>NC_092874.1:477046315-477349172 GCF_028372415.1 Notamacropus eugenii | reverse complement strand
GGACACTGACTTTCTTTATGATGCAGATGACATCTTATTGGTCATATAGTAGATAAATCCTTTGGAGTTGTCATAAAGCTTATGACTTGACTATGGTCATCCAGGTAGTGAGTGTCAAGCAGAATTTAAATCCAGGTCTTTCTGACTTTAAGTCCTAGCTTTCTATCTTCTTGTCTGTGTTTCCTCTAAGTAATTGTCTTTAAAATATTATGATAATGCATCCATTAAGTGTCTGACTCATGGTTTCCTTTCAATGTGCCCAAGATATATTTCATAGATCTTTAATACCCCTCTTCTCCCCACCCCAGTACTTTTCTCATCTAGCTAGTGACTGTATGGAGTGATCTGCATCTCTCTATAGAGAAAACTCTGCTTGCCTTGTTGTACCTTGGGACATTTTGTGACCAGCTGCAGGTTCCCATCTGCTGTCGTTTTAAAAATGATTCTGAGTAGGAGGAAGAGAATGGGCAGAATCCTATTGGAGAAGTTTCACAATGCTTTAAATAATCTAGACTGGTCCTTGTAGAAAGCCTATCTCCAAGACCCTCCTTAGACCCCTCTTCCTTCCTCTACTGTATTTAAGTGTAAGCTCCTTAAAGGCAAGAGTTGGGTCATTTTCATCTTTGCATTCATTGTGCCTTGGAGAGAGTAGGCATATTCTATGCGATTAGTTGAAATTTCCTTATATAATAATATTATATAATACTATTATGTAATGGTCATATTGTATGTATTTAGTGCTTTAAGGTTTTAAAATCCTTTTTTGTATGATCTCATTTTATTGAAGAGTGTGAGTTGGATTGGGTTTTTTTCCCCACTTCTCATTGCTTCTAGCCTTGAGTGGACACAAGCTGGTAATCAGCTCAAGGTTGTATAAGTTGGTGTGCATTGTACTTGGGAAGCTGGTTTCAGCTTCACATTTACCAAGCATGATAGCTTAATTATTATGAACCATGAAATAATCCATTTCCCCCCCAATCTTCCCTAACTCCTCTGTAATCTTGTAATTCATAATGATATCTCAAAATTACAGTGTGAAAGATTTAAAAAAATTGATTGGAGACTTTTTCAAAAGTAAAATAAAGATGTTGCTGCTTGTCCTTTGTTCTCAAAGAGGACCATGACCCCAGGGAGGTGATGCTATGACTTGCAAATGAATTGGATTTAAGTGAGGGAAGGCTATGTAAAGACACCAGCCTCCCTTTCTCCTCTGGAGCCTTCTGAGTCCGGTGGCCAGATATAGATCTGATTAAGACCACAATATTTTATGATTTCAGATGTAGACCTGGAAGCGACCTTAGAGATCATCTAGTCTAATCTCCCTCATTTTACATATAAGGTGACTGAGGTACAAAAAGGATAAAGGCCATGAGGATGGATGTTGTTATATCCTCTGGCTTTGGGTTAAGGTATGAGAGATGATGGAGTGAGATCAGTTGGAATGGTTATGGGATCAGAGATTCAGAGTTCAAAGGGACATTAGGGGTCATATAGTTTAATTCATTTTGCAGATGAGGAGAAAACTGAGGCTGAGAAGGGTGGAGAGAGACAGAGACACACAGAGAGACAGAGAGATAGAGTGATAGAGACACACACACAGAGGCAGAGAGCTAGAGGGAGAGAAAAAGATAGAGAGATAGAGACAGAGATAGAAACAGAGACAGAGAGAGACAGACACATAGAGAGAGCCACAGAGGGATAAAAAAGGGAAAGGTAGAAAGACAATGGGAACAGAGACAGAGAGAATGGATAGACACAAACACAAACTTAGCCTTTCAAAAATAAGAGGTTGTAGCAAAAAAAAAAAAAAAGGTATCTAGAGTGAAAAGTCTGCCCTGAAGGAAGCAGCCTCCTGAGTTCTTCAGTATCTGTGGAGCTGCATTATATTTGGGGGGAAGGGTTAGACCTCTGATATTATTGTTCCGTGGAACTCCTGGGGAGGAAACTTCCTGTACCCTGGCAAATTGGCCCCCATCTCACACTTTTCTAGTTTAGGCAACTGCTTGCAGACACTCAATGTTTCCATGACTTGTCCCGAGTGGCACAGCCTGTCTGTGGTGAAGGAAGGCTTTGACCCTAGAGTGTTCAGATTCTGAGGCTTGTCCTTCAACCCTGTACCAGGCCTATACTTCTTCTCTCCTGCTCCATTCCTTTCCCTTTCTGTCCCACTCCCTCCTTCTAGGTCCATGGTCTTCATGAGTTTCTGTGGCTGGAAATAGTTCATCCCCTGGTGGCTAGCCTTCTGGTGAACAGCATCCTCCATTAAGCTGGGCTGTTCTCTCAGGATGATGGGTGATTTGTTACCAGGACCATGTTCAGAGTCTTTCCAGCCAGGGGGAGCTGGCGTGTCCCTTGCCCTGCTGCCAGGAGCTCAGGATCACCTCCACCTCCTGGGGAGGTCTTGGGGGGATCTCCAGGATAGGACGCACACATGCACATATACACACAATAAAACCAAACCAAACCTACAAAACAAAAAAAGAGAGAGGAAGAGAGAGACATGGTCAGCTCCAGAGACCAATCAAGCTCCAGAAGAAGTGGTGTGAAGCTTCTGGATGGTATTTTGAAAGTAATTTTAGCTTTGCCTCACTATGTGGGTGGCATGCCAGGACTCCCACTTGAGTTTTATCATGTAGAATTTGAGTTAGAAGCTGCCAATCAGCTCTCCTTGCTACTTTTAATTTTGCTGGTAACTTCAAGAACTATGAGCCAAAATTAGAGCTCAGGTCATTACAAAGACATTGCTGATATTGTATTTCATACTTAATGAATCTTTATTGGCATCAAGGTCTAACCTTGACTCTGCTTAGTGAATTATGCCTTGGCAGGTGCTCAGAGCATCCGGACTTACCATTCTAGCAAAATCCAACATAAATAAATCTGGCTGATCTTAGATATTCTGCCCTTTAGAACAGGATACATTTGCTTTTGGAAAACAGAGGACTGGGAACTCTGAGTTGTCAGTAAAATATGTTATCCAGTGAGACATCCTTAAATGGATAAGTGACCCAACTGTTACAGACACTCCCTTGGTGACTATAGCTTGTAGTTTGTTGCTACCTTCTTGTACTTTGTGTTTCTAATATGTGTCCTTTGGTAAATGCTGCCCCCCTGGCCCCTTCCCCTTCCCACCAGCATCTATGTGACATACTGGAGGCCTTCTGCTAGGTATCTTTACAGCTCCCCATCCCAACTAACCATGAGTTACCCTCCACTCTCTCCATGACTCCCAGACTATCCATGAGTTACCTTTCACTCCCTGAATGGTCAGACTCCCTGTTTTCCTGATAACTTTCCCTGAATGACTATCTTCCACACCAGAGCTAGACGTAGTATGGGGGACATCGTGTTGACCTTGGAGTTAGGAAGACATAATCCAGTCCTGAATTTGATAATTGGGCCCATGCCTGAATAAGCATCCCTCCTACAACATACTCAAGAAATGGCCATCTAGACTCTGCTTAGACTCCCAGGGAAGAGAACCTCGCACTTCCCAAGGCACAATTAGGCCTATTTGCTATTGATAATCAGAGAATCATAGGAATTGGGCTTAGACCTATAAGGGACCTTTAAGTCATCTAGTCCAACTCCCTTCATTTGAAGAAGGAGAAACAGTCCTTCAGAGAGGAAGTGAGTGTCCACGGGTCACCCAAGTGATAAGTTTCTTGCAAGTAGTAAGACTGGATTTGAATTCAGGGCCTCTGACTCCAGTGTTCTTTTCACTTTGTTGTTTCCTCTCATTTTGCATTTATCAAGGAATCTCAAATGTTCACATCTGTCTGGGACACGATTTGCTAAAGGTGAGACTTTAAGGCTGCATTCTGCTCTACTGAATTGAATGATTTGTTTCTTACTAACGAGAGACATGACATGTCATATTTGTTGCATCTTCCTAGTTGTATGATTGGAGATGTCATGTTTGTGCAAAGTTTCTGTCAATTCCCTTTTCATGTTTTTCTTAAACAAAGGATACTTTTGATATGTTGTAGGTAATTTTCACAATAACTTCATGGTGTTGAGTCAGTAGGCACATGGGGTAATTGTTAAATATTCTAGCTAGAATTTTTATAGCACTAAGTTTTACAAACGCTTTTCATGTATTATTTCATTTAATCCTTACAATAAACTTATAAGGGATGCATTATTATTCTCACCCCCATTTTACTTTTAAGAAAACTGAGGCAAATACAAGTTAAGTGACTGACTTGCCCAGGCTCACACAGTAGGTGGGTGTCTGAGACTGGATTTGAATTCAGGTCTTCCCAACTCCAGGCCCACTACTCTGGACTTTATCCTCCATGCCACTTAGCTTCCTAAACAATCTTGTAAGAAGAATTTTATTTTAGGATAATACAACTTTCTTCATCTTCTGCACACCCCCAACTGTATGGTTTCTTCTCTTCCAAATATATTGGCATTCAATCCCTTAATTCAGATAACATTTTGTTAATCCACCATGTATTTCTCCCATGTCCTACAATTTCTGTCTTTGTTTTCTTCAGTTTTTGAACTGGCTATCCCACAGATACATCAAATTGAACTTATTCAACACAGAAATCATTATCTTTTCTTCCCTAACTCTCTCCCCTCTAAATATTACTATTACTATTGAGAATATTACAATTCTCCCCATCACCTCAATTTACAAATTTGGGTGTCATGTGTCACTGCAGTCTCTCTCTCTCTCTCACCCCATATTGTCAAATCTTTTCATTTTTTTCCTTATAATTTCTCTCACACATTCATCCTTCTCTACACTCATAAAATCAACTCCCAGTTCAACTTCTCACCAACACACACGTGAAATATTGCCATTGCTTTCTAACTGGTTTCCCTTCCTCAAGGCTCTCCCTATCTAATCCATCACTAAATGATTTCCCTAAAGCATGGTCTTGGCTGGTTCATCTCCAACTCAAACAAACGAACCAAAAAGCCCTCTACAAGTTCCCCAGAGCATCCAAGATCAAATAGAAATTCTTCTATTTGGCATTTAAAGCTCTTCACAACTTGGACCCTCCCAAGCTTTCTAGTTTTTTGACACATTACTAACCTCAACAAACTGTATGGCCCAATTTTACTAGCCTAGTTTCTGTACTTCAAACACTATACTTCATCTCTTGTCACTTCCTTTGAGGCTTGGCCTAAGTGCCTCCTTCAGGAAGGATTTCTTGGTCCTCCAGTTGATAGAACCTTCCCTTCTTTGGTGACCCTTAATTTATTTTGCATATTTATGGCTATTCATTTTGTATGTGGTGTCTATCCCAGTGGAATGTAAGCTCCTTGAGGATAGGCTTTGGTTTTTTCTTTATATCTCTAGCACTTAGCTCATTTGATTGCTGGAGTAAATGCCTGTTTGTTTGATTCATTGGTTTTTAGGAACTTGTTCTACTTCCTCACAAAGTACATCAGGAACCAAGGTACTGAGAGTACAAATGTGGTACTTCCACTGACATCAAGGATGAAAACCATTTGTGGCAGAATTTTGGAGAGGACAGCTTCACTATTTGTTCATTGTATGGCCTTTTAACTTTTGGGATGATCTGGCTTAGTTGGATCTCATGCCAAACTTGAATCCCTGTGTTACCTTTTATCACTATTGTGATCTGATGTGATTCATCATCTACCATTGTCCCTTGTGACATTTTGGAAATGATAACATTTTACAGCATTTTTGCATCTAAGTTTGGCAAGGAGGTCAAATGATTATAAGCTAAGATGACTTCTGGGCTTTTTGTCCTCATCAGTGTAGCAATTGATTTACAGCCCTTTAATCATGGTAGTCTATGTCAATGTCCTTTCATTTATCTGTTTCCTATTTCTCATTGTCAAGAGAGATACTTCATGCCTGAAATGCATCCTTCCTCACCTCTCCCTTGTAAAATTCTTAGTTTTCTTCCAGGTTCAGCCCAGGTGTCACATCCTATATGAAGCCTTTCCTGTTTCCCCCAGTTATTGGTGCTGCACCATAGAGTAAATGTTTTTTTATTTATCTTTCTACATGTTATATTTCATGGTAGAATGAGGAATTTTAATAGCAACAATTTCTTTGTTTTTATCTCTTTTTCTCCCATGCCTAATACTTAATAATTTGATAAATATAGGCATTTAATAAATGTTTGTTGGACAGAATTGAATTAAAAGCAGGGATGTTGGGGCATTAGAAAATGGAACACTAGAAAACCTAGTCATTTGGCAGCTACTCATCACCTCAATGTCTTTGAAAATTACATGGGGGTCATTTCAGGGTTATCCCAACAGGATCCATCTACAAAACGTTTGACCAGCACAAGTTGGCAAGTTCACTATAAATTCAGTGATGATGTCCTTCCCGTCTTGAATCCTTCAAGATTTCATATTCAGCATCATCAGTACACAGCTGAAGCAGCATCATGGCAATTGGGATTCCAGGACCAGCTGATGAGGTCGTTGCTCTCTGAGCACACTGACTTCTTAGAAGTATTTTGACAATCACATGCATGCAAGAGGCAATCCTTGGTTCCTCCAACATCCAACCAGCTTTTTTAGATAATGGTATGGTATCAGTAGGGACATTCATCTACCAGACCTCAGGTTCCTTTCTCCAGGAAGCAATCTCCTCACAGGCCTCATAGTTTGCCCAAATATTGCTGAACCGCCATATGCTTATTTCATTTTCCATCAATAAACATTATTATTGACTATTGCAAGGCTCTGTGTAAGGTGCTGAGGATGTGAAAGACAAAATGGAAACGTATACTTGGCCTGAAGGAGCCTTGATTCTCCTGGTAGGAATGTAACATGTAAAGTGATAAGCAAACATAAGAAGTATACGAAATAAAAGTAAGAAAAATAGTAATTTCAGGAGCCCTGATAACAGCAGAACAGGAAAGGGTTCGTGTAAGAGGTAGCAACTAAGCTGTGTTTGAATAAACCTAAGGATTCCAGGACATTAGAAGTGATTTGGGAAGAAAGAGTTAGCAAGCCAATTTGACTGGAATGGAGAGTGTATGAAGGGATGGAATTTGAAAAAAGCCTGGAAAAATAGAGAATCATAGAATTGCAGGTTATTAAAGGCAGAAAAAAATCTTTCTAGCCTAAATCATACTTGAAATGCAATTGAAACCCTAACATAACCAGCACTTAGTCAACAACCTTCTTATTAAAGACCCATAGGGAGAGGGACTCCACTGTGTCTCATTCCTCTTTTATATGGAAGGTGGTAGCTGGGAGTCCTCAACTGGGTCACAAACTCTCTTGAACCAAAGAACTCTCTAACTAGATAATCTTTCTTCCTCTAGGCTAATTGTATTTGGATGGCATGTCCATTGGAAGAGGAGGGATAGAGAAAACTTCTCCATCTATTTCAAGAGAAATACCTTTTCAGGGACCTCTTTTTTCCTCCATTTCTTGAAACCAAAACTGCCTTCAGAACTAGTAACTCATCCTTTTGGTGGCCCTGAGGTGTGACCCATCCTCTGATCCATTCAAAAGACTTGTTCATAACTATTAAGAACATGCTCACAGTTTTGCAGTTACTTTAATGACTTGTTACCACATTAATAGTTCACAAACTGTGACTAAGTCTTGTGATTACATAAACTGAGTCAGTATCATTGCGGATGGGAGTGATCACGTTTTCCCTTTCTTACAAAGATATGGAGGCAGGATATGTGCTATTTAAAGGTACTCTATCCTTGCAGAGGGCAACTTGTGTAGACATCTCCAGAAGACAGAACGATATTTTGTACATGAGACATTTGTAGATTGACTGGCAAGGTGACAAAGTAAGAGGACATTTTTATTTTTTGAATCAATGAAGACGTTATTGATAGCTGATAGGCTAAAGATTGTCTGTTCCAGAGTGCACATTTTATTATGGCCAGATATGAAAGCAACAAGACCACAGCTTTGTAGTTTTGTGTTCCAGGAAAATCTCTGCTTTTGAAATAGAGTGATGGTCAACAACATTGATTTATTCCCTTCAGTCTTTATTTGATATGTTAAAAAATGTTTTTCCATTTCTTAAAGCAGCCTTAAAAAAAGCTGTGCTGTTGAATGCCGTGGCCCTGACTGTTTAAATGCTGGGCAGCGTTTTCATTCGAAAAAAGATAATGGTGCCTAATTTGATGTCACTTCAATGATTTTCTTTCCTCAACACACGCAGGTCAAATTCCTTCTCCTGACTAAAAAATATAATGAGTAAAAAATGATGGAGTTGCGGAGAAAATCCAATTGTAAAACAATTTCAGATTTTTGCAGCAAGCCCACATCATTTCCAAGTATTGATTATTTTTAAGGTGATTGCCATGGCGTTCCTTTGCTGTTTATTGCGGTATAGATCACAACACATTGGCTGCACTCTTGTTCTAGCAAGAGACAAAAACATATGCAATCAGGATTTGAAGAAGAAGTGAAAGAAAAGCAATTGACTGGATGCTAGTGGATTATCATTGGATAAATAATTGCAGTTTGTTTTTTCAGAGTTCCTGAGTTTGACTAATTGTTTGTATCAGACTCACTTTTTCCTTCATACTCTTATCTTTCTTCTGTTTCCCAATGCCTCTGGAAGGTCTCTTTCCCTTTTCTGAATCTGCCTCCCATCACTTGAACCTCAATGAATTGCTCTGTCCCTCAAGGCTCTCAGTTTGAGGACCATGTCCCCTGAGAGGCCTTACCTGCTTCCCCAAGTGTCAGCAGCCCCTCTCCCTCTGGAAATTATAAATACATTTTTGGATACATTTGGTGTATCCTTGTGAATAAAAAAGCATTCATTAAGAACTCATGTGACAATCACTGAGCTAAGGATTCAGGATACAAATGAACAATGTGAAAGTCTTCGTTCTCAGGGAGCTCAAATGCTAAATCAGAGAAGTATCCGGAAGAAGAGAGTTTAGCTGCAGGGAAGATGTAACGTCCCAAGGGTCCTTAGCTTTCATCAATAGATCAGATGACAACATGGGGGGAGAGAAGTTGCTGGTAAACCTCAAAGACCTTAGCGTGCAAGGTGAGACAGATGCAAGGCCTGGGGTTTCTCTGTCTCATTAGAAGAAACAGAATTGATGACTTCCATCTCATTCAAGTTGGGAGTGTGTGGCCTTGTCCAGGATAGGGTTTGAGGGAGGAAGGCAAAATGGAAGGATTCCCTTGGTGGTGATGTTCTAGGTACTTAAAGCCAACCTTCTCAGCTCTCTCTCTGCCACACATATTCACTCCCCTCTGTAGAATATAAGCTAGGTGAGGGCAGGTACCCATTTGTAGCTGTTGATTTTATCTTTTTAATACCAGGACGTAGTGTTATAGGGTCTGATGTCTAGGAAGAGGTTGAGTTGAACACCATATACATCCATTTTGAATGTATTGTTCTCCCAGTAAAACAGAAATTCCTTGAGGGCAGGGACTGCTTCTTGCTTTTTTCTTCATATTCCCAAAGTAAAGCATGATGTTCTGCATAGAGTTCTGTCTGATAAATGTTTGGTATTAAAATGAATCTGAGAAAGTGGGCTGACTTCCCACCTGCTATGTCAGTCATTTTTGCTCTCTGTTATTCAGTGCTGGAGGCTTAGATTCTATTAGTATCTCGACATATCTCTCCAGGTCTCTCTTAAGAACTTTGAAATTGATTGTGTGACATGGGAGTCACTGGCACATTCCCACTCAGCGTGGTGTGCCCACATCAGAGAAGGTGCTGTGCTCTATGAGCAAAGCAGAATTGAAACAGTTCAAAGTAAATGCAGGATGCACAAATTTAGAGAATCCACTCCAAATGTTCACATGGACTATTTGTGCCTGACCTGTGGTGGAGCATTCTGAGCTTATATTGATCTGATCAGCCAGTTGGACACATTGAAACTTGACTCTAGCATAGTGATGTCATTTTGGTTCTCTTTGGAAGCAAAGGATAATGACCAGAAGCAGAACACTGATATGTGGAAAAACTTAGGAACAAAGAGGTTAATGCTTCCCCCCTCCCCACTTCTCTCTCTGTCATTGTCTCTGTTTTTCTCTGTATCCCTGCCTCCCTCCTTCCTTCTCTTTCACTCTCTTTCCCTATTTCTCTGTCTCTCTCTGTTTCTCTGCCCCCTCTCCTCTCTTCTTTCTCCTCTTTCCTCCTTTCCCCTCTTTTCCTTCCTTTTATATGCACTGCTGAACAAGCTCTAGAGGTTGTCCATCAAACCGTACATCAGTTTGAACAACAAACATTCTGGCAAAGAAACATTTTCTGACCCCAAAATGTTCGAATCCATTTTGCTGTAGTTATTGATTTTTGCCAACTCTCAGATAAAAATCTGATTAATTTTTTAATGGTGGTGTTATGTTGTGCAGAAAATAGATTATTTCATTGGTGCTACAAAGAAAGGAAGAAAGAAAGAAAGGAAGAGAGAAAGGAAGGAAGGAAGAAAGAAAGAAAGAAAGGAAGAAAGAAAGAAAGAAAGAGAGAAAGGAAGGAAGGAAGAAAGAAAGAGAAACCTTTGGGAAAATGAGCATAATCACCTTAAGCATCCTTTAGTGTTCAAGCTCCCCAGCCACGTTCCCTCCATTTTGAACTTGGCTGCCATTTCTCTTGAGAGCAGCACATGTCCCTCCTAACATGATTGGGACAACAGTCTGGGGAATGTAAATATTTGTTGCATTGAGTCATCTTCAGCAATTCTGAGCTCTTTCCATGAGGGGTCCTATGTTGCTGATTATTGTTTTAGAAGTGTTTGCTTAAAATATTTTTTTTTAAAGAAACAGTGAGGAGAAACAAGAATCTTGCACAATCTCCAAGCCAAAGGTGGGGAATGGGGAAAGGAAGCTTCAGTGGCAAACACCTGTTTGGGCCTTAATCCATAAGGGGCACTGCCTGCCAGGTGGAAGCTGTTAGGGATGATGAAGTGATTGTCAGTAGGAACTCATCCATCTTTGCTCATTCACATTTGTTCTCCTGCCAAACTGAATTTTCCCAGTACCAGAATTTTTCTAATGATTTTCAACAACACTACCTCTCTTCCATTACTCACTATCTACTACTCTTTGACAGCATTTAACTAGTAGTTCTTGGGTCTCTGAACTGTACTCAGTGTAGCCGTGAACCTTCAGAGCTTCTTTCCAATGTAATCTATTAAAATTTCACTATATGTGGATATACGCAGCTATCGCTATCGAACTGTTAAAACCTTTTTTCTATAGCTTTTTTTTGTTTCAAGATGGGTAACTGAAACACAAAGATTTACTGAAATGAGGAGATCTGGGTTCATGCTGCAGCTCTGACATGGTTTGAGGACCATGGGAAAGTCATCAAATCACTCTGAGTGTCAGTTTTCACCATCTGTAAAGAGGGTGGTAGCAATGTCTAACATACGTGACTCAAAAGGTTGTTATGAAGCCTAGAGGAGATGCTTTTGGTGAAGACTCCTGCAACCATTAATATATTCTATACAGGTCATGAAATCACCACCATCATCATCATCACCACCACCACCACCATCATCATCAACATCATCATCATCATCACCATCATGATCATCATCATCATCATCGTCGTCATCATCACCATCATTGTCATCATCATCATCATCATCATCATCATCATCACCATCATCATCATCATCATCATCATCATCATCATCATCTTTCAAATAGTGATGCTTACCTTTGCATCTCTTACCTCACTGGATTGTTCATACTATGTAATATAATATCAGTGACTTAGAGCTGAAGGGAATCGTTATTATAGACTCATAGCTGGAATGACCAGCATTGTGACCAATTAATAATGACCAATTGCATTAGAATGCAATTGGAAAATATTTAACAAAATAAATAAAAATACAGTAAAACATCGATAATATCAATTTTTGATTTTCTGAGTCAATATATGATTCCCAGGTATCAATCAGTTTCTATCTGAGTTTGATGCCACTGATCTACTCTAACCTTTCCATTTTACAAATGAGGGGAGTGAGGCTAGAGCATAGGACCTGGAATCAGAAAGAGCAACGATCAAATTCGATCTCAAACACTTACTAGCTATGTGATTCTGGGCATTTTTAAACCTGTTTGCCTCTATTTCCTCATTTATAAATTAGGAATTGCAATAGAAGTTATTTCCCAGGATTGTTGTGAGGATAAAATGAAACAAAACTTGGAAAGACTTTTGTAAACTCAAAGTTAGTTTAATCATAATAAGTAGTAGTTATTATTCTTATTCTTATTTTACAGTTACATAGGTAGTTAGTAGCAGAGAGCCAGGATTCAAATGAAGGCCTTTTGACTCTAAACCCATGTCCACATCATTGTGGGAAAAATATTTTGCAAGTTTTGAAATGCTATAGAACAAGCTGCTATTTTCTTGATTCCCTTTGGTAGTATCCAGAGTTTAGTCAAAATCAACCAGTTCCTAAAATTTTCCTGGACATGATGGGGTGAGATCCCTTAATTCCATGCTGTCACTTTGCATGGAGAAAGATGGCAGAATTCAGATCTAAGTTTTTGACATTCCAGCCACGTATTAGGAGATATCTTTAAATGAAGAATGGGGAAGTTTTCCACTCATTGGATCCATTGTGGAAGAGACTGACTTAAGTTCCTTGAGAGTTGGGATTATTTGGTCCTTAGCATCTCCAGGACTTAGAATGTTGACTTGTGAGTCATTGTTGTTGTTTGTCCTTAGTTCTCAAAGAAGACCTTGACATCAGGAAGGAAACATCATGACTTGTAAGTGAATTGGATTTAAGTGAGGAAGCATTGTGCAAAGTCACCAACTTCACTCTCTCCTCCTGAGCCATCTGGGTCCAGTGGCAAGAAAAAGATTAGGATGACTGGAGATGGCCTAGATGAAGTGGAAAGCTTTTACCTTTTTAGCTAAGATCTTTCCCAGGTCTCAGTTTGTCTGAGGCAACATCCACTCAGCGATTAAGGCTATGTACAAATGAGGCAAAGAATGGACTCTTTTACCTAGTCAAAAAATCAGTTTGGGAGTGGAAGACTTTTAGGGTTTCTGGCCAAAACAGAAGCAATTGCTATTTATACTCACTCTGAGCCGTCATAATTCAGATGATGACCCGGTGAGGCTTGAGCTAGGACCTATCATTGGTCAATCAATGACAGACAGAGTGATTTGGGTTTAAGGTATGGCCCATAAAGTACACGGGAAACACTTAATGAATGCTTTTTGATGGATAGATGGCTCTTGAGGTCCTTTCCCATTCTGAAATTCTCCCATCCTACTTCATTTATGGATATTAAAACTTTGAATAAATGTTTTAAATAAATACAAGAATGGGAAGATGAAACTATAAGATGCTTCCCTAGGGATAATTTCAGTTGTTTTATACTACTGATCTGAAATAGGAACCCCATTGACCTCAAAATTAATAATATCTTTATTGAAGAGCCCTATTTAAATTTAACTCCCCAAATTATAAGGTGTTGTAGATTTCATTTTCTGCATGATAATATTGTTATAGTAGAAACTGATTTTTTTTTTCCTGTTATTCATTTCCCTTAAAGTTCTGAAAGTGCCACATTGTCTATTCCTGGTCTCCCAGCATCCTTCCCTATGAGGTATGTGTTATCCAGTATTATTGTTCCTAATTCAGAAGGCCATAAAAGTGAAAGGAATTGCCCCAGGTTATATATTTAATGATAGGCTAGAACTCAAATTCTGGGTTCCTGAATCTTAAACTAACAACTTAGAAGAATTTGACATTGAGTATTCTAGAATGAGGTCTATATTGGATACTGCATCTCAAAAGTGTAATTTTGAGATGATGGCTTAATCTCTCTCTCTCTCTCTGAAAATTGAAGAACATTTCATTTGTGTGTGACATTCTGCTCAAGTCAGAGCTTTGGTAGGATTCCCATGTTAATTATAGAATTGTAGAGACCTTAGGGGTCATGGGATCATAGAATCATAGATCTTGCGTCAAACGAGTTCTTATTCAATTTAGTGCCTCCATAAAGCATGAATTTCTCTTTTGGTGTGATAAACAGGAAGTTTGGGTGGGGATGGATGGATCTTTAATGCTGAATCTAGGGGTGTTGGTATTTAATTCAAGGGAAAATAGGGAGCCATGGAGCTTCTTGAGCCAGGGGAGTGATGTGGTCAGACTTTTGCATTAGATATGTACATTTGGTTATTGTAAGAAACCTCCACTGGTTCTCCAAGATCAAGTACAAATTCTGGAACTAAGCAGATCAGAGATCTCTAGAATTTGCTCTGAACTTCCTTTCTTCAGCTACATTTCTCACCAGATTCTCAGGAACCTTCTCCTTTCAGGTGATTGTTTTACTCACTGTCCTCTGAATAGTTCCTTACCTTTGACCTTTTCCTCATATTCTTCCTTTTGCCTGGAAAGTTCTCTTCTTTCTACTTCATCTTTTTCCAATCCTCCATGGTTCACCTCCTGACCATTCCTATTGGAAGCCAAGATCTCTTTTCATTTCTATCTTCTCTGACCCCTCTGTGTCTCCTGGCTTTCTATCTCTGGTTTTCTCCCTCTAGAGCACTTAATGTCCAAATCACTTATTATACATTGCCTGGCAATTTTGGTCCTGTGTTCGTGTCTATCTTGTCAATTAGATTAGCTGTGTTACAAACTGCCCTGTGTGGCATTCACAGCCATTCAGACTCAGTCTCTCTCTCTCTCTCTCTCTCTCTCTCTCTCTCTCTCTCTCTCTCTCTCTCTCTTCTCTCTTCTCTCTCTCTCTTTCTGTCCTTTCTCTCTCTTCAGAATGGCTCATGTTTTGTGCCCATTGTACCAATTCTGGTCTAGCCAAGCTAACTGTTTTTCTGCTTCCTATACCTGACCTTCTTTCTGCCATTCCACATCTTTACATTGGACATCTCTCAGGCCTGGAATTGATGAGTGAACAAAAGTATACCTACATAAGCACTTATCATGTTCCAGGCAATGGGGATCTCAATCCAAATTTAGAGAAGCAACAATGAACACAATAGCCTATTGGTATGTCTCCCGTATGTCTCCCTCCCTCAAGTCTCTCCCCTCTCCTGTCCATCCTCCACTTAGCCACAAAGTGATTTTCCCAGGGTCATTGCCAGTCATCCTGAACTATATCTGGTCACTGGACCCAGATGGCTCCAGATAAGAAAGTGAGTCTAGTGACTTGGCACATCCCTGCCTCACTTCACTTGTAAGTTGTGCCATCACCTCCCTGATGTCATAGTCCTCTTTGAGAACAAGAGACAAACAGCAATGATAACAATGTGATTTTTCCCAAACTATAGGTCTAGCCATGTCACCCCTCCCCACAATTATCTCCAGTTGCTCTGTACTGCCTCCAGGATCAAATACAAAATTCTGTTTGGTATTAAAAGTCCCTTATTCCCCTCCTACTTGTCCTCACTCTCTGCCACTGGCCTCCTGACTGGTCCATGAACAAGACCCCTCATTTCTCAACTTCAGACACTTCCTCTGGCCATCCCCCCAGCTCCATTCCTGGAATACTCTCCCTCTGCATCTCTCCCTGCTACCTTTGCTGGCTTCTTTAAGTCCCAACTAAAATCCCATTTTCTAAAGGAAGACTTTCGCAACTCCCCTGAATTCTAGTGCCTTCCCTCTGTTAATTCTTTCTTATTTATCCCGTATAGAGCTTAACTGTAAATATTTGTTTGGAATAAGAAGTTGCAGAGTTGATGAAGGGCCCTGCAGGGCTCTAGAATGATGTATCTCTGACAGAAGCAAAGTAGGAGTTAATTTGATCATGACTCCAGATCAGGAGAAGAACGTGGGAGGCAGAGCATTAGAATGGTGCCATGGCGGCTGCCAAGACATGGAAGCAGGAACGGGAAGCACCCTGGGGGCTGCCTGCACTAGCAGGCTAAGTGACACCCTCACCCATCAGGACAGCAAAGCCCCAGGCTGGAAGAACTCCTCCAGCCTACTGGCTCTGCTCTTAGTGGCGATGTGCCTGAGGGCAGGATGGGGGTGATTAGGGAGTTCCCTGAAGCATGCTTACCCTCCTCGCCTGCACAGGTCCCTTTCAAGGCTTAGCTCAGGCATTACCTCCTATAGGAATCCCTTCCTGATGCCCCCACCCCATGCTTGTTCCCCCTCATTCACAATATTGTGTATTTACTTTGTAATTATTTTATTCTGAAACACATCATTGCTCTACAGTATACTATAAGATCATTGAGGACAAGAATTGTTTTGATTTTATCTTTGTATCATCTCTGCCAGCAAAGTGGCTGGCACATACTACCAGGTAAAAACATACATGCACAGTGAGGGGTTCCATGCAGGCGGATCCTAGCTCTCAGAGGTTGGCGCACACCTTCAGTGTTCAGCACTGGCCTCTTTCACAGTGGACACTTTGCCCATTTTTGTGGAGGTCTCAATCAATAAACTGCCTAATGGCATTTATCATTGGATTATCTTAATAATATTTGGTTTTGATATATTATAAAGGTCAACAAATGACCTTGTTCTTTACTGAAATCCTAAAAGTCCCCTTGTTTCGTCTATCAAAGATTGACTTGGCAGTGATGAAAAGTTAGGTTCTCGCCCTGTGCCTGATCCAGACTAGCTATGTGTCCATGGACAACCTTAACCTCTCCGTGCCACAGAAACCTTTTAGGATGGTAAAATATGACTTACCGATCTCTGCTGGTGGAAGGAATTTCTGTATCAGGACTTCCTTACATCCATAAAATCAAAGAGCCAGGGCAACATCAGTCACAAATCTCCTTATATTCCCTATGATCACCTCTCTTTTCTATTATTTAGTGGTTATTTTTCCAAGCTGTGCAGTGTCTGTTCAGTGTTAAATGCCTTTGAGCTTTCAGTTGCCTTAGGAGCTAGATGCCATTAAAATAATTATAGTCTTTCTGTGGCAAAAGTTTTGTATTTGAATCCAAATCCGTAGAACAGTGGGATGCTTTAATCTGATTTTTATTCCAATGGTGTTTATTTCATGTTTCCCTTGGCAGTCATTGGAAATGCCAGCCACACTGCTCATCTACTGGTATTGTGCAGATATTGTCAAAAAAAGTAGGAAAGATCACAATGAGAAAATAAAGGAATAAATGAATATGGCTTTAAGGAAGATTGAAACCCTCTGAATAGATTCATCGTGATTCTAATCAGTGGATGGGAAATGTTTCACACTTAACTGTATAACCCTCAAATATCAGGTTTGCCCCTAGAAGGAAAGTTAAGTTATAGCCTCAAGACAATGACTGATTTTACTAAATCTCCTGAGAAATGGACTATAATTCAACTCAAAGAGCCTAGGAAGTAGCACGCATCATGGATAAAGAATTGAACTTTGAGTCAGAAAGATTTGGGTTCAAGTGTTGTCTTTGACCAGTGTGGACTTTTTGAGACTGCTGGGTATCACAGTGAATGCTAGATCTAGAGTAAGGAAGACCCAAGTTCAAATCCAGTCTCAGACATTAACTGGCTATGACTTTGAGCAAGTCACAACTTCCTTCTGCCTCAGTTTTCTCAACTGTTAAATAGGGATAATAATATCTACACCCTAGAGCTGTGGAATTCATATGTTATGTTATGTTATGTTATGTTGTGTTGTGTTGTGTTACGTTATAACCTGCTACCACTGTGGCTGCAATATTACTGCTTTACCACTACTTTTACCAGCTTATCTTCCCTGTGCTCTCTTATTTTTCTGCAAATCACTTTATAATCTTTGCCTCATGTGCTCTTCCTAATAATGCTTTGAGGTAGCTGCTGTAATTATTATAATCTTACAGGTAATGAATCTGAGGTCAAGTGATTTGCTAGAGGTTACCCAGGTAGTAAGAGTGTAAGGAAGAAGTCACAGCCACTCAGAAGCCATTTCAAGAGGGAGAGGGTGCTAATAAATAGGGGATCAGGAAAGGGCTTGTATAGGAGGTGGTCCCTGAGATGCGCTTTGAGAAATTAGAGATTGTGTGAGACAAAGG
The DNA here is from genome assembly GCF_028372415.1 of Notamacropus eugenii. Taxonomy (NCBI): domain Eukaryota; kingdom Metazoa; phylum Chordata; class Mammalia; order Diprotodontia; family Macropodidae; genus Notamacropus; species Notamacropus eugenii. The sequence continues at coordinate 477,331,285 of NC_092874.1, read as the reverse complement.
TGAGGAGGGAGGGCATTCCAGGGATGGAGAGGCATTGAGGTAGGAGATAGGATGCCACTGCAGGGATGTGCAGAATGGCTAATGTAATTCATTGTTTTGGTTGACTGCTCGTCCTTTTACAAGGTACTGTCACCAATTTAATTACCTAGGAATTTCAGTGGATAAAATGAAGTGATTCTGAGAGATGGCTTCCTATTGTTATTTCTATTTGATCAAGCCAAGGAATAGACATGAGATAACACTTGGAAAGTAACGTGGTGACCACTAAGGGCCAACATGGCTTCATCAAGAAGAGACTCTGTGAATCTAACCTCATTTCCTGTTTGGATAGGTTATTAGCCTGGTAAGCATTTATATGGGGCTTACTTACTATATGCTGGGAATTGTGGTAAGCCCTTTTACAAATGTTATCTCATTTGATCTTCACAGCAATTATGGGAGATAGGCATTGTTATTTTAACATTCCCATTTTACAGGTGAGGAAACTGAGGCAATAGAGGTTAAATGGCTTGCCTAGAATCATATAACCAGCAAGTGTCTGAACTTAGAGTTGAACCCAAATCTTCCTGACTCCAGGATCAGTGCTCCCCCTGCTGAATACCTCATATGCAGGAGCACCTAGGTGGTGCAATGGATAGAGTATCAGTGCAGGAGTCAGAGGACCTGAGTTCAAAATCTCACCTCAGGCACTTGACACTTACTAGCTGTGTGACTTGGGCAAATCACTTAACCCCAATTGCCTCATCCTGGGTCATCTGCAGTCATCCTGATGAATATCTGGTCACTGGATTCAGATGGCTCTGGAGGAGAAGTGAGGCTGGTGACCTGCACAACCCTCCCTCCCTCAAAACAAAATCAAGTGCAAGCCATGTCATTACTTCTCTGATGGCATGGTCTTTTTGGCAACGAAGGACAGACACACACACCTCAGATGCAGTAAAAAGATCAGAATTTGGAGTCAATGACGTCCATTCAGACCTTGACTCTGCTCCCTACTCTGCATGACCAAGCCATTTAGCTCCTCTGAGCACTGGTTTATTCCTCTGCATTATGAAACTGGGTTAGATTATCTTTAATGTCCCTTCTGGCTTTCAATCTACAATCCACTGGCACTAACACTTAGAAGAGAAGATGCAGATGGTTGGTGGTGGTGCAGGAGAGTTGGCTCCAAGCATTTTAAGGGCTAGCAGGTTGAAAGGGATTATATTTGTTTTGTTTGGCTCAGTCTGGCTTTCTACCAAGCTCTTGACAAAGTCTTATAGGACATCCTTTTAGATGGGATGGGGAAATGTGGACCATAGCTAGGTGAGTTCGGTCCTTGTTCATGATCAAGTGTCAATCGCAGACACCCCTTGAATTTTGTCAAATTCAAGAGAAATCATGAGTATCTCTCATTGGCCCTGTTTACCAATGTGTTGGTTGAAGGTAGTAATGGTAGACTTTTCAGATTGGCAACTGATGTGGGCATCTAGCTTACAGATGACTTTAAGCTTTGCAAAGTCTTATAGCCATCATCTTTTGACTTTCACTACAACCCTGTAATGGCAGTTACTATGCCATCAGGCAGTTACTTTTTGTCAAGCCCACTTTATAAATAAGGAAACTGAGACAACTCATTGGCCATATAGCTAGAAAGCCTCAGAACACAGGATTTGATCTCAGATCTTTTCTGACTATTCATCCCTGGTTCTTTCCATGAACTCATGTTGCTTACAGAGAGTAAACACTTAATTAGTATTTGTCAAATTGAATTGTCACGTTGAGCCATGTTTCAAAGAATAAAAATAATAGTAAACTGTTGATAGTGAGCAGAGAGAGTTACAACTGAGGGAATAAAAGTTATTAAAATATTTTCATAAAAATTCAAACCCAATAGGATTTCAGTTCATTACCTGGGCATTAAAAAGAAGACAGTTTATCTTTTCAGCTTGCTTGTCAGCCTGGGGCATTTTGACATATGAAATTAGGTTCATAGAGGCCATTGTGTTATTCTCTGAATGTAATAGAAATGTTGAGTGTGATAAGGAGAAAAATTAAAATGAACCTGAGGCCTCACCACTTCCACCTTAGCATATTCTCTTATTATTACTTGGATTCTTGTATATGTGAATGTTAATGAATATTAGATTGATTTACTGGAGGTTTTTATGTTGGAAGTGGAGGCCTAATGCAGTACTATATTGGTTTCCCCAGTGATTTGAATCTATTTGCTTCGAAGATTTGAAAAAAAATATCACCTGTATCTTCCCCTTGTTTTGACTATTGGATTGGGTGGGGTCCTCCTTTGGAAAATGGGAAAGGTTTGGTGGTGGTAGCAACAAAGCATTTCCCTAGTGCAGAAGGTTCATGAGGCACTTTCTATTCCTTTTCCCTTTTACTTTTCTTTGGGTCTGTGAGGTTTGCTAGTTACCTCACTTTGCCGATGAGAAAGCTAAAGTTCAGAGAGATTGAATGACTTGCCTTGGGACATAAGACCAATAAGTGTTAGAGGCAGAATGAATAAAATCAACAAACTCCAGAGCTGGGAGAAAACTCGATGAATGTCTAGCCCACCCCACATGTGAAAGGGATTCTTGCTGTCATGTATCTGCTAACTGCACATGGAGCCTGTTACTGAAGAAGAACAATGAGGAGAAGCTGTTACTTTCTGATTCAGGACAATCTTCTTTGGGATAGATCTAATTAGCAAGTTGTTCCTGACATAAAGCCTAAATTGGAATCATTGCAGCTCATGCCCATTGCTCCTAAATATGCTTTTGGGAGTGGAGAGAGGTCTTACAGAATGAATCTATAAATAACCCATAAATAACCCTTCAAATACAGAAGACATCCAACGTGTCTCCCCTTGAGTCCTCTCTTAGCTCAACATGCCTAGCTCCTCAGATGATCCACATATCTACCACATTCACATCCTTCAGCTGCTAGTTTAGTAATGCTGTCATGGTATGGATTCAAGGCCCTTTACCACTCTATGAGGTGGACCATTCTGGACCCTCTTCGGCTGTTTAATGTCCTTGAACCCGAATGCCTGTGTGTGTTCATCCTTTGTTGCCGAAATGACCATGCCATCAGAGAAATAATGACATGACTTGCACTTGATTTTGTTTTGAGTGAGGTAGGACTGTGCAGGTCACCAGCCTCACTTCTCTCCCCCAGAGCCATCTGAATCCAGTGACCAGATATTTATCAGAATGACTGGAGATGACCCAGGATGAGGCAATTGGGGTTAAGTGACTTGCCCAAGTCACACAGCTAGTGAATGTCTGAGGTGAGATTTGAACTCAGGTCCTCCTGGCTCCTGCACTGGTGCTCTATCCATTGCACCACCTAGGTGCCCGAGCCTCAATGTCTAGAAATACACACAATACACCAACTGAGGTCTGAACCAATTGGACTCCCACCTCCTTATGCCTGCAAGCTATGCCCCTTTTAATGCTGCCTGAGATTGAATTAGATATTTTTGACTGACTTATTGAGCACTCCACTAAATCTGCCAGCCCCAAATTTTTTCAAAGCAATTATCTATCCATGACTCTCCTAGTTTATACTTGACAATTTGAGTTTTTTGTATGTGCCCATACATTTATCCCCACTGAATTTCATTTTATTGAATTCAACCCAATCTCGTAACCTGTCAAGAACCTTTTGCATCCTGACTCTATGATCCAGTGTGATAGTCATCCCTCCAAAATGTATGCAAATTTGATGAGTATAGCATGAATACCTTTTTTCCATTTCATTGATAAGCATGTGAAATAGCACAGAATCAAGCACATTTCCCTGGACTACTACACTGGGGACTTTCTGCCATATTGAGAAAGATCCATGGACAACTCAACTGTTCTTTGAGTTTGGCCATGCAGCTGGTTCTAAATATTATTATTTAATGCATAGCCCAAAACAGATTTAAAGTGGAGATGTAAGAATTTAATAAGAATGACCTTAAGACAACCCGTAAGTAAAACACAGAGAAAATAAACTTTGAAAATGTTACACTGATTTCAGGGGATGGTGTTAGGAACCCAAGACCAGAAAAATCTCAAAAACAATGAAGATGGAATATTATAGAATAATTTTTGAGTAGACAGTTGCGTTGTCCATATAATTGCATATATCAACTCAATGATGTCTGCCCCAATGAAGCTTCTCTAATGAGAGGGGGATTTTTAGTTTTTCAGCCATTTTAAGGCCATCAGTCAAAAGGCTTGATATAGGATGTGTTAATAATTTAATCCTCTCTGCCTTTTCCATCAGAATAGCATGTGATATTTTATCAAAAGTTCACTAAAATCTAGGTAATCTATATCCACAACATTCACGTCTTTCAGCTGCTAGTTTAGTAATCCTGTCAAAATTGAGGTTAGTCTGGCATGATCTATTACTGATAAATCCAGGCTGACTCCTTGTGATTGCTGCTTCCCTCTCTAGATGTTTGCCATTAACACCTTCATTACCCTTTGGAAATATTAAGGTACTAAAGAGGCCCTTGTATCTTCTTTCTTTATGAGAACGTTAATTCCTCCTCATTAGTTGTTCAAATAAACTTATCTATTATCTTGAATATTGCATTTACTTTTCAAGTTCATAGTTCTAGTAATGTTCCATGGTTTTTGTTTGTTTTTTCTCCTCTGTAGGGTTATATACAACTTTGCAGGGTTAATTATTCTTGGTTCTAAGTCTCCATCTTATGGCTTGTGAAAAATTGGTTTCTGTTATCTCCTCTTATTTCTAGGGGAAGCTTCAAGGTCTTGTACAAGCCTCACTGTGGTTCTTTGATACTTTAACTCTTTATTTCTATTTGCTTAAAATATTTCTTTCTTTGACCTAGAAGCTTAGAGTTTTGGCCCAAAGGAAAGCAGGATTTTCCTGAAAGGAAAAGGTCTGGGACTATAAATGTTCATGTACTCCTTTTTTACTTCGCTCTCTGCATCGTTTCATTGATGTTTTCTCAAGTTACTCTGAATTCCTCCAATTTATTATTTCTTGTAATGCAGCAATATTTCCCTGATACTGTAGTTTGTTTAGCCATCTCCTTATCAGTCAATCAATCAGCATTTATTTTCATCATTGGATATCCATTTTTGTTACAATTCCACTACAAAGAGTGCTGATAGACACACAGACACACACTCACAGACACAATCACACACTGAATTCCTTGGAGTACGGCAGGATCCTATGTACTGCAGTGAATGGAATGCTGCATCTGGCATCAGAAAGGCCTAAAATTGAATCCTTCCTCAGACAGCTTACCTGTGTGACCTTTGTGAAGTCATTTAACTTCTCTGTAAAATTTCTCTAATGATGGTACCTATCTCATTGAGATGACGCAGCTAGGCAGTGCTGTGGATAGAGTGCTGGGTCTGGAGTCAGAAAGACTCATCTTCTTGAGTTCAAATCTGGCCTTAGACACTTAGTGGCCTTGGGCCAGTTACTTAACTGCCTCAGTTTCCTCATCTATAAAATGAGCTGGAGAAGGAAACAGCAAAACACTCTAGTATCTTTGCCAAGAAAACTCCCAAACATGGTCATGAAGAAATGGACATGACTGAAAAATGACTGGACAACAGCAAAAACCTCATAGGGTTGTTTTAAGGATCAAATAAGTTAACATTTGTCAAATGCTTTTGTAAATAAAATGCCATATAAATGCTATCATATCCCTGATTCTTATCTTTATTTTTCCCCTAAAGACTTGACTTCAGGTTATGAACCACTGTTTGTTTTATGAGTGCTCAGTAAATGCCATTGAATGCCAATTATTTTTAAATAATAAAAATGGTGGCGATAACTGACAGCTGCATAGAATTTTAAGGTTTGCAAAACATTTTACCAAAATTATTTTATTGAAAATACACAGGAACTCTGTGTATACTATCATCCTGCGGATATTATTATCCTCAATTTACAGAAGAAATTAAGGTCCAAATAAATCAAGTGACTTGTTTGGGGTCACACAGATCATTAGCTTCTCCCATTCCATTCTACCAGGAGATAGCACAGTGTCAGAGCTGACCTTTAAGTCATAAAGGGCTACAGAGGTTTGAATCCCGCATCTACTCCTCGTTAGCTGTGTGACCTGCCTCAGTTTCCACATTCTTAAAATGAGGATAATGTTTCTTGTACTCCATATTATGTAGGAATGTTATTTTAATCTATTGAGAGAATATAGCTTAACAGCAGGATAATCTGCAAGGACTCCATGAATGGAAATTGTTCTTGGTAATATTTCATCTTCGTCGTTTCTGAGATTCTTCTGGTCATGGGTCCTAGCACCACCTCGTGAAATCGGTGTCACATTTGATAAGTTTATTTCCTTTTCAGTATTTTACTTAGGGGTATGCTTGGGGTCACTCTTATTTCATTCCCCCCTCCCTGCCCATCATAAATCAGTTTCAGGGTGTTCGGTAGCTTGAAGAAACAGGTTTTCCAGTCAAGTTGAAATCTGCTGCCAAAGTCAAGCTTCACAACTGTCCATAAATGAAAAAATGAAAGGTCTTAAAATCAGGCTGTAATCTTTCACTTCCCATGGAATATTTCCAGTCTCTTAATGTCCCTCACCCATAAATATTTACCCAGGTTGGGGAGTGAGTAGGTAGCTGTGTTGGCCATATCACTGTAGATGTCAGCTTGATGACATCTACCCACTGAGGCTTCTCTGAAGAGATAGGTATTTTTAGTTTTTGTGCCATTCTAAGGCCATCAGTCAAAGGGTCTGATATGAGCACAAGCAGCTTTTACCTTCTTCCATTTTCTTTTCAGCACCACTGGTCAAAAACATTCATATAAAATCTAGAAGATCTGAAAAATATGGAAAAGACTGAAAATCGGTTCTTAAGAAACAAGCCTGTGGTTTAATGCTTAGATCTGACAGCTGGGCACAAAGACAGATCTCAAGATGTTTGGGAGGTAAGAAGGTTTAGTGGAATGAGTTCTGGATTTGTAATCAGAAGACCTGTGTTCAAATCCTGGCTCTTTGATTTATCTTTTGTATGACTTTGAACAGGGTACTTCCACTTTGAGCCTCAGTTGGACTCCTTGTAAAATGAAAGGATTAGATTTACTGGCTTCTGAGGTCCCTTCAAGTTTTGTCTCTGTGCTTCTATGATCTTCACCTTCACTACCCTTAGTGAAACCACACCTACAAATGAGTCAATAGTGGGACAAGACAATCACAAAAATTCAAAGAGAAGAGCATCTACCAAGAGAATTCCAAAGAACCCATGATGAAAATGGCTTTCCAGTTCCAGGGAGAGAACTGATGAACTCTGGGGACAGACTGAAGTAGAATTTTTTACTTTCTTCATTTTTCTTATTGTTTCAATTTTACTTGCCTTCTTCATGGATGAGGAGAGGAAAGGAAGAGAGAGAATTCAGAAATCAAATTTAAAAAAAAAGAATGCTAAAATAAATAAATAATAACATATCATTATATGTGTGTATGTGTGAATGCATGCATGCGCGCATACATACATACATATTAAGGACTAGAAGAACCGAAAATCTTAATGAGCCCATATCTGGAGGATTGTGTACAATTCTATGTACCAGATTTTAGTAAGGATATTTAAAAGCCAAAAAAGATGGTGACCAAATATGAGAGATCTGGAGACCATGCCATCTAAGGACCAAACTAGAGGGTGTTTACTGTGCTCAGAGAGAACTTATTGGGGAAGGGAGATGGGTGCACATTTGTTGTATTTCAGTTTTTAAAAGTTTGACATATGAAAGAAGATTTGGCTTGTTCTCTGGACTCAAAGCAAAGAACTATGAGTAACTGGCAGAATTTTCAGAAAGGAAGATCTTGACTTGTCCTAAGGAAAAAACCAATCTTTGTAGTCAGAATGGTCTGAAAGAGGAATAAATGGAAGGTATGAGAGTCTCATTACTTGAAGCCTTGATCCAAACTTTGATAACCACTTGTCCACGGCATTGTAGAAGGAGTTTCTATATAATAAAAACAGATAGCATTTAGTTGACTATGTGACAGGAACTATGCTAAGCACCTTACAAATATTATTTCTCTTTGATATTCCTAACAACCCTGGAAAGTCGGTTTTATCAGTATACCCATTTTACAGTTGAGGAAACAGGCAAATAGAGGTTGAGTTGCTCAGGGTCACACAACTAGTGTCTGAAGGCAGAGCTGAACTGAGACCCAGGGCTCTATTCACCATGTCACCTAGCTGTTTGTCTATTGTTTAAACCAGAGGAAGACTAGATAATCTCTGAAGTTTCCTCCAAGCAGTTAAACCTATGGTCCTGTGATTTGTCCATCCACAACTCTGAGGATCTGGAGTTGTGTGAATTGTTGTTTATATCCTTCGGCTTGTGACTGATCTGTGGCAATGAGGCAAATCAGGGCTGAAATCAACTTTTAATATAAAGTTAAGGAAATCTCGGCTCACTGCGTGTCTGATGATGTGCCAGGTTCATTTTATACAATATGCTCGAGAAACTCCAAGGAAGCCCACTTGAGTCTCCCAGTGCCCATGCCACACATGTCAGATACATGTTTTCTTTATTTCTCACCTACCTCTTTTCTCTTAAGCCTTGATTACTTTGCCAGGGAATGCTTGCTATTTGTAAAGGAGAGGCAATCAGGGGCAGTGGGGAGGAGGTCATTATCCACAGCATGTTTGCTCAGGGGCCATGGACCTCCTTTTCTTCAGAGCTGTAAAGGCATAATGGGGACTCCTGTGTGGCCATTCCTCTCTAAAGAAACTAGCAACGGGATGTTGAGCAATTCAGGTGTGTGGCTCCCTTTCAGATGGGAAAGTTAGAGTTGATCCCCATTCATACACAACATGGGCTGTGTGTGGGTCCCCTCAATGCTGGAGGATGCTGACTGCAGTTCTGGGCCCCTCAGGCTGGGAGGGAGCACAGGGAGCTTGTTTCCAGAGAAGGCTTTGCCCAATTCCTTTCCAATGTTTGTCCAGTTGGGGACAGAACCTCTCTGAGTTTTGTTCTCAGAAAGTTCACCCCAGAACATTCCCCTCTTGTCCATTACCTTTGTCAGCTTAGATGAAAGGCAGCATGGTGGAAGTCAGAAAGGTCTGGGGTCAAGGCCAGTCTTTGCCACACACTCGCTTTGGATCATATGTAAATCACTGGTCACCTCTCCCCATCTCCTATTCACATTAACTCCTGGGATATGTTTATTAATGTTAATCAGGCCTTTTTGCTTGGGTTCTCCGCAACATAAGATCTGTCTATCTAGAAAAGCTAATTAACCATAATAGCTAGCATTTGTATAGCACTTCAAAGTTCATAAAGCACTTTCCATAGCCTATCTCATTTGATCCTCACCACAACCTGTGGGGCAGGCATTGTTATTTTCCTCACTTTTCAGCTGAGGAAGTTGAGACTGAGAAATTGTGTCTTGTCCTCTTGTCCAGTGTCACGCAGAAAGGTCAGATTTGAATTCAGATCTTTCTGACTCTCCCAACTACCCACCCAAAGAAACTCTGCTTTCTTATTCTCTAGTTTGTTTATTGTGTAATAGTTTTCATTTCAGTTTATTCTGTTTGGGTTTTCACCACCTACTCTACTCTTAGCCCCTTGAGGGCAGGACCATGTCTCATCTAACTTTTATCTCCCTTAGGGCTTAGCACCATATTCTATGCATAATAAGCATTTTACAAATGGTGAGTTGAAAAAAAAGCATTGTGAATTTTACAGAACTGCAAAGATTTATATAAATCAACAATAGAATTTTGGAAAAAATAAACTAATTAGGGTTATAGGTGGTATTAAGAGAAACATGGTGTCCAGGGTTGGAGGAGATGGGGGTGATATCTTTGCTCTGAGCTGGTGAGGTCACAGCTGGAATAATGGGATTAGTACTACATTTGAGGAAAGGCACTGATAAACTGAGGAGATTTCAGAGGATGGCATCTAGGTGAAGGGGATTACTAAGGTGCCTTATGAGAGATGGTTGACGATGCTGACAGTGTTTAGACTGGAAAAAGAGACGATGGGGGTGGAATATGATTGCTGATCATGATTTCCAAATATTTGAAGGTCTTTCCTATGGCATCAAAGGGTTACATTTTTCTTGCCCTACAGTGGTTTCAGCTTGATTTCAAGGGGAAAAAATCTCCTGACAATGGAATCTTTCTGTACAATACTAGAATGGGTTGCCTTTGTAGTTACCAGTTCCCTTCTCATTGGAAATCTTCAAGCTGAGTTTGTATGATCCCTCAGAGAATATGATGCAGAAGAGATTCTTACATAGTTAGGTCTGGATGGCTTCTGTGGTCCCTTTGAACTTTAAGATCCAAACAAATAATGGACACATTAACACCTATTCACCTACTCTATGCCCCATGTGGTGCTGAAGATCATAAGACACAGATGAAAATCTCCACCCTCAACAAGCTTGGGTTTTATCAACATTCTGTGATATAGTAATGCGAAATAAGCACAGACCTTTCCAGACTCCTGGCACCAAGTGCTGTGGACCTTGGGCAAGTTGACTAGTGTCTCTGTGCAAGTCATCATCTTCACTGAAAAATCAATTATATATCTGCTTTAACAGCAGTAGAATCTTGTCAGATATTATGAAGCTGGGTTGCTTTCTTCTTTGCATGATGATGGAGGAAAATGACTAGCTTTGGAGAAGTAAGTGGGTTGCCTTCAATTTCTCTTTCTGCAAAAGCCAAAGGGTAAAGGGTAAGTAATAAAGTGTATGTATACACACACACACACATACACACTCACATATATATATATATATACATACACACATACATAATACACACACACACATATATATATATACATGCATACATACGTACATACATATATATGGGATTTTTTTTTTAAAGGAAGGATCAGTATTACAGATTCATAGAATCTCCCACTAAATTTGCTTAGTTCAGAAGAAGCTCTGCATTTCATACTCTTTCGAACATCTTTGGTCCTGCCTTGAAACTTAGCTCTCTGCAGAAAACATTATCCTTCTGGTTATTCTTTCTAGGCCTGGGTGCTCCTTCTCCCAGGTTTCCAGGCCCACTGAGCCAGGAGGAAGTGGATGGCTGTTCTTTGCTCTCCTTGGCCACTTCCAGACCCACCCTTTGCCATCATTACTAAACACTGAGCTTCATTTCCCCTTTCCTGCCATTGCCTCCAGGATAATTATACACACTCATTCTGATTTAAAGACCTCTGCAATCCGGGTCTCATCCATATCTCACCCAATTCTAGTCTCATTTCATATCATTTCCTTCCACAATCCTAAAGTGGAGCCACTAGTTTATTCCTAAACTAAATATCCCATCCCTCACCTCCAAGCAAAGCTAAGATTTCTGGTGTAGATTGAGCAGCAGGGGCTCAGGAACATCATCAAAGAGTTATTGAAGTTATATACATGGCCATGAAGTGGAAAGAATTTTGACTTTTGACTCCAAGGCTCTGGGTTCAAATTCAAGCTGATGCTTACTTCCAATGGGTCCTGGGGCAAATTGTTTCCTATCTTTGGGCTTCTTTATTGCAAAATGCAGGAGGCAGACTCCATGGGCTTTTAATTCCCTTCTAAGGCTAAGTAAGTTAGCCGGTGCCTAGGACATTGGTAGCAAGAAGGAGCTGGTGAAAAAATACATCTTAAAAAGTGATTAGCATTTATACAATGCTTCAAAATGTGCTGAGTGCTTTCTACAGATTACTGCATTTAATCCTCATGACAGCATGATGAGGTAGGTGCTAATAATAGCCGTAATAATGACAGGGAACATTTATGTAGCACTTTAAGGTTTGCCAAATGATTTCCATATTCAAACTCATTTGATCCTCACCAGAATCCTGGAAGGCAGGTGTTACTATGATCCCCAATTTGCAGATGAGGAAACTAAGGCACAGAGAAGTTAACTGACTTCCCCAGGGTCAGTCATGTAAACATCTGAGGACAGATTCAAGCTCAGGAATTTCTGACCCCAAGTCTTTACTTTTCCCACTTGGTTCCCTATCTGTCCATTGTGATCCCCATTTTTCAGATGAAGAAACTGAGTCTGAGAAAAGTTAAGTGACTTTCCCAGAGTCCCACAACCGGCAAGGATTTGAGGTAGAATTCTCACTTAGGCCTTTCTGACCCTACATTTGGTACTGTATCCACTTTACAGGACAAGGGTCAGTGAGTACTCAAGTGAGACTCCCATGCGGTGATGGGTAGGTACATCTGAATGAAGTTGGAGAAATTGCCCCACCAACACTGACATCCTTTTTCAGAACAAATTTTATTGGACTCCATTTTCATTCCCAGCATTAAATTTCCTAACTATGGTATAGCCTTTGTGATGACCCTTGGAAAAATGATGGGTGCCTGGGAACTGTATTCCTTGAGGCTCTCCTCAGCTCTCTCTTTGCTGTCTGTGTCCTCTGCTCAAAATGCGCCCCCTCCTCACCCTACCTCTAAAGTCCCTGGCTTCCTTCAAGGCTTAGCTTAAAGACTCCCTCTTATAGGAAGCTTACTCTGATCACTGATCCCCTAGTTACATATACCCTCCTTCTAGAAATTACTTTGTATTTGAATTTCTGTTTATTTATTTCCCCCCAACATACTGTGAACTTGGAGGCTTTTGCTGTTCAGTTGTTTCAAGTGTGTCCAAATCTTCATGACCCTAATCTGAGGTTTTAGTAACAAAAATACTGGAGTGGTTGCCATTTCCTTTTCTAGTTCATTTGACAGAGAAGGAAACTGAGGCAAAGTGACTTGCCCAGAGTCACAGAGCTTGTAAGTGTCTGAGGCCAGATATGAACTAGGGTCTTCCTCATTCCTGGCCTGGCACACTATTCACTGCACCACTTAGATGCCCCCAGCTTGAGGGCTAGGACTATTTTTATCTTTGTATATCCAGGCCCTGGCAGGATATCCGATCTAGAATGGGTGCTTGTAGATTACATGATTGATTCACTTTGCCTCAGGCCATTCAAGTCTTCTCATGCTTTTCTGATTCCTTCATAATCATTGTTTATTCCAATGCAATAATCTTCCATTACTAAAATTTGTTTAGCCATTCTCCCATGAATAGGCAGCTATAATGCTGCTTCAGAATAATGATGCTGTGCAATTTAGAGAATCATTTTCTATCATGCTTCTCCCTGGGATACATGTTAGCAGTAGTAGGATCTTGGGGTGAACCAATATTGTTAAAAGGGTATACAGAAGAGTAGGTCTTTTTTTAACCCCCCCCCCATAGCTATTATTAGATACAAATAGGTATATACGTACATACATATACACATATATGCACACACATACATATACATATACATGTATACATATATATGTATAAAATTATTCTATACACACTTCTATTTACAGTTCTAACTTTAACTAATTATTGAATCTGTACACCCCATCCCATACTCTGGGGAGGGGAACAAGTTTCCTGGGATCACTTGTCCTTTTTCTCCACATTGTCTGAAACCATGAAAGAGCTCTTTATTATCATTATTACTATCATGCCCTTAAGTTTCTCTACCTATCTGGGCCTCAGTTTCTTGATCTATAAAATAGGTTGTTTAGAGTAGATGGGCTTTAAGAACCTATTACCTTTGAACCATTGGCCTGATGGTCTTTGTCCTTCTCTATTTGGTGGAAAACACTATTGATAATAACATGTTCAGGGGTATGTTTAGATGCAATGATTTACTCTCTTTATTGTTCTTGTAGGAGGTACTTTTTGGTATCACTCCTTCCATCACATATATTACCTGGAAGCTAAGTGGATTCTTATCTATAAAATTCATTCTTTTTCTTTGTTCATATCTGATGGAGAGAGTAATTATTCAGAGATTCATCTAGAGAGGCAGAATAGATAGCAAAGTGCATGGAATACTCCCCAGGACTTGGATTCCAACCCAGTTCTGTCACTTGCTATATGACCTTGGCCAAACTTTGTGAGTCTCTATGGCCTCATTTGTAATAACACCTTAGCTCACAGATCTGAATCCCAGAATCTGAGCATTGAAAAGGAAAATGAGAGAAGGCAGGTCATCTAGCCCAACCTGTAGGAGAAAGAAATTCCCCCACCAAAGCCCACCTGCCAAGAGGCCATCCAACCAGATTGTTATGAGCTTTATAAAATCTACTTTGCCAATTATAAGGCATCCCATAACTACAACCCATTGTAATTGTTTTTTCTTATTACTGCTGCTGTTTAAAAACATTGGAGCCAACAAAATTCACTTAAATCCAGAAACGACAACCCTTTAACTTGATTGTGTGCTGCTCCAAGCAGGAATGAACATTTCTATATATTCAGACCATTTCTACTGATTAAGTAAATGCTTTGACATTAATGAGGGGAAAAAAATCTATGGGCATCAACCGTCCTTTTCTCCTACCTCAAAGCTCGTTTGTCGATGAGGTCCACTTCCATTGACTTTTCTGTTCCAGTGCTTGGTTTTTAATTAAAAGCTCTTTTCACAGTCCCTGAAATCCCAACTCTAGGTTCCATGAGGGGTCTCCATCAGCTTCTTTGCTCCCTCATTAAAAGAGCAGAACATGACTGATGGCAACAACAGAGAAGCATCGTTTCTCTGCGCCCACTTTTTACAATGCTGCCTCACATTATAATTACCCAGTTAAGGAATTTAAATTGATTTTTAGTGCCTTGTCTGATAAATGGCATAGCTGATCCTCAGGGAGCAATAACTGAGTTTGCTTTAAAAACACTCTTCTATTTAGACCCTGATAAGGCTATTTGTCCATGAAATAGGCATTTTGGGCTTTGCCATTTTTTTGGCCATAAATCTCAGAGATTCCAAGTTGAATATTATTTTCTCTTTCAAATAATGATCCCCTAGAGTGAAAAACCTCAATTCTTGAAATTATCCAACAGAGGAACGTCTTTTTTTATGACTAATTTTAGTTAAATAAAGGCATCTTGTTTTATTCTTTAAATCAAGCTTTTATTAAATGTTTCACATTGGTAGAAATATGGGAGCATATTTTGTTGGAAACAGTTATAGGAATATTAATGTGAGGTCATCACATTAATGAGGAAACTGAGGCCCATAAAGTGAGTTGCCTATGGTCACACAACTAATAAGTAGCTGTGACAAGATTTGACCCCAAGTCCAGTACTCTATATACAGTATACCATACTGTTCCTCTATAATGGTTTATGGGCAAGAAGCTTTCAGCATGGGAACTCTGTGCCTTATGGCAGATTGCGTCCTGGTCAGAACTTAGAAGATTAAGGGAGATGCTTGAGGAACAATAAATGTCTTTCATTTTGAACCAATGCACCCTTTGATTGCCTGACAAAAGTAAACACATCGATGCGGGCCCGTGAACTATGGTTATGAGTGGGTCCTGACCCAAAGAAAGTCTCAAAACTGGGGCAGCTTTTTCCCTGGGTGCCATTTATAAAGCAGAAGATGCTGGTGACTATGTTTTGCTTTTAGTGATTTACTTATGGTCAATCTAGTAAGCTTTGGAAGCAGAATTTGAAGCCAAATGTTCATATCTCTAAACCTAGTCAGTCCTCTATCTACTACAGCATATTATTTTTTCACTTAAACTAGGAAAAGAAAGATACAAAAATAAATCATGCATTTTAATGTTCTGAAATAACCAAAAAATAGTCTAATATGTCTAGAAATTGCTAACTTTGGTTGTGCCAAGGAAGGAAGATCATTTCTCAGTTAACCTTTCAGTGTGATGCATGGATATATATTGTCTGTTTGTCCTTACCTTTCTGCTCTATACTAAAGCCAGATTTTGGAGGAGAGGTATTTTTCCTTTAGATCTCCTCGTGAGACACAGTGGCTCCTGTCAGCAGCAGTGAGGGCAATCTGATTGAAAGTAGGGCTGATTCTCTGTTGAGTATCTTCTTTGAAACAGCCAAATCTTAAGCATTCACTGCCTGCAGGCAAGAAAGCTGTCATTTGGAGTACCAGAATGGGTGTCTCTCACACATTTGGTTTCCTATACAATTTTGGTACGCTTGATGAAAGAGACCTTTGTAGAAATGACAAAAGTTGGAGAGGTGATCCAATTATCAAAACCAAAACCAAAACCATGAGGTTATCACTCAAGTGTCAATGGATATAAAGTTGGCTGCTGATAGTGAGGAATAATAAAGAAAATTGAAATGGGAATGGAAGGATCCCAGGCATAGCACTGGAGAGGACTTTAGAGATCATCGAGCCTAAGCAACTCCATTTAGAACAAAGGGAACAAATGAGGCTTAGAAAGTTTAAAGAACTTATCCAAAGCCAAATATAAATGCATGGAGGATCTAGGATTTGAATCCAGGTCCTCAGACTCCAAATTGAGCACCTTTTCCATGTTGCTTCCCAGTCATAGACTCAGAATTACAGCTTAAAAGGATCTTGAAGGTCATCTAACTGAATCATACAATTTTATAGATGAGGATGCTGAGGCCCAGAGAGCTGAGGTAACTGACTTGCCCAAGATCATACCAGTAGGGCGTTGCAGAGGCAGGATTCGAAACCCTGTCTGCTGACTCCAAATTCCATGCCCTTGCTGTGCCCTAAAGGACTTTTGTCAGAGTCTTGGCTCTGTTCTTTGCCACTTGGTTGACTTTGAGCAAATCACTTCAAGTTTCTGAGCCTCAGTTTTCCTTATATGTAAAAGGATAGTGTTAGACCAGCTGACCTTTAAAGTCATTACTGGTTCTAAAGCTATTATCTTAAATATTAGGTAGTAGCAACCAACTGTACCCTAGGTCCAGCTCAACTGCCAAGCATTCAAACTATGCTTCAGAGAGCACAACTCCAATGGGCTGTCCATGTTGTTCAAATATAAAATGTACGCTTGCCAAAAAGACTATTTTATGGAGAACTCTCATGGCACAGGCGATCACATGGTGGTCAGAAGAAGCAATACAAGGACTCTCTCAAGAATTTGGATTTGACTGTGCCACGTGGGAGACACTGGCACAGGACCAATCAGCATGGTGTGCCCACATCAGAAAGGGCGCTGTGCTGTATAAGCAAAGCAGAATTGAGACAGCACAAAGGAAATGTACAATGTGCAAATTTGGAATATCCACCCCAAATATTCACTTGGACTATCTGTACCCAACCTGTGGTAGAGCATTCCGAACTTATATTGGCTTGATCAGCCACAGTCAGACACACTGAAACTTCACTTTATCATGGTGACATCATTTTGGTCCTCTTTGAGACTGCAGGACAACAACCAGGTCCACTTACAGAATTGTCCATCTTGGGCTAGATTTGATCTCAGAACTACCTAGTCCAACTCCTTTGTTTTGCATATGAGAAGAGCATAAATAATGTGCCAAAGGTCACACAGATTGTAACCACCAGAAGCAGGATTTGGGTTCCTGTTCTCTGACTCCATGGTCAGTGTTTTCCTTTTCTAATTCATCCTCTTTTTTCCTCTCCCACTTTGAAAATCTACAAGTTGCCTTGGCTTATGATGATACATTTGTAAAGAGTTAATATTTCTAAGGCAGAGCCAAGATGGCAGAGCAGAAAGACACACATACTCTAGCTCTTCCCCCACAGCCCATACCTATAAAAAATGACTCTCAACAAATTCTAGAGCAGAAGAAGCCACAGAATGACGGAGTGAATATTTCCAGCCCAGGGTGACCTGGAAGGCTGACAGGATAGGTCTATTGCACAGGGGCATGGAGTGGAGCACAGCCGAACCTTGGCTGTGTGACACCCAGAGGAACAGGACCAGGACAGGTCTTGGGGGTGAAATCTTCAGCAGCAGTGGTGGTTCTCAGATCCCTCAAACCACAAATGCCAAAAACAACTTCAAAGGTCAGTGAGAGGCCTTTTTCAACTGGGCTAGAAGTGAGCAGGGTCCTCCCCTAGCCTGGGCCCCAGGTGGTGGCAACAGTGGTGGGCAGGAGCAGTGTCCATTTGTGAAGCCCTCAGCTTAAAACCCCTGGGGGCATTGAGGGTCTGATCTGAACCTCAGTCCTGAGGGGCAGCCCTGCCCTTCAGCTAAAGCCCCTGGAGTAATTGAGCAGCTGATCTGATTCTCAGCCCTGAGCATGGTCCTGGGGTGAGTAGGAATGCTGACGTGGTAGAGCCAGGGTTGGTTGTGGAGAGGGAGTTCTACTACTTGCAGATTCTGGGCAGAAAAGTTTTTGGTTTCTCTCAGACCAGTGCACAGGCCAGGAGAGGAGTAAACTCCTCTCCCTTAATTGGGCCACTTTGGAGCAATTGAGAACTTCAGGTCCCCAGAGTATACCCTCCTCCTGACAAAGGACTCAAAAGTCAAATAGCTGACTGGGAAAATGCTCAAAAAAGGGAAAAAAATAAGACTATAGAAGGTTACTTTCTTGGCAAACAGGCATTTTCTTCCATCCTTTCAGATGAGGAAGAACAATGCATACTGTCAGAGGAGGAAATCAAGGCTTCCAAAAGTAAATATGCAATGGTCTCAGGCCATGAAAGAGCTCAAAAAGGATTTTGAAAATCAAGTAAGAGAGGTGGAAGAAAAATTGGGAAGAGAAATGAGAGCAATGCAAAAAAATCATGAAAATCAAGTCAACAGCTTGCTAAAGGAGATCCAAAAAAGTGCTGAAGAAAATAACACCTTTAAAAATAGGTTAATTCAATTAGCAAAAGAGGTCCAAAAAGCCAATGAGGAGAAGAATGCTTTAAAAAGCAGAATTGGCCAAATGGAAAATGAGGTTCAAAAGCTCACTGAAGAAAATAATTCTTTAAAAATTAGAATGGAGCAGATGGAACCTAATGACTTTTTGAGAAACCAAACAATTACAAAATAAAACCAAAAGAATGAAAAAAATGGAAGATAATGTGAAATATCTCATTGGAAAAACAACTGACATGGAAAAGAAATCCAGGAGAGGCAATTTAAAAATTATGGGACTACCTGAAAGCCATGATCAAAAAAGAGCCTCAACATCATTTTTAATGAAATTATCAAGGAAAACTGCCCTGATATTCTAGAACCAGTGGGGAAAATAAATATTGAAAGAATCCACTGATTACCTCCTGAAAGAGATCCAAAAAGAGAAACTCTTGGGAATATTGTAGTCAAATTCCAGAGTTCCCAGGTCAAGGAGAAAATATTGCAAACAGCTAGAAAGAAACAATTCGAGTATTACGGAAATACAATCAAGATAACACAAGATCTAGTATCTTTCTACATTAAGGAATCAAAGGGAGTGGAATGTGATATTGCAGAAGTCAAAGGAACTAGGATTAAAACCAAGAATCACTTACCCAAAAAAACTGTGTATAACACTTCAGGGGAAAAAATGGTCATTCAATTAAATAGAGGATTTCAAGCATTCTTGATGAAAAGACCAGAGATGAAAAGAAAATTTGACTTTCAAGCACAAGATTCAAGAGAAGCATGAAAAGGTAAACAGGAAAGAGAAATCATAAGAGACTTACTAAAGTTGAAGGGTTTGCATTCCTACATGGAAAGTTAATATTTGTAACTCTTGAAACTTTTCTCAGGAATTCAGTTGCTAAAATTAAATTTTGGGAGAGTTGCATGAATCATAAATTCAGTCCAAGAACAGAGATTCATACTGGGGGAGGGGAAAGGGTTAAGTTAAAGATGAATTGCAATATTATCAGTTATTTGTTTGTTTTTTGTTAGAAAATTCCAATAAAGTGCACTCTTGGAGGCTAAAAAAAAGAGTTAATATTTATGTTGGGAATTAGAATAGTCTCTTTGCTCCCTGAAGACATAATCCCAGTTGTTTTTGGAGAGCTGGAACCTGACTCTTTGGCTGACCCATCTGACTTTCCCTCAGTGTCCCCTTAGTTGCATATGATTTTATGATTTTTAGGGTCCAACTCCTTATTATCTCTGGAGTAATCAGCACCATGCCAGGAAAGAAGAGATAAGCCCCCTTCCTGGAAATCACAATGGGCAAAACCCATTGAGTAAACTGATACTATCTGCTTAAAAGACAGGCTGAGAAAAAAGCTGGTAGGCTAGAAAAAAGTTTTAGAAATGAAGTCAAAGTTTGAACTCTGGCTCAAAAACTCGTGACTGAATAGGTCAGCTGACTTCCCTGTGCTTTTAAATGTAAAGTCTTTTATCCTATGCAGCATGTTCACACTTTAAAAAATGAAAAATGGCTATAATAGAGAGCTGGTTAAACATCCTTTCCTTACTCTTTAGGATCTGGAAATGAAATGGTTTATTATGTCCTGTGTCTCTGCATTGAATTACCACATGGAAGGCAGGACCTTGAATGCTGGAGGGGAAGGGCAGAGATATCATGTCCAATCCATCCTTCAATGATCCTTCAACCCATTGGTTTTCCTCCTTGTGCGTATTTGTGTGTGTTGGTTTATGGGATAGATCGAGCAGATGGGGATAGTTTGAGTAGGGAAAATGACATGTGTACTCTAGCGATGGCATCTTTGATTACACCATCTTCTTAATCTGAAATGGCTTTTCATTTCTGAGGAATTTATCTGAATTCTACCTATCCTTCCTTGACATTTTTAGAACCCTGCCTATATTTTTTTGGACTTGGCACAGAGGAAAAGGTCATGATGACTGTCTCAGGGAATGTAGAAAATTCTCATATGAAAGAGGGAGTAGATTTGTCTTCCTTGGACTAAAAAGACAAGGCTGGGAGAAATGAGCAGAGCTGCTGAGGTAGCAGATTTAGATTTGATCTCAAAGAAGGGGGGACGGGTTTCCTAATAATCAGCCCTCTCCCAAAGTGTTGCAGGTGGCCCCCATGGGTGCTAGGGCCTTCTCATGGGGGGATGGATGGTCCTTTGGGTGCGCCTCAATGAGGACTCCTTTTGGGAGTGGGAGGGCCAACCTGGATCCCTTCCACCATGGACATCCTCTGACCCAGGTCACCAGTAATGTACTTTTTAACTTGTGTGTCTTATATCCCCTTGGAATCCAGTCTGACAGGCATTGTTCAGTGCTAACTGTGTGTAAGGCACTGTGCTGGGTACTGGGGATATAAAGACAAATGTGAAGGAGTCACCTCCAAGGGACTTACTTCATACCAGGGGAAACAATATGCAAAAGATAAGAATGTATGAGATCATTTCAGTGGAAGAAAGAAAGCACTATTAATAATAATAAATATAACTTTAAAGTTTGCAAAGTACTTTATTTTGATCCCCTTTGATCTTCACAACAACTTTCTGTGATAAGTGTTATTAATCTCATTTTATATAGAGGGAAACTGAGGCTAGGAGAGCTTAGGTGACTTGTTCCTGGTCACACCTGACAGTATTCCACATCAGGTCTTCCTCCCTCCTAATCAGACCCTCTAGATGCCTCCCATGAACAAGAACTCAGGAGAGAATCCCCAGAAGAGGTGGTAGTAGGTCAGAGCCTAGAAGAAAGTCAGGGACTCCCAGCCATGCAAGTGAGGAGTGAGAACATTCTAGGCATGGGGGACAGATAATGCCAAAGTGAAGCTTGACCGCCAGGTTCAGGGAACAGCCAGCCGGGTCAGCGAGTTTCAGCTGCAAGGGGCCCAAAGAGGACATGGTAGTCCAATCCCTTCATTTTACAGATGAGGAACCTGAGGCCCAGGAAGATTGGGACTTACCCAAAATGACCCAGGTAGAAAGTGGCAAAGCCAGAATCTGAACTCACATCCTCAGACTGCAAAGTAAGTGTCCTTTCCACTCTCCCAGCTGGCCTCTCAAGTTGGTTTCTTTGACTGGAACGCAGCTTGTCTGAAGGCCACAAACAAGGAATCATCAGTACCGTAACTAGGGCAAGTCAACTGAATCTTATCTTCAGGGGGCAAATTTAGCATTTCAGACTTTCAGGAGAATAGAAACAACAGAGCTCATATACCCCATTAGCAAGAAAAATTAGTTAAAATGGAAAACCATCAGATGACCACCAACCATTCTCCACACCCCAACCCTGTCCTCCAGGGTCCATCACAGCAACTATCCCAATTGTTTTCCCAACTGTGCACAATGTCTTAAGGTCTCTCTTTCCCTGCTTCAACTTAGCATGTGCTGCTTGCCTCAGTTAGTGCCCTGACCTGGAAAAACCCTTCTGAGATGAGAAAGGCAGGAGGGATCCAGGCCATGAGTGCATTTGCCCTTGGACGTGTTCAGGATCAATGAGGAGGAGGGGGAATGAGTTATTGCAGTCGTAGAATACTGTAAGGCAGAACTTGGGGATTCTCCACCTCAGGCCACTGAATGGTCTTTATAACTAGCTCAGGGTTAGGAGTAGAGTGGCGCGATGCAGTGCTCCTCAGAGCTGCATCCTGGGATGGAGCCTTACTGGTTTGTCCCAGAACTTAGCACAGAGAGGTTCTGTGATTTTCTCAAGGTTACACAGCTTAGTAGCAGATCCAGGATTCCAACCCAGGTCTTTGGTGCCTCAGTCCAGTGGAGGCATGAGAAATCTCTGTTGATAGTGATAATGGCAGGGCAAAGGGTAATTGCTACCTGATGGGTGAACAAAACCTCTGCTTTCCTCTGGCGCAAAGAACTCTTTGACAGTTCCTTTCATTGTATGGTCATGGAAAGAGACTGGAGGTTGTTTATTTTGCTCCCTTTAATGTTCTGAAATAGATTTGTTGGCTTGAAAGAAGATGAATTTTATGTTTCCATAATGAATAGTCCTAAGGGTCATAGCCCTTCTTCTTCTTGCAAGGAAACCACACATCTGGGGCCTCGGGTTACTTAGGGGAGTTTAGGCAGAATTTTGCCTTCCATCAAAGCATTCCAAGCATAGTCTCCGTCTGGCTGAAGACGTGTGTGTGTGTGTGTGTGTGTGTGTGTGTGTGTGTGTGTGTGTGAAAATCCTTTCTTCCTTTTTCATGAATGGAGTATAAGAAACCAAGGCATTTGGACCTTCTCCAGCATGCTTCCCAAGCAGAAACCCCAGGAAAGTATCTATGGCCTTGGGCATATTTGGCTTCTTCCTATCTTTCTTTACTTACTGGGTCTCCAGAAGTATCAGGGAATCACTCTTAGAGCTAGAAGGACTCTTAGAGTTCACCTGTGCAACTCTAGGAAAACCACTTACCCCTCTGTGCCTGTTTTCCCATCTATAAAAGTAGATGGATTTGAATGAGATGGACTTTCATGTCCCATCTAGTCCATAATCTCTGATTTCATGATCTAGTCTGAATCTTTTCTCATACAGATGGGGAAACTGAGCCTTGGAGGAAATAGATCACTTTCTGAAGAGTGGCAAAGCTGGGCTATAAACCTAGGATTGGAGCTCCAAATCTAACATTTTCTAGTCTGTTCTAATGGAAGTTCTAAGAGGCAATGATCACTTCTTCTATTTTTGTATCTCTGACTGTTCCCAAAGAGTATTTGATGCTTAATAACTATTAGTTGAAAGAATGATTAGAGCAATTTAATGATTCGGCAGCTGCTGGGTGGCCCAGCAGATAGAACACTGCTCTGGGAATCAGAAAGAGTCATTTTCTTAGTTCATATCCAGCCTCACACACTTACTAACTGTGTGACCCCAGGCAAGTTCTTTAGACCTGTTTGCCTTAGTTTCCTCATCTATCAAATGAATTGGATAAGGAAATGGCAAACCATTACAGTTTCCTTGCCAAGAAAACTCCAAATGTAGTCATGAGGAGTCGGACATGACTAATAGACAAAAGAACAGCAAAATGAAGATAACAATGACTAGTACTGAGTTCCCAAAGTGACTGAAAAATGATGACTGGAAATGATTTTTTAAATTAAATTTATTTTTTAATTAACAAGGATTTGTTTTCTCTCTCTCTCCAATCTCCTCTCCTCTACACTCGAAGAGGAAAACTAATCCTCATAAGAAATAGGCATTGTCAAGTAAAGTTGGTCATATCTAAAAATGTATTTCTGATTATCTTGAATTCATCACCTCTCTGACAGGAGGGAGGCAGTAAGCTTCATCTCATTGCCTTGATCAGAGCAAGAGGGAATAAATGATTGAATGGGTGATTAAGCTAGTACATGCTAGAGCAAATGAATTTAATGAATGAATGAATGAATGAATGAGGGAGTGAGTGAATGAATGAATGAATGAATGACTGTGAGCCCTGGAAGCTGCTTTCTATCACTTCAAGGCCCCTTCTTCAACGAGCCTGAATGATAAATTTTGTCTACTACAAGCATGTGGTAGCTTTGTAGTCTCATAATTCTTAACCCCCACACAGCAATTTTCTTAATACTGACCTGTCAAATTCAGCTTTGTTTTATGGTACAGAAGTAAAGTTAAGGATTTCCAAGGCTACAAGAGTAAATATGTGAAAAACAGAATTATTTCCCTTGGCCTGAGAGACACAGGTAAACCAAGGATTCCTGACAGGGGGCCCTTTCCTGAGTCATTGGAATTTCCATTAAATCTTATTTGGTCCAGAAAGGACACTTCCTAAGTAATTTGAGAACACATATCTTCATGGGAAGGACTATTTTAATAAAGGTGCGTTTTGGAACAGTAGTATGAATGTATTAATCATTCAAGTGGCTACCTTTGCTTCCCTGAGGTTGATTTACTCCAGAGGAATCTCAAAGGATGATGGGATTTAAAGCTGAAATGGTCTTTAAAGATAATCTGGTACAATTGAAATTGTTGAATTATTCAGATATGGAAATTGAGGCCTGGGGAGGTTCAGGGGCCTTTCCAAGGAAAGTAATAGGAAAGCTTGGATTTTAAACCTTTGACTCCAAATAAAAACAATAATTATAATACCTAAATTAATAACTATTTAAACCCACATAGCACTTTGACGTTTATGTTCAATACCTCACTGAGGTCTTCAGGTCGCCCTGGGAGTGTCAGTACTGTAGTTTTTTATCTCCATTTTGTTTTTACTGCTTTGTGATTAGTTACATCGGGTGCTTCATGACCCCAGGTGGGGTTTTCTTGGCAAAGATAGTGGAATGGTTTGTCATTTTCTTCTAAAGCTCATTTTAAAGATGAGGAAACTGACGTAGACAGGGGTAAGTGACTTGCCCAGAACCACAGAGCTAGTAAGTGCCTGAAACTGGATGTGAATCCAGGTTCTCCTGACTCCAGAGCAAGTGCTCTGTCCATTCTACCATTGAGGTGCCCCATCTCCATTTTACAAATGAGAAAACAGGCTTAGAGAGGTGGCAACAAGACTTCCTGAAATACCTAATAGGTTCAAGACCCCACATTAAGTATGGGGAATACAAAGCAGAAGAGTTTCTGACCTCCAAGAGCTCACTGTTGAATGGGAGAGATGACATGCAAATGACTATATATAAACCAAATATGGATCAGATAAATTGGAGAGAATCCACATAGACAAGGCATTAACAGGACTAGGATAAACTTCTTGCAGAAAGTAGGATTTTGACTGGAACTTGAAGGAAGTCAGGGAAGCCAGGGATGTAGAGAGGAGGGGAGAGAGTATATCAGGCAGGAGGCACAGCCCCTGCAAATGCCTAGAGTCTGGAGATAGTGTGCCTTCCATAAAGAATAAGAAGGAGTTCAGTGACACTGAAGAATCCTATTCCAGTTGAATGTAAGCTCCTCGAGGGTGGATACTGATTCTCTTTGGCCTACCCCCAGCGTGGGGTTCAGTTTAGAATCCTTGCATAAGAAGTAGTGAACAAATTAGATGGCAGTTTCTGAAGCAGAAACAAACCCAGGGTTTCCCAACTAGAGGTCAGGGCTCTGTCCCCTCTGCCAAGCTCTGAAACTTCCAGGAAACTTAAAGATGCTTGGCAATAAAGTAGAAGTGGACACAACTTTATTTTTATCATAAAGATTTTCTTGAGAAGATGAGAGAGAGAGAGGAGAGCAGAAAAGAAAGAGGAGGAGGAGGAAGAGGAGGAGAGAAAGAGAGAGAGAGACAGAGAGAGAAGAAAGAAAGACAGAGAGAGAGAGAAAGAGAGAGAGAGACAGAGAGACAGAGAGAGATGGAGAGACAGAGAGACAAAGAGAGACAGAGAGAGAAAGAGACAGAGAGAGAGAGAGAGAGAGAGACAGAGAGACAGAGAGAGACAGAGAGAGAAAGAGAGAGAAAGAGACAGAGAGAGAGATAGACAGAGAGAGAAAGAGAGAGAGAGAAAGAGAGAGACAGAGAGACACAGAGAGAAAGACAGACAGAGAGATAGAGACAGAGTAGGACTGATCTTGAATAATCATTTTAGCCCTTGAAAGTCAATATGACATACTGCATATAGAGTTCTGGACATGGAGTAAGAAAGCTGTGGACTCAGATCTCAGTTCCTCATCTATGTTTCTTCCCCTGTAAGTTGAGGGGGGTAGACAAGATGGCTTCTTCTCCTACATCTAATAACCTGCAGTCCTAAGAAATGAAATTTAAACAAAAATGAACAACATGACTGTCTACCCCTGGTTCATCAGGAAGTTGCTCTGACTTGTTTTATAACCTGTTTCAAACTAAAACTGAGCGGATTCTCTAGTGGGCCAGAAAGACCTTTGGACAATATGGATTATTGAAAGTTTCGTCAAGTCTCAGTTAAAAAAATTCCTGGGGATTGTTTTCTGATCCTATTTTTTTAACCCAAGGGTCATAGTAATTTTAATTGGTAGCCATCCCTTTCCGAGTTAGTTTTAGATTGGGAAGGGACCTTAGACGTAATTGTGTCTAAGCTAGAAACAGATGTGCAGTAAGGTTATTTGATCATCCAAGGTGACCAGATATTTCATGGTAGTGACAGAATTCAAACCTGGGTCTCCTGACTCTACATTTTCACACTGCACTATGGTAATTGTTAGGGCAAACCAAAGACAAGGTAGTTTTTTGCTAGAGCAGATGAAACACCCACGCTTATGTGGGTCACCTGGAACGAGGGCTCCATCATATTACTTTTCAGAAACATACCTTGATGCCAAGATGTTCAGACAATCAAAATATGTGCCATGCCACGTTTCTGACTCTGTTATTGTTTTTGTTGTTCTAGCGTCTAGTGGAGGCTGCAGAGGAGGCTCACCTGAAACATGAATTCGATGCTGACTTACAGGTAATTGCCAACATTTTGAGCTGGTATTTTTTACTGGTTCTTTGTTATCAGAAATGAAATTCCACGCAGCTATTATAAAGATGATAGACATGAGAGGTTGTGATAAATGCTGCCATCAATGGAATGAATGGTTCTTATCTATCACTGACATGTGATGGAATCAAAGAGTCTTATTTGGACAGTTCCCATGGTACTACTTGATAGTAAATTAAGCCCTTTGAACAATGGATTAATTCTTTCATTAGTCCATACTAAATAAACATTTATTAAGCACCTTCTATGTGCCAGGGACTATGCTAAGGGCTGGGGATGCAAAATATGTAAAAAGACAGGGAGCTTATAATGGGGGAAGACAACACACAAAGGGAAGCAGAAGTGTGTATATGTTGGGGTTGGGGGATTAAGAAAGATACCCAACATGGAGTCATGGTGCCAAAGTCAGAGATGTCCCTCTGTGGTGCATCCAGGTAAGAAACAAGTTGTTCTGAGCTGAACTCCCTCCTTAAATGGAGGTTTTAGCTTTTAAGTCACTGGAGTATCATTCAGGACCTTACTGCTGACCACTTCCCCAGCAGAGTGGAAAGGTGAATAAGCCTGAGCTTAGTTCATAAGAAGCAGTGACCTTGGAGTCTTACAAGATCAAGCTCAGTTTCTGGGCATTCGTGGCATAAATCTAGAACCATCCAGATATGGTGAATGAAGCATGGTTAATTGTACTGATGGATTCACCCATCTAGACTGGGCCTCAGGAACTGGCAAGAAATTAAGGAGTCATAGATTTAGGTCTAATGTGAATGGACCTGGTTCAGGTATGAAGACGTATCAGCAATGGGCAGATAGTGACATGATTTGATGACTGTCTGGATTGTGAAAGTTAAACATATGTAGAAGAGTGATGGCCAGGGAAGGGTGTTCTGATTTGGAAAACAACAGGGATAGTAAGTGGAGCCAAAGAAGAGCTAATTGGCATGCATTTCCAAAACAATCACAGGATTCATTCAATCAATCAATTATTTGATTCATTTAATTATATCTCTAGAGGAGAAAAAGGTTAGGAGGTCCTATTCAGGGAGGATAGGAAGAGGATGGCTAAGGTGGAATGTGAAACATGAACGAGATACCCTAGATCATAGTGGGTCATGGGACAAACTCCCCAGGACAGCTCTACTGTGTAGAGTAATTTAGAATGAGCCCAGATGATAGCAATTCATCAAGTGAGCAATCAACAAGCCCTGATTTGATGCCTACTATGTGCTAGACTGCCACATGCTATGACCATAATTACAGGAGAGTTTGCATTTGACTTAGTTTAGCTTTAGAAAGCGCTACCTGACATCCTGTGTGGACACATTATGAGACTGCTGAATGAGCAGCTGCTGGAGGCTATGGGTTCATGTCCCAGGAAAGATGGAAAAGTATGAAGATGATTGTCTGGGATCAGCTCACTCCAGTACTGGTTGGAGCTAGGAACACAAAAAGGAATTGGCTCCTTTAGTCCTTTTCTTTAAGAGAAGAAAAGTGTTCTCTGGAGAGTGTGTAAAATGAGAGTTGATGTGCCTGTTGTCTCTTGGCAAGCTATTTTTGCTTTCCTCGAGAACTTTTTTGTTTCTGCTTTTCATTATTGAAGCTTTAAAACAAAACTTAGATTTCACTAAAAAACCTTGATGGTGGGGAAGGGGCAGCACACAGCCAGCTGAATCCTAGGCTACTCCCCTGTTCTCCAGCAAGCCTGAACCACACACCCATTAGAAGGAGGCATAACCTGAATCCCAGGGCTGAAGATCATTTGTTGTCTGTGCCCATCCTGGCCTCATGGGCTACCTGAAGTTCCTCCTCTGTCCCTTTACCCCAACCCCACTCTCTCTACTCTCTTTCTCTCTCTCTCTCTCTCTCAAACTTAGTTTTTCCCTTAAAGTGATCCCTGACATTTCCAAATTCACTGGATCATAATCTTGGGGTAAATTCTGAGACCCTGGAGCTCTGATGCAATGGATGGAGGCTTTGAGCACAGGGTCTCAGCAGCATTATCAGGACAGCGAGATTTTGGGCCCAGACAGGCTTGGTTGTTTATTACTGACACGGTCCATTAGAGCCAATCAATTGTTCATCCTGGTTCCAGTGACCCCTCGGCAACCCATGCTGGCTGATCATTGCTCTTTATCAAAAATCTCATCATCTCATCTGCCCAATATGAAATAATAACCAGGATGATTTGGTAGCAACATTCAAGGGAAAGGCAGGAGTGGGGGGGAGGGGAAAGGGGAAGGGATGAAGCTGAGAGCAGATTTGCTAAAGGTAGAAAAAAAAGAAAAAAAAAGAAAAGAAAAAAAACCAACTTACATTGTTGAGATCTTGGTTTCTCTAAAGCTGTGAGTGCCTTTTCAGTACGGGACAGCCTCCCCACTAAAGGAAAACCAGTGTTGTGGCTAGCAACGATTGATTTTTGTTCCTGAGGTAGTGTACACTGAATTGGGGCGATTTACACAATGCATCTTAAAATCAGCTGGGAGGATGGGACCTCCTGTGGTTTCTAGGAGCCCCGAGAGGCCCCCCACCCAAGGCTACTGCAGAAGAAGAAGACATGATTGGGGCAGCTCTGGGTCAGAGAACTGTTCACCATGAGGTGGGAGTGGGGTGCCACCATGGGCTGGGGGCAGGGCATCTCATAGATTCCTTTTTTTAACTGATCTTTCTAAGCAGGCGATTGTCTCCATTTGTTTTCTGGTCATTGAAGTGCTGGTGCTTTTAGCACCCTCAAAAATGGATGTTTTTTATAGAAAGTCTTGGTTGCCCTTTGCTGGTTCCAGTGTGCTTTATATAGGGATGGGGACTGGATCTGGGATTTCACTGCAAAGGAAAATTCTTAGATGAAGGAACTCCATCTACTGATGCAGATCGGAGGCTTCTCTGCAACTTAATGTTTGAGAGAACGTTTTATAATCAGCTGAAATGGTTGCGCATTTAGTATACTTTGTATTGCAAGGCAGCTGTGGGCTATGGCATAGAGCTGGCCTCAGAACCAGGAAGACCCAGATGCAAATCCTGCCTCAGGAAAATTCTGGCTCAGTGACCCTGGGCTAGTCACGTTATGCTGCGCTCCTATCCTCATCTTCTTCCTCCTTATCATAACATGGAAACCACATCCAATCTGAGAAGAACAGGGTTGAAGTGTCCCCAGATTCTGAAAGGAACTGAAGGTTTTGGAACCTTAAATCTGTTTTTCTTTCAAAAATGTAGTTAATATTTTTTAAATTTCTAATTTTTTTTCACTTTAGGTTATGATGGAGGAAAAACACTTTTGAATGCTGTGTTTGGAACATCAGTCACTGAAGCATTGCTTTTTTAAGGGACTTGCCCAGGGTCACACAACCACTAAGTGACAAAAGAGGGATGCAGGTCCAGTCAGGGCTGGCTGGTTCCAGTACTTTGTCTATGAACACACAGACAGAGACACACAAACACAAATTCATTTAAAAAAATATTCTGCCTCAAAGGGCCAAGTACCAGCATTCAGTGGTGGACAGGGAAATCAGCAATCCCAGTGCTGGAAAATTCTGTATAATAAAGCATTTCCCTTCCTGTCCTCTACACTGACAGATCTCACACCTAGCAGAGGGCAAGGAGGGCAAGTGTTTTTATCCAGAAGACACTGCCCTTGTTATCACCAAACTGCAAACACCTGTCTTAGAAAAGCAGTCATCAGGGCTTTTTCACTTCCCCAGAGAGCTGTGGGGGAAGAAGAGCTAGAGAGAAGGCTGGGGGGAATCCAATGGCCTGAGATGAGTGGTTTCTGATGAGTTTTTGGCCTTCGTGGCTGAGAATTTTATTCTGCTCACTGAAGTCTCCCTAGTACTGCAAAGTTCCCATTTGCTATAATCTTTGTGACATGAGATGTTCTGGGTAGACTGAGGGTGGGGGGAGAATTAGGCCTTGGGGACCAATGCCAAGCAAATCAGGGGATTTTCCTGGTTTC
Organism: Notamacropus eugenii; assembly: GCF_028372415.1. Taxonomy (NCBI): domain Eukaryota; kingdom Metazoa; phylum Chordata; class Mammalia; order Diprotodontia; family Macropodidae; genus Notamacropus; species Notamacropus eugenii. The sequence continues at coordinate 477,300,396 of NC_092874.1, read as the reverse complement.
TGATTCAAAAGCCATCTGTGAGAAGAGGAAAATGTGTCTCAGATAAGATGAGAAAATGAAGCAAAATAAAGTCAGGTTGGTGCTGGAAATATGAAGAAAGGGCCCAAGAAATTATTCCTGACTGTTCTGCGATGGATAGTGTTTGCCAAAGCAGTTTTCTTCCTGAAGGGATTCCTGGGAAATTAAGAAACAGGGAAGCAGTCAACATTTTTCCAATGTACTAGAAAGCTAGATGATGCTTGCCTAATGTTTCATTGTGTCCTGCCTTAGCTGAGAAGTGATGTGGTAGGGTGCATTGAGAGTCTGGAAGAGCTGTGTTCAAATTCTGCTTCTAATACTTACTAGCTGTGTCCTGTGCAGTTTTGGAGCAGCAGGTTTGAGAGGTGGTAGAATGTGTTTTCTAGGGCTCCAGAGGTAGTCCGCAATCTTGTCTCTACCACCTCCTAGCTCTGTGTTGCTGAGCCCATTGGGAAAGCAATTTGGCCTTGTGGGGAGAACTCTGGATATGGCGACAGTCAGTCCTGTATTCAAATATTCTCTCTGCCATGTACTAGGTATGAACATAAGAATGTCCCTTAACCTCTCTTCACCTCCACTCCCTGCCTCATAGGGCCAACATGAGACTTAAATGAGATAATTTCTGGAAAACTGGGGTAGTAGTGGTAGTTATCTATAAGAGAAGGAACCCAAAAGAGAAACAAGTAATGGTAATCAGTTTATCTCAGAGAGGCCTCCCTGAAAACTTCCCAAAGCCTCTACTTTAGAAACTGTCATAAGCTCAAAACAGTGACTTGATTTGTGGAGATTTCCTCTTCTTATTTACAACCATTGAGTGATAACTTTCCAAGTATCTAAATAATTTATTTGAAAAAGAATTAAGTTGAATCGGTAGAGATCCTGTGGCCTCGAAGCCACATGTGTCCTTCTAGGTCCTTGGGTGAATGAAGTCTTTTGACTGAGTCCAAGTTTTACAGAACAAATTCTTTTAGATCTTGGTTAAAAGTGATGACTTAGTCAACTTCTTGGACTCACTCTAAGGGGGAGTGAAACACCTATAACTAATGGTAGGCAAGGTTAGTCATGGCCACAGGTGATACAGATATCAGGGGCACAGAAGAACTCTTTGTAATATTGCTTTAAAAAATAAATAAGGATAGGGACTTGGCAGGTGATTTCACTGGTAATTTCAGGTGGGTCAAGTTCCTCTACTCATATAATTCCACAACTTATAGTCATAAAGAATTGCCTCAAACGCTGGAAGCCCAAGTCACTTGCTCAATGTCACATAGTTGTTTTGTATTAGAGGTGGCACTTGTCTTCAGGACTTGATGACTCGCAAGTCAGTTCTCTCTCCATCAAGCCATGTGCCTATAATCATCATCATCATCATCATCATCATCATCATCATCATCATTGCCACCATCATGGCCATCATCGCCTTCATTATCACCACCTCCACCACCATTATCATTATCAACAACATCATGCATGTATCTTTTACATGGAAGAGAACATGAAGGCTTTACAGGAGAATTTGGACAGGAGCTGTACAAGATGGGAAAGTTTGGGTGCTGGTGGCAGGCAGGGTTTGGGATTTGTGCTACATGAAGTGTCTTTGCCGAGATCCCAGATCCAAATTTCTCTTCCTCTCTCTCCATCTCCTTAGAGTTCATGTTGTTTGACCCATATCCATTCTAAACGAGAATCTCCTCTCTCACACACCTAACAGGAAGCCATCTAGCCTTCACAAGCCATTGGTGGTGCCATAGTGCATAGAATTCTGGGCCTAGCATAAGGAATATATGAGTTCAAATCCAGTCTGAGACATACATTAGCTTTTTGATCTTGAGCAAGTCACTTAGCCTCTGTTTGCTCCAGTTTCCTCAATTATAAAATACACCTACTTCACAGACTTGTGAAGATGAAAAGAAATAATATTTGGAAAATGTTTAGCACAGTGTCTGGCACATAGGGGGTGCTTAAATGCTTATTTCCTCCTTTCTTTACTTGTAGACCTCCAGTGAGGAGAATACTGTTCCAATTTTTCCACGTTGCTTTTATATTTTTTAGCCCCCTATGGTTGCACAGAAAAAAAATAGAATTCTTCCATGAGACAACGAAGAAATACTCAAGGATAACTCTCAGTTCTTCTCTAAATCCTCTGTAGTTTATATGTCTCCAGTTCTTCCAAAACATCTTCACGTCATCTGGTCTTGAGGGTCCTCACCATTACAGTCCCTGCTGCACTGATTTCCCTTGCAAATGTCATTCCTGAAATGTGATGCCCCAACCTGAACAAAATCCTCCAGCAGAGAAAAATGGAGCTGTCACCTCCCAAGTTTTGGGTACTATTGTGCCCTGCATGTAACTTAAAACCGTTCTGCTTTTTGTCCTTCATTTCACAGAATTGACTCTTGTTATGCATACAGTTTATTAAACTCTTCAGAGCTTTTTCAGAACTACCACCTTGCCAAGCCATGTCTGCCCACATACAGTGGTTTCTTCTGTAGACTCATAGTGCAGTCATTCTAAGGCCACTATTGTAGGTTGAATCTTTTGGAGGTCATTTCCCCTTGTGTTGTATTCATTATGGTGTGTCCTATCCATGACAGTGATCTGGTGCCACCCCTGCCCAGGAGTGGCTATAAGGAACAAAGAGGGAGGTGCAAAGATGTGGACCACTAGAAACAACGACAGCGACAACAAAGCTTGCATGGATTGGTCATTCACTTTATTTTCAAATTCAAAGGACAACACATTTCAAATTCCATTTTCCTAATTTATTCATAAATACAGATAGCAACTATCTTTCATGAATAAGTTTGCATATGCACAAGTAAATAAAAAATATAGCTGCCTTCTCAGGAAAATCACTCAAGACAAAGCAAAAGCAATCAAATTTATTGAAATACAAGAAATCTACAAGTTTTGTTTTACATTTAATAACACTTTGAATATTCATTATAAGCAGAAGTGTGCTGATATATATTCAACAATTCTCCCTCAAAAAACTCACAAGAAACTTTTCAGTCTAATCTGCATCATTTCATTTTCTCCATCACTTTCTTATGTTGAAAAACCAACAAAGCAATATATTAATCTCTGTTTTTGTAGCATTTGCTGATTTCTGAGGTTTAAATGTTCACACTGAAAATTTAATAATTGACTCTTATGAGCTAGTATCAACTGGCCCCAGCACACCCCTGATTATGCCCTCTTTTTAGTGCGATCATTTGTTTTATGTGACTTTACATTGACCATGCCACATTTTTGACACATACATTGATTTTTCATTGTAGAGGCACAGTTTTATCATGTTGGGATATTAAACACACCATTGATGAAAAGTTTACTTTTTCAAGTCTATCCTTGATTATGGCCCATAAGTTTTCAATGATATTTTAATCAGGTGAGTTTCCAAGCCATCAAAATGTGCTTATCTCTATCTCTAGGATAACTTTCTGCTAAATGTGACATAGTGCAAGGTCATGTTATGGAATTCCATCTCAGTTTGGGAACTTCTGTAATTCTGCAACAATTCTATTTCTCAGCATAGCAATGTATTTCACTGCGTTAGTAATTTTCTTATCAGAAACAAGACATCTGGTCTTATTGGAAACACAAAAGTACTCAAAACGCTTTTGGGTTAATATTTTACTTTCCAGTGAAGATTTTCATTTCTCATCTAGACTATAGACTCTTTTTGACAATGGTTTTAGTATAGCCATGAGCAGAAAAATGTGTCATTATTTCAAAATGACCCTTTTCCAAGTGTTACCATTCCAGTCTTTTTATAGTCTTGCTCCAGACAAGCTTCTTTTGTTTCTTTAACAAGAAATGGTTAGCTTTTCCCCTATCTCAGGTTATCTCAATATTATTCTCTCCGTAAGAAGTCTACGTTGTACCACAGAGGAACCAATAACAACATCTCAGGCTTCCAGTTTCCTCCAAAAGACTTGGCTTGCTTTCTGAAAAATAGCTAGGCCATTTCGTGAAAATAGTTGTTAGTTCCTGGTATTGCTTTATTTTTTTGACCATACTTGATTGTGCTTTAGTGTGGCTGATTCTTTTGCATTATGGGCTTGAGCTTTGAAATACTTGACTTCCATACACCAACAATTGTTATAATATGTTTAACAGTCATTGAAGTGTACTCTTTAAGAGTCACCACTTTTTTCATGTTTCCTTGGAATGATGGTTTTTCTTAAAAGTAATAGAATTAAAAGCACAATAAAAAGAAGCAATATACTTCGGGCATATGACACAAAATCTATTCCTGCTCTGACTGAGAATTGACTAAATGTGGGGGAACCAACTCAGTCTGGTTTTATATGACCAAGTTCAGATGTCCCGGTTCACTTTAGTGTCCACAGAAGCACCCATTTATGGTCACTGCTGTCACAAAATGAAACCACATCACAACCATTTTCTGTCCCATGATTCACACAGTCCATGTACTGTCTGGCATATGCAATTATGCACAGAAGCAAGAGAGATTATTTACAGCATACAGACTCAGCTAATACAGTCAAATTAATGCTCACTGTTGCAGAAGACTACATAGCAATCTCGCAGTTATGAGAGAGAGCATGCACTCTGTGGATTTTATTTTTATTTTGTTTATAAATTTTTTCGTTGGCATTTTGATCGGTACAAAGTTAAATCTTCCGATTAATTTGCATAATATTTTCATCATCCACATATATCACATATATGTCATTAGTATATAGCATTCATGAACATAGAAATACCTATTAATTATTTAAATATTGATTTATTTACTTAAATAAAGCCTTATTATGTTTATGTAAGCCATCTATTTTGTTATACTATAGATATTAAATGCATTTTGTTGTAATTTTAAATTATATTTTCCCTGGATTTATTTTCTTATTTTCTGTTTCTCTAGAAGTTCTGATGACCTATGGATTTAATTTGTATTCAGCTAATTTGCCAGTCATCTCTGTTTCTTCTTATTTTCTTAGATATTCTAAGTAGAACGTTATAGTATCCACACATCAAGATATTACTGCCTCTTTGTGTATGCCTTTAATTTCTTTTCCTTGAATTACTGTTTTATCAAACATTTCAAAATCATATCAAATAGTCATAATGATAGCAGAAATCCTTGCACAACACGTGATCATAGAAGGAAAGCTTCTTGTGCTTCCTTGTTACAAGTAATCCTAGATTTTGCTTTTTTATTATATTTTTCTCATATTAAGGCATAATTCTTTCATCCTATGCTTCTAGCATTTTTTATAATAATAAATATTACATTTTATAAAGTTCTTTTCATCAATTAATATAACAATACATTGTTTTCTTTCAACAAAATTATTTTGCTGTTTTTTCACTAAGATTCTACCATCCCTCTATTCCTGATGATAATCTAACTTTATCTTTTTTGAAAAATGCATTTTTTATTTTTAGCATCCTTTTAAAATATTTCTAACTTAATGAATAACCTTTGATATTTTGTTATAATATCTTTTATAATATGATTTTTCATTAGTGGGAAATGACTGGGAAATAATTTGAAGTACTTTTTTTCCAAAGATAATTGAAAATAAATATTCTTAGAAATGTCAAAGTTAATTCAATAAACAGAACTATTATTATAATGATGATGACATCAGCAATAATAATTTCATATGGTATGCAAAAATATAACCATGCAATATTCAGAGATGAGAAAATAAGAAGTGCTAACATAATAGGTAGTAGTTTGGAAGTAAATCAATGAATGAGCACTTTTCATGTGACTGCTATGGACCAGACACTGTGCTAGTGGGCAAGAGGTCTAATGCAGCCTGCCTATCAACTCGCTTTGGGAATCATGTAAGCTGAGCCTCTATTTCCTCTATAAAAAAGGACAGTGATATTTACTTTTTACATGCTATTTGATATTATTATTATTATGCCCTCTAAGTGATAATTCTATATTTGAAATGTTTTAATTAAATTTGTTTTCATTTCAATTAGGAAAGCTGATTATTCATTAAGCTAAGTCCTAATCGACAGTAATATAATACTGAAAACTGTGAGATGATCTCTTAAAGATTTATTTTCCGTAGATAGTAATCATTGAACTAAAAGTACAGTCTAGTAGACCTCTAGCAAGGTCAGAGAGAGGGGCCACAAGAGAATTTAGATCCATGCTTTCAAAAGCAAAATAACAGTAAGAACAACGAATCCTCAGGAAAAAAATCATAGAAAAAGAAAAAAATAAAACATGTAACAGAAATTTAAAAAAATTCTCCAAAATCTTATATAAGTCTATGGATTTTAGAAAACTACAAAAAAGAGAAAATAATGATGATGATAAGATTCCATAAGCATAAACTCAAGAAACAAACTGCAATGATTGTATTGATCACTATCAAATCACTACCACTGAGATATGTGGGGGAATCAGAAAAGGTACTGGAATAACAGTAGGAGGCACCATTTGAGCTGAGGCTCTATGGGAGGTAAGGATCCCAAGAACTATAACTGGAAAAGGAAAATACTGAAGGCTTGGGGGATTGGCTCTGCAAATACATGACTTTGGGAGACAAAGTATAGTGTATGGAAAACAACACATTGATCAGATGATTGGAATGTAGCCTGTGTGAAGGAGAATAATAGTGTCATTTTAGAAAGTTATGCTGAAACCCAGTTATGAAAATCTTCAAATGACAAATAGAGGAGATGGCATTTTATCTTAGATTAGGGGTTCTTAACCTTAGACCCATGAAATTAAAAAAAAATTCAGATGACTAGAGTAAAACAAAATTATTTTTCTTTCTAATCTTATCTATTTTGAGTATTAAAAAATATTATTCTGAAAAGGGGGCCACAGACTTCAAAGGACTGTATAATATGGAAAAGATTATGAACTCCTGTCCTAGAAGCCACCGACATTTCTTGAGCATAGGTAGACAGGTGCCCTAAAGATGTAAATGTGGTGGCTTTGTGAAAGATTTGAGAAGGGAGTGGCTGGATTCAGCAAGGTGGATGAAGACACCATCGTAGTGGTCTATGACAGAAGTAACAAGGGTCTAAAATAGGGTAAATAGCTGCATAAGTAGAGAAAAGGGTGTGTGTGTGTGTAAAGATATTGTGGAGGTACAAACTACAGCTGATCAGGTGTGGGCTGAAAGAGTTGAGGGAGAGTGAAATTTTGAGAATGACTGGGAATGTCATGCTTTTGACAAAAGTGAAATTATTATGAGGAATTCTGGATTTTTCCATCAAAGGACACACACACACGTGTATACATATGTATATGTACATATATACACATACACATGTGTGTATACATACGTACACACACATAAATGCCCGTGTGTATACATATGCATATACATACACATACACACACGTGTGCATACATATGCATATGTACATGCACACACAGGTGTATATACATATATATGCGTACATACACAAGTACACATACACGGGTGTATATACATATGTATACATACATACATACACATACACAGGTGCATATACATATGCATACGTACACACATATGCATACACACATACATACAAATGCACACGTACATATATACACACATATGTATACAATGCATACCACACATGTGTGTAAACATACGCACACTTGCACACGCATGTGCACATGCATGTACACACATACACACGTATATAAACATGTCTGCATACGCACACACATGTATGTATACATATACATACATACACATACACACGTGCACATGCATTCATGCTCACATGTGTGCATCCATATGTACATGTACACACATGTATATATGCACAGGTGCATAAATGCATACACAAGCACACATATGTATACAAGTGTATGCATACATGCACACATGTGTATGCACATGTATAAGTACATAAACACCCACACATACATGTGTATACATATGTATACATACATACACATACAGACATGCATACATGCATGCATACATACATACATACATACATACATACATACACACACATATTCCCCCCTCCCCAGGGTCAAATACCAAACAATAAAAGTATATTACAGATCATGACAATGGTTGATTCTGTTCAAGCCAATGTTATAAAGGGTTACTATGTGTGAGGCACTGTCCAAGGTACTGGGGATAGAAAGATGAAAAATGATTTCTTTCTGCCCTTAAAGAGCTTATATTCCGTTGGGGGGGGGGAGTGGGGAGAGGCTACAAAGACATACAAAGTAAACAGAATATTGCTTTCTATAACAAAATGTCTTTTGCTTTGTTTTACTAGACTTTTATTAAGATTAGATTAAGCTGTTATTTAAAAACACATATGGCTTTGAGTGTATGAAACTTAAATAAAAGCCCTGGAGAAGAAGGGACATGTTATTTCATTAGAAGTATAAGCCAGGGAATGAGTGACCTTGTAGAAAAAAGAACCCCAGAGTTTAACAATCTGTGCATCCGGTAAACAATCTGGATCCAGGAGACCCATGACTGTTAATCACCCAGCACTCTACTACCCCTGACATACTACTACTCCACCCCTAATCTTGTCATACTGTCATAATAATCTATGCATCTGTATTCCAAGTTTTGTATATATTCCAACAGAAGTATCTTCTTGGCAGTGAGATGGATATAAATACACCTGCATCTGCTCAAAATCCCACCACACAGATCATTAATTGTTAGGAAGACCTGGCCATCACAATTGTGAGGTCAAGGAGGATCAAAGGTGCAGATGTGTGGCAGGTTGAGAAAAGTCATGCATGCCTTGTGGCTGCAAGCATATTTTCTCCAGCTGCTGCCCTTGCTGGAAGCTGTTTGCCTGGAGCTAACCAGTGTCATGGACTTCCGCGGGAGTTGTGATCCAATCCCTTTTTAACCTAAAGCATCTCTAGAGTTTTTAGAGTGCTGGAAAAGATTATAGTAGGATTGAACTCAGTGATTCTTCACCAAGGTAATTTATGAAGTGCTCTTAACTTTATGCTTGTTCCCTCCTGTAGTGCATGGGCTCTCTTCTGTACTGGATCTTATATGAGTTTTATGTGTCTCAGCAGTAACAGAGCTTCAATCATTTGCATAAAGTAGATGCTCTGTGTTCTTGTATTCTAAGGAAAATGGAGTCTCATGGGAGTGTATAGGTACATTTGGGTTGGGAGGATGGCCTACCTTGGTTGGCTTATCCAAGGATGGAAAGCAATTGAAACAGATTCAGAGTAGGCTCAGTGGGTGCTTGCCCACCCGTGTGGTTCTGAGGCTCTTTTTGTATCTGTGAAAAAACCTTTAGAAGAAAATATTCCCTCACTGTGATCCTTTATACTCAGCCTAAGATCTGAAAGATCCATACTGTTGTCTCTACTAGAAATGATCCCAATTATTTTTCTAGTTTCCCAGAGGATACTTGATCCTTGTGAAATACTATGGAATTAGCATGGTGATAGAGGAAGGGCCTTTTGGTCTGGGATCATAAAAACTGGTCTTGAATCTATTTTTGTTTTCTTTAACATATAAGGTGGTATTGATCAATGGGGGAGAATCAGGGGTTACACCAGGAGTGTGTGCATGTGTGTGTGTGTGTGTGTGTGTGTGTGTGTGTGTGTGTGTGTTTCCTTTCCTGATCCTTAGAGCATATGCAGCTATTTTCTGCTTGCTTCCTATCCAACCATGTGTAGGAATTTGATATTTGATGAGCCTGCTTCTGGTAATGATGGAGCATCTTCTAATAGACCAAGGAACCATGAGCTCATGAACTAGAATTGATTGTTCATACAAGAGTCATGTGCTTCTTGGCCAATCCCTCTGCTTCTTTTACTTCCTGGCAGTGAGGAGAAAGAAAAAATTTTACCCTGTGCTTATGGAGGAGAGTCCTAGAATGTCTATTTCTATTGTGTTTCAATTTCTATATTGGCAAAGTCCTACTCTCCAATGCCTCATTTCTTGTGAATGAATGACATTACTTACATTGCATTACAGACATACTTGACATGTCTATGACTCATGGACTACCATGAAGCACCATGAAGAATTAAGAGTGGCGATCACCTTGTTAAACTGGAAGAGGCTCACAAAGTACATCTGCTACTAGATAGCCTATTCCATTTCCCTTGTATTTCATGGGTGGCTTTGGAGAAATTATCTCTAGGAGTGATTTTAACTACTCTGAAGGTGATGGAGTGTCATGGTAGGCATAATTTGGAAGCACTATCACCCACAAAAAGCATGTAAGAAAGTGGAATAAAATATCTCTTTAGAAAAGAATGTAGCACCATCATGTGCCAGGCCTAGAGGCCTGTGTGGGCTACCCGAGTCTTTCTTACCTCACCTCCGAGGTCTTCGGTTGGCCAAAACCGGATGCACATATGAGAGAAAGGACGTTCCAGAGTAGAACAAGGGTTGAGCTTTATTTCAGGGTCTAGGTTACAAGTGCAGGGGGTCTTCCTTAGGAGGAAGAGGGGGAGATTTCCTAAGGAGGTTAAGATCTTAAGGGGTTGGAAGTAGAAGTACAAGCGGGGAGAGAGGGGGAGGGGAGAGAGGAAAGAAAAGAAGTGGAGCCTACTGTCCTCTTGGCTCCACACGTGCTAAGAGAGCTTTCAGGCTTCCTCAATCCTACTTAACCTTCAGCCGCACAGTTTGCATCTCAATACCGTGCTGTTAGGTAACTAGGTGTGCTCCAATCCGGGACAATCTCAAGGGCAGGGAGACTCCACCCATCACGTATCTCCTGGGGAGAGGCGGAAATACCCGAGCTAGCTGAGCTAGCCGAGCTAGCTCAGTCTGACCTTCTCGAATCCCCGCTGTTCATGGAGGGCCTCGTAAGACTCTAAGATTTAGAAGTCCCACTTTTACCCGCCTGAGACCGTCCACACGGAATTGAGCTTCCAATCCCAACAATCATGTCATAAAGGCTAGTGGATGATACACATGTTCAGTGGGAACTTATCAAATGTCAAAGGATTGAGAAATAAGTTCTTAATGGGAGGGATCCATGGACTACAAAATGTCTGTGGAAGGATTTCAGGGGATCTGAGAACCTGGATAGGAAAAAATTGCATCTTTATTATCACCAACATCGAACTATTGTTTAGCATTTTTCATCAATTATTAGAGGAAACAATAGCGAAGCTAAAAAGTGGACCATGTGTTTCGCTACACTGCTTCTAAAGGGTTCCATGATACCAACATGATTAAGATGTCCTGAGCTAGAGAAAGGTGCTCAGGAAATTTCAGAGCCAAGGCATTCAGGCTAAGGATGGCTGGCTTGAGATTTACCTCCTGCAGGGAGTACAGACATTACTAAGGTCACAAATATCTTGACTAAATCTCCATTAGCATATTTCTAGATCCTTAATATATCTGTAGACCAAGGTTTCAAGACCTGGGATCTGTGAATGTACTGTCTCTATTTAATATATATATATTAAATAAATTAAATGAAATTAAAATATATATATATAATGATCCTTGCATTTCAAGAAGTGTTTATTTTTTGGTGATCCTATGTGTTTTGGGCATTTACCTTAATCTCTCCATGGTTCTGTTTTGTTTTCTGTAAATAAGAGAGTTGGACTCAAAGCTTTTGGGCAAGTCACTAACCTCTCTGTCCCTTCATTTCTTCATTTGTAAAATGAGAAGAAGCTGAATTCCATGAGGTTTCTTTAAGTTTTTAATCTCTGATCATTATTTGCCCAAGCAGAAATGGGAAGGTGGCTCAGAAAGGGAATTTGCTATCTTACAGGTTTTATTTGGAAGGGAGAAAGGAGGGAGGGGAGAAAGCAAAAAGGGGAGGAAGGAAGGAAAGAAAGAAAAAAGGAAGGAATGAGGGAAGGAGAAAAGCAGGGAAAGAAGGAAGAAGGGAGGGAAGAAAAGAGAGGGAAGGAGGGAAGAAAATAAGGAAGGGAAGCTGGAACAAGGAAGGAAAGAAGGGAGAGAAGAAAAAGGAATGAAGAAAAAAGGGAGGGATGGATGGAGGGAGGAAGGAAGAGCAGTGATCAGCCTCAGCTGCAGACAACCCTGGGACTTAGAGGGTGCAATGTTTTTCAAATATTTGCTGATTCCTTCTTTGTCCTGGAAAAGGATCAGCGATGATGATACTATGATGTGGTTGGATTGTATATTCTTTTCTACTTAAATTTTCGTGGTGGGCTTTACAGAAAATATCCATAGTGGTGATTTATGTACCATGGCTTTTCATTGTAAAATGATGCCAATTTATGGTGCTATGAATTTCTGTAATTCTCCTCTTACAGTGTAAGTGTCTCAGGAAATTTTCCCAGTGGTACGTTGTTGTTTTTCAGTGCATGTGTGCTGGGATAGATCATCAAAATGAAGAGCCTACTTTTCTGTGTTTGAAACCAAAATAAAACAGCAATACAAGAGAATGCTTCATTGCCTGGCATTCAGATGTCAGAAAACCTGAACCTGTTTTCACTCATATATTAGAGGTAAACATTTGAGACTTAAAAAATAGATTTGGATGAAGCTGTAGATGCAAAGCTACTCAGATTTTTAGAGCATACACAGCTAGCTGAGTATGGCTAGCATATTTGAAGTAAATCAGTGGTGCTGTTATTGGAGTATTGGGTCTGAACTCAGGAAGGTCTGAGTTTAAGTCCCACTTCAAACATTTCCTAATTGTGTGACCCTGGTAAAATCACTAGCCCTCTCTCAGCCTCAGTTTTCTCATCTGTAAAATGAGGACAATAAAATCAACCACCTTGCATGCTTAAATGAGGGCTTTGCAAAACTTAAAGTGCAACAGGAGTGTTAGCTATTAATGTTGGTGCAGTTGTTAATGGTGATAGAATCTTCCCCCAAATACATTTTTACAGCCTAGAAAGTTAAGTCAAATATGATGCAACAAAACTGTATGGGGATAGATACAAACCTTTGCAGTTGGATTAAAATATTGGGATTCACAAATAAAATACATCCATATACCTGGAATAAAAATCTGGGGATTCTAATGGATCGAAAGCTCCATATAAGTCATATGTGTATCCTGGTGGCCAAGAGAATTAAGAAAGTCTTTGGTTGTAATGAGATGTTCATAGTCTAGAATGAGGACAGATGACTCCACTGGTATCTGTCCTTGTTAGAGCACATCATCCCTGGAGAAGTCTGTTCCATTATCAGTGACCCTTTGTAGGAAACAGTTGGATAAGCTGGTCAGCATCCACATGATGCAGGGTTTTAAGAAGTTGTCACATGAAGATTTTTATGGATGTTGGAGACGTTTATCTTGGAGAAGAGAGGATCTGGAGGTGGGACTGAGTGGTTTTTTTAAAAAAGTATTTGTGAGTCTTCCACATGAAAGAAGATGGAAACTTGTTCTCCCTATCCACAGAGGACTGAATGAGGTTCAGTGGGTGGAAGGGAGGACCCTCATTTTGATGCTAAGAAAGGCCTCTTCACCAGGGGAGGTATCCAACAGTGTAATGGCTTCTTCCAGAGAATCTCCCAGGAGATCTCCAAGTTGAGGCTGGATGACCACTTATTTAATAGAACAGAAGACACTTCTTCTTCACATATGTGCTGGACCAGATGACTTTAGAGGACCCTTCCAAATCAGTGATTCTGTGCCATTCTGTGTCATCTAAGGAATGTGTGTCTTATGCTAGAAGCAATAAGGAGCCATGTTGATTTTTGAACAGGACGGTGATGTGGTCATTAGGGCTCAGGAACAAGGGAGCTATTCAGTTCTGACAGCACGGTGAACAAGCCACTCCAGGTTTCATAGCCTGAGTTTCCCCATCTATACAATGGGGATAATAATCCTTGTGGTACCTTCCTCACAGGGGATCATACCCATGCTAGATGCTTCACATGATGACATCATGTGGGCAAATCTTGTAAACCATGAAATATAATAGATAGAATCCAAAGGAACAGAACCATGAGCTGTGATTTTCTCAGTACAGGGAACTCCTGGTCAAGTAAACTCCCTCCACTGAGGCAGTTTGGCACCTTCTTGCACTTTAGAGATTTAGAGAGCTACCTGGAGCATAAGTGACATTCCCAGGGCCAAGAAATGGCCACGGTGGGTCACAGAGAGCCAATAATTCAACTAGCATTTATGAAGCACTTTCTGTGTGCCAGATACTGTGTTAAGCCTGGGGAGACACAAAAGGCAAAAAAAAAAAAAAGAAAAAGAAAAAAGAAAAGGAAATCCAGTTACTGCCCTGGAGGAGCTCACAGTCAGTACCCCGATAGTCCTATTTTGAGGCCAGCTCTCAAGCCAATCTACTGCCCTGACTCAGTGAAGATTTTGGAAGTCCAGATGGGAGGTGTTGAGAGAAGACAGAGTCAGGTAGAGTGTGGTAACTGTCCATAACATAGCGCCCCTGAGGAAGTGAAATGATTAGGGTGGCTGTGGTGTGCCCAGAGAGAAGGCAGTGTGACTCCTTCAGAGTCACAGGACCTGGGATCAGGTCCTCCTTGCATCATTTGCTGCTTGTGTGGCCTTGGGCAAGTAACGGAACTGCTCAAAACCTGTTTTCTCATCTCTCCAGTGAGGAGCTAGGGTAAGCCAGCCTCTGAGATCTGTTGAAAATTTTGATCTCTGGTGCTGGCATAGGATCAGCTGAATATGGCAAATATTTTCGGGGCATAAAAAGTAGTCCCAAGACATTTGTGTTTCTAACCATCCCATTGGGTTAAATTCCATGCCAATCTTCACAAGGAGTGTGGAGGGCACTGGGTAAAGCAAATTAATAGATGAGGTTCCTCGTTCATTTTTAGCACTGAAATTTATCCTTTTGTTTATCTGCTTGTATGTGCCAAAAGATAAGATTTACATGATACAGCAAGGTTTACAAAGCCCTCTACACATAGGATCATACCAGATTTTCATGACAACACTGCGAAGCAGGCAGCTAGGTGACTCAATGGGTAAGGGTCTGACCTTGGAGTCAGGAAGACCTAAGTTCAAATTCCATCTCAGACACTCACTGGCTCTGTGACCCTGGTAAGTCACCTAATCTCTCCTTTCCTCAGTTTCCTTATCTGTAAAATGGTGATATAATAAGCACCTGCCTCCCAAGGTTGTAAAGCCAACCTTAAAATGCTACATAAGTCCTAGTTATTATTGATTTTTATTGTGATGATTTTACGACTGAGGATTGTGAGGCTCCAAGGGCTTTAGCACCTTGCCTTTGTCCTCTGACTGGTAAATGATGGGGTCGGGGGCCAGATTCCTCCTGACTCCAGGCCCATCCATTTTCCTCACAGCGCTCATGTCAGTAAACCTGAAGCTGTCTGGAGTTGGAGAACCAGTCAAAGATTTCGTAAGCTCTAATTCTGAAGGTAAAGACAATATTCAATCTCATAAGTGCATTTGGAATAAAGTTCAGGTAGCATGTAATTCCACATAAGGGATCCAGCCCTTGTTTCTCTTATTTGGAACAAATTCAAATCAAATACAGACCGCTTTTTAGAGACAGTACAGCACAGGGGTTAGAGAGATTCCCTGGAAGCTGAGAAGGCCTGGGTTCATTCAGGTCCCCTTCTCTGACACATCCAGCCTGGATGAACCTGAGCAAGTCTCTTCACATCTAGGCTTTCTAGGCAGCTCCCCAAGTAACCTAGAATATGCTAAGAGTGCCTTGGTCTGGGGACTTTCCTCAGTCAATAGTTCCCCATACTAATTAAATCGCAGGTCCATTCTACCTTTATTTTTTTTACACACATAAGACACCAGCAGCATCATCAGTACTGACTTAAAAAAAAATGGAAATGTCAATTAAGTTCAGCCAAGAGCTTAGCACAGGGCCTGGTACATAGAAGGTTCTTAATCAGTGTTGATTGATTGATTGACAATGAACCCAGACTTTGAAAAAATCTAAAGGTGAGTCTACATTCCAGGTCTGGGTTCTAGCAGGTGATGCTCTGAGATATCTCTGGCAAGCAGAGAAGCTTAACTGCCAAGAGTCAGTTACCCTGCAAATTTATGTCAGAGAAGCTGAGAACAGTCATTTAAATCCTATCATGGGATCTATCCATTCAGCTTTCTTAGAGCTGCAGAATGACAGTCAAAGAGACAGATTTCATTAGCTTTCAGTCAAGAGGAGAGGGTCATGTTAAGCTAAGCATATTTAATTTCTACACTATCACTTTAAACAGTCTTCCTGAGCTCCTTAACAGTCTTAAATGGGGCTGGGCTGTACACACCGCTGGTGCCAACTCAGAATTGGTGGTCCCCAATTTCTTTTCCTATTCTCATTGTTTGTCTTTTTTCCTTTGGCTCTCTTTTCATTTACTTCCAATACTTTATTCATCGAATAGATATTTCTAAGTGACTACTATATACTGGGCAGGGATAGAGCAAAGCAGTCCTTGACTTCATGGAATTTATATTCGATTGTGGCAGTCATACCTAGAGAGTAAATAAATCCCAACTCAAAGCTAAGGGGTCAATAGGGGAGGGGAGGGGTAGTTGGGGATGAGGGGTGGGAAGAGATCAAGAAAGATTTCTACTCTACATTAATCCTGGCAGTGGCTTCCTCACACACTGCTCACTTCTGTTGGGGGACGTGGGGCTAACCAGGAGCTGTGGCTCAAAATCAGATATCACCTGATATCTGTGCTTTGTTGGATCAAAGGGCTCAGCAGACTCTTTCTAATCCATCTGAGAAACAAACAAAAATATTCTTTTCTTTTCTATAGCTACAATATGGCACCTGCCAAGGCTCATCCAGCTTAGGGCATGTATCTTAAACAACCCTCACCCTTCTCTAACAAGCCTGACCCCAGGATTCTACCAACCCCAGCCCTGGTTGCTGGGTAGGTCCAGGAGCTAGACGTCTGCCCTGGTCCTGCAAATGTACTTGTCCTTCCTTTGCCTCTTTCCCAACCTGAAGTTCACCTTATTCTCAAGGATTAATAATCAAGAGAACATTTTCTATCTCCCCTGCCTTTTGGTCCCACTCACAATCCCTGTCCTAGGCTGCCCAGCCAAAACTGTTTTCTCTGATCACCATTGCCTGCTGAGTGGGTGCACTACAAATTTCAACTGGGCCCTTAATGCCACAAGTCAATCCATTTACACCTCCCTTAATATCCCACTCACCACAGTAGATGACTCTTGCAAATCCCTTCAGCCTTCCTCAAACCTCCCCTGGTTTCCCTGGCCTCTACTCTCTCAGTTGAGAATCTTGTCTCATATTTCACTGAACAAATTAGACCATTTGCCAAGGGCTCTGTCTTCTCCGTTTCTTGATCTCACATCACTAGGATATCATCTGCCACATTTTCTTCTATCTGTGCCTTATGTAAAGATACCCTCCGTAGAGAAGTGACTTCATTCCTTTCCATCTCCTCTAGAAGATTGTTCCTTCTATCATCCCCACTCTCTCACTTCAGCCTTACCCTGTCCACTGGCTGCTCTTCAACTGCATGCAAACATGCCTCTGTCTCTCCCATCCTCCAAAAGCCATCCCTTGTTCTAACCATCCCTACTAGACTTCTTCTTCTCTATTCTTCCTTGTGAAGCTAAATCCCATGAGAAGCCTGTTTACAATGGATTCCTCCACTTCTTTTCCTCTCACTCACCTCTTATCTTTTTGTAGTCTGACTTTCAACCTCTACATTCAATTGAAACTGCTCTCTCCAAAGTTGCTAATTATCTCTTGATTGCCAATCTAATGATCTCTTCCCAGTCCTCATCGTTCTTGACCTCTCTGAAGCCTTTGATGTTTGATCACTCTTTTCTCCTTGCTGCTCTCTTCCTTCTAGGTTTTTGTGACCCTAACCTCTCCTGGTTCTCTCCTGTTCTGTCTGACCACTCTATCTGCTTAGCTGGATCTTTACCCAGGTCATAGCTGTTAACTAGAGAAGCCCCCGAAGGTGCTCTTTTGGACTCTTCTCTCTTCTCTGTGTGTTGCTCATTGATGTTGTTTGGTTGTTTCAGTTTTATCCCACTCTTTGTGAATTCATTCAGGTTTTTTTGCTTGTTTGTTTTTTTAGTAAAGATACTGGAATGTTCTTTCCATTTACTTCTCTAGCTCATTTTATAGATGAGGAAACTGAGGTAAAGAGGATTAAGAGATTTCCTGGGGTCAGACTGTTGGTAAGTTTCTGAAGCTGGATGTGAATACCAGTCTTCCTGACTCCTGGCCGGCACTCTATCCATCGAGTCACCTAGCTGCCCCATATCTTTCACTTAGTGAATTTATAAGCTCCGTGGATTAAACTGCCATTTCTATCTAGATTTATTTGTCTAACTCTAACCTCTCTCCTGATCTCTAGTCTCACATTCAAACTGACCTTCTCAAATTGGATGTCTCTTGGACATCTTAAGCTCTACATGTCCAAAACCAAACTCATTAGGTTTCCCTTGATCCCTTTATTACCGTGGAGGGTATCGCCATCCGGGCTCATAACCCTGGCTGTCATTCTTCACTCTTCACTGTCTCTTTCCAAGGCCTGTCCATTTAAACTTCTTGATTAGCTGCCCTCTATGTGCCCTTATGTCCTCTGCCTGTCACCACCTTGGCTTAGGGCTTCATCATCTCACCTCTGGTCTACTGTAATAGGTTACTGGCTCATCTCTCTTTATTCTCTTGCCCTTCCAGTCCATGCCCTACTCTACTATCAATTCACTCTTCCTAAAGCACAAATCTGACATTCCTGGTCAAGCAATTCCAGTATCTCCCTGTTGCCCTAGAATAAAATATAAAACCCCCTCTATCAGTTAGTTCTTTCCCACCTTTCCAATCTTCTTATACATTACACTCCTTTCCTGCCTCTATGTGTCCTGGGATTCAGTGACACTAGCTTCTGTGCTCTTCTGCAGATATGATGCTCCTTGTCCTAATGCTGAATGTTTATATTGACTGTCCCCCATCCCTGGAACCATCTCCCTCCCCATCTCCCTCCTTGCTTCCTTGCCTTTTTTTCAAGGTACAGGTGAAGTCTCACCTTCTTCAAGAAGTCTTTCCCAATCCATCTTAATGCCAGTGCCTTCCTTCTGAGGCTACTCCCAGTTTATCCTGTATGTAGCTCCTTTGGGTGTAGTTATTTGCACGCCTTTCTCATTAGACTGGAAACTCCTTGAGTTTCCCGTTTTTTTGTTTCCTGGGCCCAATACACAGTGAGTGATTGATTCTTCATACCCATCCATGTCAACCGTATCCCTCTACTGCCCCTACTCTACCTTTTCTTGCCCTTCCATAATGGCCTCAGACCCTGATCTAGTGCCCACTGCCTCCCCTTCCTTTCAGACCTGTGCTATACATTGGAGAATTTCTCTATATACTTTGTATATTTACCTATGTATGCATCATTTCCTCCCTAATATAATGTAAGGCCCTCGAGGTCAGGGGTCTCTTCATTTGTCATTGTATCCTTAGATCTTGGCACAGAGTAGATGCTTTTTGTGTAAATGGAAATGGAGAAGTAGAAAACACTTGTTGATTCATTGATTAAGTGTTTTCTAAGACAGACTCTAATCTTTTTAGGGCAGGGATTAGGGTTTTTTTTGTCTTTGTATCCCTAGAATCTAAGCATACAACTCAGGCATACTACACATAGGCATACTTCTGGCTAGAGTAGACACTTAATAAATCTTTATTGAATTGAACTCAATTAGAGCACAGAGTAGCTCGCTGATTGATTTCATGATGTAAGGAACTTTACAAAGCATTTAGTCACACAAACTTTTTATGAATGAGGAAACTGGAGGCCCAGAAAGTTTAAATTAAGTGTCCGAGGTCACACTGCTAGTAAAAAGAAGGTTAATATTGGATCCCAGGTCTTCTGATGCCAAATTCAACTTTCTGAGAATAGTAGAAAGATAACTGTAGGGAGGCTAATGAGACCAACTGCTAAATATAACAAATGAGGAAAGAGAGACCCACCCAGGTTGAATGACTTGTCTAAGGTCACACAAGTAGTATCAGACCCAGGGCTTGAACTCAGGCCCTCTGACTCCAAATCTAGCCTTCTTTCCACTATATGCTACCCTCCTATTTCTTCTTTCTGTCTTAGCATCCCCTAGTGGTATGGTGTTTTTCTTTTTATTTATCATCCTGAAGATATTTTCAACACCCTTTCCCTCTGTGGTCACATATGCTCATTTTAATCAACGATTCACTTTCCACCATCCTCCTCCTCCTATATAATTTATTCTTTTTTGAAAAAAAAAATGACCTTTTTTTCTGAAGCCATAACTCCAAGCTTAGCCTCTGGAAGCTGTCATAAACTTCTAAATGACAAAACTCCAGTTTGATGTTGGATTCAGTCCAGAGGAGGTTAAAGGGTTACCTGATTTCCTCCATTTGACTCTCAGGTGGGTAGCTCTTCAGTTCTTCCTAGGGTCAGGGCCATATTTCTCCTGTAATGTCCATGCTCTATTATTCTCATCTTCTCTGGTCATCTTTTGTGATACTCTCTGAGCTCCTCCTCTGCATTGCCATCATGTTTGTCAATGTCCCAAGGCAACATCTTTGAGGTTAGACACTCCTTATGAATGATGTGAGATGCAAACTTTTTCTATGTCTTTAAGTGGAAAATTTCACAACTGGAGACATTTCTATTTCCAGCACTTTCCACTTCTTATACTTCATAGAAAAGGAAACACTGCTAGTGAATTTCATCCCCCCCCCCCCCTTTTGGCTCACACCTACCTGAAGAGGAAAAGATTTTGGAAAATGACCCTGGAGATTTATGAGGGCCAGGCGGGCAGCCAGTAATAGGCATTGATATCTGATATGCCAAGTCCCCCCCTCCACTTCTCCCATTATCTTTAGATTTAATAGACTATAAATAAGTGGCAGATGATTCCTGCTTCTGAGAAAATCAGGCCTTATGAGTCTTCTGGGAGGTGCTTGCTTATGGGATTAAGGCTAGTATTGTATCACCTTCCAACATAGCAGAAACAGGCTTTGGATTAAAAAAGTTAATGTATATTAAGTAGAAGACAAAACATTCTAGGTTTATTCATTTCACTAGGAGAAACCCTTTTTGGTGTACTGCCTTCCTATTCAAGCAAGGGGGAGGGGGAGGGGAAATCTGTTATAGATAAGAATTTAATGAATATATATGATCGAAGGCAGATGGAAGGCAGGGGCAATCTGTACAGCTAGAAGCTGGCTTCCACTGTGGATTGTGAGATAGTTAAGTGAGGAAACTTCAGGAAATCATGGAGGAAAATTTGAAAAAAAATCATTAGAGATATTGCTTCTTGGTGGGAAAAATTTCCTCCTCTGTGGTTTATAGAAAGACATCGAGCCAGACACCAACCAGGTGGTCTGCCATGTAGAGGTCACTTGGAGCCATCTTTCTGCTTTATTCATTGTCTCCATCTTTGCAACTCTTAAAGCTTAAAGAAAAGAGCACACCATTAGACTTGCCCTGGTGCTCATTATTTCATGCACCAGAGATGGCTGGCTTTAAATTTGTTCTTTGTTTCTCATCAGAGTGTCTGCACATTGAGGTTTGCTGCCTAGAGACAGAGGAGCCCTGCTTTTGTGTAGGAGTTAATTAAAGCTGGTAATGATTATTGTCAGGAATTTTCTGGGGTTGAAAGGGTCGCTTTGCATCACTCGGCACTGTTCTGTATTACTTCATCAGTCATGATTTGGGACTTTGCCAAATGATTATCTAGAATTTAATGTTAGCAGCCAAAGGGAGTTGGTTTCCTTTATTTTTCAAATTTATTAGTTTCTATGCAGGGAGTTATGAACTCAGTGGCAAATATTGAGCTTGTACCCAACTTTGACTGCAGAAGAATACAGCTTATTTGCACATGTGGAGGAAAGAGTAGAAAAAAAGTGATGAAGGAGGAAAAGCTCCAAATGGACAATGGACAGATCTAGGTTTGATCTCGATTTGGCATTTGGTGGGAAATTGGTAATCATCACACTAGAACGTGATCCTCATTGGGAGGAAAAGAAAAATAACAAGGAAAACCAAATTGGAAGGTCACTCCCTCTCAGTATAGTCTTCCTTAGAAAGTTCCAGTAGGTTATAACAAAATGAGGCAAATGAGTCATTTGTCCCAATAGTTCAACCCCCTTGATGGCTACAAGAGTTCTCAAGGAGAGCAGTAGATGACTAAGAATTTAAAGACTCAGCCAATACAATGGCACAAAGCATTTTCTGTATGGAGTGTACTTTTTAAAAAATTTATTTTCTACCTTGGCTAACAAACAGCTATGTGTGCATAAAGTTCAGATTGCTATATTTCCTAGAAGAAAAGGTAGAGGAACTATAAGTAATGCCTCTCCTCCCCAGGTTATAAGAACCAATGCAACGTTACTTGAAAAAAAAGGAATGCTTTAAGGTAAAAATATAATTACAAAAATGGTTTGAAAACAGAGAAAAGAATCCTGACCTGTGCCTTATATGCAGAGTGGAAATGGTGATGATGGTGATGATAAAATGGTATAACAGGAAGAACAGTGACTTTAAATCAGAGAACTTGGGTTCACATCCCACTTACAACTACATGCTCAACCTTAGGAAAGTTGCTGAACCTCTCTGGGCCTCAGTTTCATTATCTATAAAATTGGGGGGGAGTGCATATGATTAACTCTGAAATCCATGCAGCTTTAGATTCATGAACACTAGATCATGGAAGGATTAAAACTTCATGAAAAAAAGAGGAAAAGGAATAATAGGCATTCTCAGAGTGCATGAGAAGCAGGTTAAAAATGCCTAGAAATGCTCTTGAAACAATATGCAATCACTCCATTAAGCAATGAAGTAGCTGATGTTAGGTACAAACCACTGGATTTGTCATGTGGTTTATCTATGAAAGGAGCCTCTAAAATGACTAAGATGCAAAGACAGAATTAAAAGTTCCTCTTTGGGCAATAGCCACGTAAAATTAACCACCAAAATGGACCCCAAAGTGTTAAATAAATGACTGAATCATATGGATTGCAGAAATAGTAGAAGTTGTGACAAGTAGGTCATTACCAACAGAAGTCGCAGATAGTTTTTTTTAGGGAGCTCACACTTTTTGACCAACGTATGTTGTATAAGAAACAGTAGAAACTGGGCAATTGATCATAGAAGGTTCTGAAAATTTAGCACCTACCAAATACCTAAAGAGAAGTGATCTGCTGTTTCAGAATTACACATCAGAAGATTGCTATCTTTCATACAATAATAGATGACAAATCCATATATCCTCAAAATTCAATCTGGAATCCATACATTCTTGAAAATTCAACCAATAAACTATTCTACTGCTCAGTCATTGTTACAGATAATCACCTGGACATAGCAATGTCTCATAAAAATATAAGAATGCCATCAATAATATATTCCTCCATGCTGAATACTTATGATCTCCAAGCTATGTGGAAAAAAATACTTTGAAAATATAGAGACCCTCACAGCAATAAACTCTTATAGGAAGAAGAGAAGTTGTCCCTCATCCTGATCCCCCATGTGTTATTGGAGCCATCCCAAAGATGCTTTCAATGAACCTATAGATGTAGGTTTACATTTCAGGGGTTTCATTCAATTACAAGAGTTATCATTCATTCCACTGATGCAGTTGTCCCCAGAAAATTATGTCTAATAGGATAATATCAGGATAGTGATTTGACTCTGTTTCCCACTGTACCCCATTTAAAAAAACGGTGAGAAAAATGAGACATTTCAATGATAGAAGTAGTTACAATGACAGGGATTGATGTTTATATGGTGCTCTCACATTCTCAAATGCTTTATAAATACCGTATCATCTGAACTTCTTACTAACTGCATGAGGCAAGTCCTTGGATGTGCTGTCTTTCACATGATATAACCATTATCATCAGGGTTTGGATCCAGGGTTTCTCAAACACCAAGTCCAGCCCTCTATCCACTATACCACCTAGAGGAAGAAGGGAAGAAGGACTAGAAAATACTTGGAGCTAAGTCATTGACCAAACCAGTTTTGCCCGTGTAATGGAAGAAAAGCAGTGTGGGGTGTCTAGAGAAAGTATTCAGTAAGTGTCAAAAGGGGTGATAGTCATCGTTTGCTGAGGCTATTATTCATGGACTTGAAACTAATGCTACAGAGAGGTCTACTGTCTTCCCTTTGGCATCTGTTTGTCTTTCTAAGATCTGTTGAATATCACAAGAAAACCTACTTTTAATTCACATTCTAATACCAGAAAGAAACCGCAAAAAGAGTAATGAGATCCAGGGCATGAAGCCGATGGGCATGAGGATCGCTGATTGAAATTTACTTATTGAAAATGGTTAGGGGAGACTGGAGTCTTCAAAAGAAAAAGATGCGTTTGGGACATGAAGAGATGATTTAAAAGACTTTGGCTAATATCAGATTTAGATTTCTGCTGCAGAGGTCAAAATATAAATATGACAGACTCTGGGTCGAGGATGGTGTAGACTTAGCGAGCGCTGCTAAGTTTTTAGGTTCCTGTGTTCAGAGGTCAGATACGAAGCTGCCATGAACATGAGAGGTCATCTTATCTAACCCTTTCTTTTCTAAGAAGTGAGAAAACGGAATTCCAAAAAGTAAAGTGACTTGTCTAAGGTGATTTATTTATAAAATGAGGTTGTGAAATCTCCCCATATTTTTCTTGAGAAGACAAAACAATTAAATTCTCTTTATAAGGAAAACCACAAAACCATCATTTCCTTTATCATTGAAAAGTTTGTAAGCATTAAGCTTCCTGAAGTAAAACATCATTCAAGCCCCCAAATCATTGGCTTTTGATTAAACGTGAGAGCAAGTTATGTTCACAATATCACCATGGGCTTTGCCTGAGGGTGATGTGGTGTCTTCGGATGGTACAACATTGGACTTTTAGTACCGCACTGCTGGATGCTACTCAGAAAAACACCTGCAGAAGACAAGCAGGTCCTGACCTTTAGGTTATGGATCTAGCCTATGGACTGCCTTCCAGGCACTTCTGTCCGTTACTGACTCCCCTTCCCCAACAGCTTTAGTCTTCTATGTGAGGTTTCCTTCCTCCTCCCGTCTTCCTTAGAAAGGAAGTCCCAGAGTTACTCAGGTCTGGGGTCTATGGTGGTAAGACTGATGATAGAAAGGGAGGGGGAAAGAGGAAGTTTCTACTTCACATCATGATGCTAAGTACCCTATGAGCTAACCTGGGAACCTACCAAGCTCATGGTTCCTATGGGAAAATGATTTGATTTGTATGAGCTAAGTAAAATGTGCAGTACCAAGAGAATAATATACAGAACTACAGTTACATAAATAAAAAGTGTATCGCTATAAAGAGCAGAGCTCTAAGTAATTGTTAAAAAGATAAACAATTGATCCCAAAGAACAGATAATAAAGCAAACCTTCCTCCATTTGGCAGAGTTGAGAGCCTGGGAAGCAGAAGACTGCATGCATTTCCAGAATGGCTCACCTTATCATTGCTTTTGCTTAATTGATAATCTTTGTTATAAGGGAATATTCATTTCTCAGGCCTGGGCAGAAGATGGAGTGGTGTATCTGGAAATGATTGCAATGCTAAAACAAAAGATACCAGTAATATTATATTAAAATATGATCTGAGTTAAAAACAAAGCCTTTACAAGTTAATCTTTGGAACACCACTCATTCATCAGTTTGGGGCTGTTCATACTCTGACATCTCTAAAGATCTGTGATTGCATCACTTTGGGTACTGTCTTACTGTTGAAGGTCACAGTCCCTTTGTGCCTTAGGTCACAGTCCCTCTGTGCCTTTGTAGATATTATCCATGAATTTCCATGGCCAACAATATTTGTTCCCTGGTATCCTACCTTCTGGCAACGAGCAGTCCTGAATTTTTCTTGGCTAGATCCCAAGAAGACACAACTTACCTAGAAGCTCCCAATTTACCTTACCTAGACTTTTTGACTTGTCTGTGATGAGATTACCTCCAAGATGCAAGGTACACTTTTGTGCCCCCTTCAACCATGGGGATAAAATATTAATTCCTGCCTGTATCACTATCACTGATAATATGTATCACTCTATTATAATAGTATAATCACTATTATAGTCAGTGAGGACTACTATTGTCCACTACCTATGGAAGTGTGTTGGGTAAAAATCTTTGCCAGAAATCAGTTCTAGGTCACTCTATCTTTAGTGTCTCATAAACACAAATAAAGCCAGCTCTTGGGAGATGGACATTTGTTAATTCTTAAAATGGAAATACCTCTTTTTTAACAGAATTTTCCTAGGGAGCCAGCATTATCCAGTTAATTAAATCATTTGCTTAAGTGTTGGACTGTACATCCCTCCCCCCAAACAGTTGAAATTGATCTCTCCCATCTCCACAAGTATATTTCAGGGTACGCACGTGAATAAATCAAATAAGGGGATTTGGCATGCACAGTCCCCATGTGTTGTACATGCCAAATCTTCATCTGCTGGATCCTCTAGCTATGTGACTGAAAACTTGTGCAGCTGTGCTTGCCTCTGAATACTCACAGGAAGACCCTAGGAAATTAATCGCTAGAGTGAATCTGGGAAGTGATGACATACACGAAGGTTGCCACCAAACCATTGAAAAAGTTGATTAGCCTCGGGGGTCCAATGCACCTGAAATAGTAATAGGAGAAATGTGTTATACTCTTTTGCTGGGTCTATTTGAGAAAAATAATGTGGAGTGAAATGGGTCAAGGTAATTGGAATTCTGTGTATTGGATGAATAGGGCTTCATACACATTGATTCAGTTCTAGTCATCTTGTTCCATTTTCTCTTTCCTACTCTCCTACCTCCATGCTCCACTCCTTTCTCTTTCCTCCACTTGGATTGTTTTAAAACTGGGTCAACTCTGCTTTTTTGCTGTTGGAAAGATAGTTATGTGCTATGAAATAAAACATGACAGAATGGAAAGGAAATAGACACAGAAACAGGAGGCAATGGTTCTAGTTCCAGGTCCATTATTTACCCAGTATGACCTTAGGTAAATTATTCAGCTTTTCTGTGTCTGTCTTTTTTTTATAGTTCTTGTGGGGATAATTCTCCCCATTTCTCACTGCTTCAAGTGAGGTGACTCCTGTGCCGAAGTCACAATGGCTTGAGACTCATTGAATGAAATAACAATAGAGCTACCCCTGTTTGCTCTCTGACTATTGATGACAGGCAAGTTGTGAAACTGGGAGATGTCTGTTCATCAAAGATAAAGCTTGCCACTATTAGGACTGAGATCTGGGTGGATTCCCTATGACAAAGGTTTAGGAGGAAACAGATGAGGCTTACACAGGTTAAACAGGCATGGATGGGTAGTGATCTGTAAAGTCAAAGGGAAAACTCTCAGTAAGGCAATCACAAATCCTTTGGAGAGTTGGAGTGCGGAAGAACATCCTTCATTCTCCCTAAGAGGATTCGCAGAATCTTAAAGATAGAAAAGATTTTGAGACCTTCTGGTCTAATATGTATTTTACTAGGATCTTCTCTACCACATATGTGGTCTGCCTTGGTTAGATGACATCAAGTGAGGGCTGCCTGTTTGAGTTTGGCATGGATCTTAGTGTTTAGAAACTGGAATGAATTTCTTGTAGCTCTGTCCTTTGGGGAAAAGCAGAAAAATCCAGTCTCTGGTTCATACAACAGCTTCTCAAATGATTGAGGGTAGCTACTGTGCCTCTTTAAGACCTCTGCTCCAAATGTGCTTGTACCTTATGGTTCAATACTTCCACCCTGCTTGTCTAATATACGTGATGCAGAATCTTTTATTTTAACATACACATGTAATACAGCTACATGTTTAAATAAACACATAAAGATTCCTATCCAGTCATACATGGTCCATCTTTCTGGCTTGTTTATCAGCCTTTTAACAAGCTACATAAAAGGAGAATAACATCCCACAAGGGCATAGTACAGGAGAATTAATGCCTTCCTCATTATGGACTGTATGGTTGTCTCCAGGCATCCTTAATTTGGGTGAACTTTTTGGGCAATCATATTTTGGTCTTGACTCATATTGAGTTTCTAGTCCAGCCCTAGAGTTCTTTAAAGATACAATTCCAAAGCTGATATTTTGAATGCTTGTCAGATGTTTCACTTACCCTTATTATATTTGATCTGGTCATGTAGCCTTGGACAATTCATAAAATGTCTCATTGCTCTGGGGCAACTCTAAGTAGAAGTTGTGTCTGCCTTCCTGGGTACAGGGAGCATCCTTACTTGGAGACCTCCAGTTCTGAGTCCATCTAACATACTGCCAAATTACATGCATTTATTTCTTCCTCAAGTACACATGGAGAGAATTATTTGAAGACTTTGTATTTGGTAAAAAGAACAAACAGAGGTGAAAGTACTTCATGAAATAAAAAGTGCTATATGCTATAAAAATGTGCCATCTCACCCTTCCTATCATCACAATTGGAAAAGGACATTGAAAACAGTTCCTTATACTCCTTCTTAGGTAGCAGTGATAGGTGAGCATTAGAATCAAGAGAGGCCTTGTTCTAAATTTTGCACATAATACTAGATGTTTAAGCGAAACTCAATCACTGAATCTCTATGTCTCAGTTTATTCATTGGTAAAATAGCATCAATAAGGCTAACAGATATAATATAGGATTAAATGAGAGAATAGATGTAAAGCTCCATGTGGTCTTTAAAGAGCTATATAAAATACACACTGACTACTGTATTTTATTCAGTCACTTTTCAACCATGTCCAACTCTTTGTGTCCCCATTTTGGGTTTTCTTGGCAAAAATATGGGAGTGGTTTCCCATTTCCTTCTCCGGCTCATTTTGCAGATGGGGAAACTGAGGCAAACAAGGTGAAGTGACTTGCCCGGAGTCAAACAGCTAGTAAGTGTCTGAGGCCAGATTTGAATTCAGGAAGATGAGTCTTTTTGACTCTTACCCGATACTCCATTCATTGTACCACCTAACTTCCTTGGTACTGCTGTATAAATGCAAGCTCTTCATGTAAAATACGTGTTGTGTAAATACAAGTTATTAATATCATTTCTTATACCATTCAGTAAGTAACCTCTTGAATATCCAATGAGCATTCTAGAAGATATATGTGTGTGTGCACACTTGTGTAAGGATGGGCAAGAAGGCTCTCTAGGTACAGCTGGGTTGTGTCTGCCCATTATTGCATCTGGAAAGGGGATGCCTGTCCAAGATGAGTTATGTGTAGAGATTATCACCAGGTGGCTCAGTCTCACTGCTGTTCCAGGAAAGAGACATTTGGTTCAATTGGATGTTTACAGATGTGGTGACCCACTAACTGGAGCTGCCTCATCAGCAATCCATATGGATATATTTCTGGTCTTGAAAGACTCTTGACTCATGGAAGCGTCATTGTGAATGAATCGTTTTCTTGGAGGGGCCCATTTGAAACCTGCCTGGGTTGGTTGAGAAACATATGGTTGATGTTGTCCTCTTTTTATGTAGCTTGTTAAAAGACTGATGAACAACCCAGAAAGATGAAGCATGTATGACTGTATCGGAATCTTTATCTGTTTAGATAAGTACTTGGCCTTGTGTTGTGTGTACATTAGAAGAGAAGGCATCACATATATTAGACAAGCAGGCTGGAGGTACAGAATTAGAATTTTAAAATTTCAATGAACCAATTAAGAGAATCCCAAGGACACTTCTTTACGGTTTTATTTTTTTTCTCCAAAATGTCATGATTGGAGGATAATTCAAGAGTGCTTCCAAACTACCATGAGCTGATAGGATCATAGTTCTAGAACCAGAAGATGGTCACAAAGGTCATTTAAGGCTTTTAAAGTCCTTTCCTTTATAGATGAGGCAACTGAGAACCTCAAATGTGATTTGCCCAAAGTTACACACATAGTAAATGACAGGACCATGGTTTGAGCCCAGGTCTTCTGAGTTCAACGTAAAGAATACAGCTCATTACATTATGTAACCTTTATTGTTTTATGTTCACCTTTCTACTTTGCCTTATTTTTGGCCATAATAATTCCTTGTGTATTGTCTCTAATAACTTTACAAAGATAACTTACAAAATATCAATGTTTTCAAAATGAAGCCTGCCAATCCTCTCTTTCAATATTTTCTATATTGGTGCTAAGTTCTTCCATGACAGTAATTATAATTCACATCCTTGTGTCAAGCAAGTCTTACCTGGGAATATTAATGATCAGGCTAAGATGGCCTGTGATTGCTGTCTCCCTCATTAAGCCCTTGTAAATAGCAACATCAATTAAAAGGGAAACTCATGGGATGATTGATATTTTAAGGTCAGAAACAGAATGGAAATATCATGCCTTCTTCAGAAGGGTAACTGTATGGGAGCCTGTCATTTGTCAGATCTGAATTCTGAATGGCTCCATTTGACTAGGAACACACGTCATTCTCCTTTCCATTTGTACCATTAGGGATTTGTCTCCATAGGCAGCAGAGCTGTCTCCATCAACAGCCATATTTGAGCCTTCGCCTTTCATTTGATGAAGCTGCATGAGACTTGTCCAGGAGCAGTCAAGCTCCCTTTGGCCAGTGGTGTTCTTTGATGATGGAACATTATGCTACAGCTGGAGGAATTGACTAAAACATCTGCTCATGCCCTCCTTACTACGTGGGGTTTCTTTGTAGTGTATGCTCTGCATGCTGATGTGGGTTAATGTATCTAAGTTTATTCCCTTTATAACATTTCTAAAGGTCCAGGACTTAGTCCATTTACCTGAGCTCAACCAGCTCTTGGCCTTGCTTTTTTGATATTTCAAAAGATCCATGATTTTACTGGAATGGGTGCTGCTTCTTCCCTCCCAAGTCATAACCCTTGGCATACTCTGGTAGAGGGTTTTTGA
Source organism: Notamacropus eugenii (assembly GCF_028372415.1). Lineage (NCBI taxonomy): Eukaryota > Metazoa > Chordata > Mammalia > Diprotodontia > Macropodidae > Notamacropus > Notamacropus eugenii. Next base: position 477,269,720 of record NC_092874.1, on the reverse strand, counting down.
GTCACTATGGTTAAAACAACAAAATCAAAATGATTCCATATTAAAAAAAAAAAAAAAACAGCCAATGGCCAACCTTCTGATTAGACCCTCTGTACTTAGCTAGATATCTCTTCAGAGGATGGAAGTCACTCAGCCTTCACTAGAGGCCCTTTTAGCTTGGTAGAATTGGCCAGAGCTATTCAGTCCATCCATTTTCCCCCCTCAAGTGTGGTGCCCAGAGCCAAAGACAGTACTCCAGATGTGTTCTCTCTGTACACTATGAGCTATCAATGAAGAGCCTGAATGCTAGCTCAGCATTTGCATGAAAAAGAAATTAATTCTGCTTAGCGAATGAGGGAGCACTTTGTAAAGGCCCTACCCTCAGGAGATCCTCAATCAGGACGTTGAAATGATAATTTTCACAAAACTTAAACCACTACAACAACTAGGACAACAGCCAATTTGGATATGTTCAGAAGTGAACAGAATTTATCTGAGTTTGAAACATTGATCGAGATTTATAACAATTAAGGGTTTCACAAAGCCTTAATTCTGTGCTACTTGCTTCTGGTATTCATAAAATTATCATTGTAAAACAGAGGGGACCCCCAAAAATCTCTTCAAGATTTTCAGGGACTCATTAGGAAACCAGAGTGTCTAACATGACATAGGATCCCCATTGACAGATTTACAAGACAAAGGGAGGCAACTCCTCTCCAGCTGTTTTCACTGTATTAAACCCACAACACGTCACACCAAAAAAATTTCAAGTCATTTTGAACGATGTCTGGGGCAAAATTCACTTGACAAGGGTGAAATAGTTTTGGCCAGAGTCACAAAATTATTGCCTCAACTTATGTTTACCACACAGCCCTTTTTACTTTCAATAGAATTAAATCAATCTGAAGAAAAATGTGACTTTATAAAAACCAGATCCCAACGAGGCGAACAATATCTGGGGTAAAGACATTCTTGCGTTCAACAAAAATGTGACAATTGCCAAATATAAGCAGTTTTTTAAAACTGGTCACCATCTTTTAAAATGAAACTAAGGTACGTACATTAAATTAAATGCATTGATTTGTTTTTCAAACCATAAATACTTTGGTGGAGCAGGGGACTTAAGAGTTGGGGATCCCATTAGAATTTACTGTTGAAGACTCTTTCCAAAGTCGATGTTATGGCCATAAAGCCTGAAACATTTGGATCCACTAGATGTCACTGTCGTTTCATACCAATACAATGGCAAGAGCATTTATGGATGTTAAAAAAAAGTCTTTAAAGATGTCAACTTGAGAGTTGAAAACTTGGAGCACACAAGACATTGTTTTCTTTTCCCTCTTTTTTGCGTGTTTCCCTTTTAGTTGTTACTTTCTCAAGTATACACATTCTGCATTTCCCCCTTTCAAATCAATACATCCTGTTTCTCTGATTTAAAAAAAATAAACAACTTGGGTTAAGGTGTGACCAAAAAAATCTGTTATTTACATCATTCCACCATTTTTTTTTCACATTGTCTTTTTTTATTTCTGTTGTGAAATTGCCCAGATAGCCAAGTCTTGATGAATTCTGCTGGCCTGTATTAACATAATATGTTGAGTCGTGGGAAATGGGCTATGTTGAGTTGAACAGCTTTTCCCTTTGGAGGTTTCTGCTTCAGTTATTGTGAGAAAGGGAAACCATGTTTTTTTCCAACAGGGATTTTCCATTGGCATTTTGGGGATAAAGATCATTCATGTAATCAGAATGTCTAAGGGCAGAATTGCAATACTCAGTGCACTGCTGGGTGGTGAAAGCCCCTGGGAGAACTTTGAAAAGAAGATCAGTTATCTCAGTGTTGTCATTGGTGAAGTCAAACACTCAATCTAAGGATGGTACAAGTTCTAGATGCAACAATAAAAGCAGAAAGTCTGACAACTGGTATAGATTTTCACTCCTAATGAGCTACAGTTTCTCCCCCTATATATCCTACCCCACCAAAGCATGGCTAATATGGATAGTACCCTCAAATTTTAAAAAAAGCAACTTTGAAGAGGAATGAGATTAACTTTAATCAACTCAGAAAAATCATATAAAACTATCTTGTGGAATAGTTCCAGTACTATGGAAGGCACTCTTGTAAATATCAAAATGACAAGCAGTATCTAGATATGTATGCATATGTGTATGTATATATACACATTTACATATGTATACACATATATGTATATACGTAATAGAAGAAAGGAAATATACATTATTTGTCATATTTTCTCTGCACTTCAACAAGTTGGTTGGAATAGAGAATTTAATGATGTTATGTTTGACTTCAAATTTGGTATACCTCTTAGTAGTTTAGGTCTGTGTCCCTTTGCTCTCTTCATAGAACTCTTAAGTATTTGGTCTGGAAGGCACTATGGAGTCCACTGATCCTCATTCCAGAGCAGAGGACCCTGAAGCCATGAGAGGTGATCAAAAACCTGAAAGGGGTCTCCCAGTGTATCTAGTCCAATATGTACATGCATAAGGGTCTTATCCACATCATGCGAAGGGGCCCTCCAGACTCTGCTTGAAGATTACCTACCTTCCAATGCGTGCATTCTACTTTTGCTTAACTAGAATCATTGGGAAATTGTTCTTTGCATTGTGTCTAAATCCATCTCTTTGGAAATTCTTCTCATATCTACTATTTTCGTTCTCTGAGTTCAAGAAGAACAACATTAACCTTTCTTACAAGCAAATGACCAACATTTATTAAGCAACAATTATGTACCGGATCATGGGTGTCCCGGTACAGGTGAAACATCTATAGCTTTTCAAGGACTGTCAAACAGCTACCATGGTGCCCTCAAGTTCTCTTCTGCTAAACTTCACTAGTTCCTTTATATGGCACAATATCAAGGCTCTTGAATGTGTGTCTGTGTGTCTGTGTTTTAATCACCCATCTCTTTATGCTCCCTGGCTCAGCTCATTAGTGGTTTTGCTCACTGTGTTCCCCAAAGTTTACCAAAATTTTCAAAGATATAATCGGGACAGGGGAACATGACCCAATTACTTTCCTCTTTTGGGACACTATTCTTCTTGTAATGTGGTTTAAAATTGCATTAGGGTTTTTTAAGGGTTATATAACACATTGTTGCTCCATATTAATCTTGAATTTCATTTAGCTTTCAAATGAGTTACTGTCTAGCCACATCTCTACCATTTTGTACCTGTTTAGCTAATTTTCTGATCCCAAGTCAAATACTTTGGATCTATCCTTATGACATCTAATCTTCCAAGTTTGCCCACTTTTTTGGTCTGTCAAGGTCATGTTGGATTCTAACATTTCCCATGTTAACTTGTTCTCCCAGTTTCTGTCGTCAGAAAATCTAAAGCAATTTTAGAGATGCGACCTTTCAGAGATATGTGGCCAAGCATGCATCCATGATACTCCAGGGGAGACTTTATTTTAAGCTGGCATGAACTCATTCATGATTGGGCTTCATCACTGAATCTTCTGAGATCTCAGGGATAGTAGGGGCTGTTGGCAGAACAAAGACACTTATAATCGGTTTAGAACACTTTATCTCTGGATATTTGATTTGTAATTGAATTTCCCCCTAACATACACTGGGAATACTTTCTGCCTAGAATTCAATGGTGGAGATGAAGCCAATATTAGACATTTCTTGCCTTTTACACCTTCCACTTTGAAAAATTATCATTTGCCTATAGCTTTTCTTCAATTAGCAGGTTGATTGGTATTTTTCCTCCATGCATTTCAGTGTGATACAGATTGGATATTTACTTAAAAAGAAATTCATCTGCTCTAATACTCCAGTGGATGAGTGATAGTACACATATTTCCTTCAGTGATGCAGATTGCCTTCCCTCCATACCTGCACATCTTGTTTTATTCTTGTCCATGTCCTTCAGTGAATTCACCAGAGCAGATCCACTCAAATTTGATGGTGCACAAATATTCCTAGGGAGATTCAGTGGAATGCCCATTCAGTGGGCAGCCAGATGGCAAAATGGGGAACTAGGTGGTGCAGTAGACAGAGTGCCAGTCCTGGAGTCAGGAAGACTTGAGTTCACATCCAGCCTCAGACACTTACTAGTTGTGTGACCCTGGGCAAGGCATTTAACTGTTATTGGCCCAAGTTTCCTCATCTATAAAATGAGCTGAAGAAGAAAATAGCAAACCTCTCCAGTATCTTTGCCAAAATATCCCAAATGGAGTAACAAACTTAGTCATGACTGAAATGATTCAACAACAATAAAAACAACAGACATAAGAAGTGGAATAAGAGGATTTTAGGATCACAAATTTCGACCTAGAAGGACTATCAGAGGTCATCTAGTCCAGTCCCCTTATTTTACAGGAGAAACTGAGGCTCAGGCAGCCTAAGTTATTTGCCCAAGACCCTAGAGATAATCCATGGAAGAGCAAGCATTTGAGCCCTTGGGCCTCAGATCCAACCTTCTTGGCTCCAACACCACACTGACTACCAGTACCATGGGAATGGAGCTTTCTGGCCATCAGAGACAAAACGATTTCTTTCAGCATTTCTGGGAGAGGAATGCTCCAGAACGTCTGCTTGTCTCTATTTTGGGGGCAGACTGGGAAACATAAGTCACAGGGCATTTTTGAAGCATTTTCAGTGTTTTCCCTGCAGTATGCATTAATCACATTTCATACTAATTAGGTGCTTGCTACACACCAGCTTCCTGTGCAAATTGTGGGAACATGTGAGAATGTTTCCAAGCCTGAAGCAAGGTTGACAATGCATCTGTATATGTGACTGTAATTGTTTGTTGGATACACATTCAATCCAAGTAATTCTCGGCACATCACCCAGATGCTCAGTTATTTTCTTATGCTCACAGCAAAATGGGGAGAAATTTTTCTTTCTTTTTTGTGTTAATCAAAGTGTGAAAAGCATTAAGTTTTGGCCAATGATATAGTTTGGATACAATTGTTGGCTTGACTCAACATTCCTTATGCCAGTGTCATTAGGGCTCCCAAATGGATCATTTGACTTTTGAGATTCGTGGCTGGGCCCCAAAGGCTCACTGAGGTAAAATTTGCAGAGGAAAATAGCTATTAAACAAAAAACCTTGACTAGAACATCTTTTTACCTTCATCAGTTACTGAAAGACTGATGTGATTTGCGTGAATCAATCCTTGCATATTATGGGATTCTTGGTTAGGTGTCCATAACAGTTCCTGGAGTCAACTTCAAACCATTTAGGCCTTTTCTTAGCTTTGTGGTAACAGTCAGATATAGCTGGGTGGCTCACTGGATAGAGTTCTGGGCCTGGAGGTGGAGGTGAGAAGAGAGAGCATGGGAAGTAAGGGAACAGCCTGTGTTCTTTTCAATAATGCTCTGCTATTATCAGCTGCTGTTGCTTCCTCTCCCCCAATCACCTTGTGTTGGGCCAACTTGATGTTGAGTCCTTCTGAACTTAACCAGTATCGTCTTTTCCTCAGGTGACAGATATTTCTAATGTCAAGCTTATAATAGAAGCTCAGCACAAAAACTGACCCATAGTAGGCAATTCTTTGAATGAATTGGTGGGTCAATGAAAGAGGAAGAGGCAGCTAGTATAATGGAAAGAGCCCTGTTTCCTGAGTCAAAGGACCTGGATTTGAAGTCAACCAATGATTCTTATTGTATGATCTTAGTCGAGTCACTTAACTTCCCTTGCTCTCAGTTTTCCTAATTGTAAAAAAAAAAATGAGGGTGTTGTACTAGAATCTAGTCCCCTTACTAAAATGACTAGTTCCGTGAAGTTTGCATTCAGTCAGAGGGACACACTTGAGAACCTAGAGGACCACATGTGGCTTGGTTTCTGAGGTTCCCTCCAGACTATAGGTGAAATTAATTTATATCTTGGGACAATCAAATAGAACTTATAGCCTGATGGTGTAGCTCTTGAGATCCCTGGATCATCTGCATGTCTTTCATGGTGGGACATCACAGGCGGATGTTAGTGAAATCTTAAAAAGAAAGCCATATTCCTAGGACTTGAACCCCTCATCCCAGACTGAAACCCCTCTCTTAGTGGAGGGGATATATTGGAAGTGTTTCACATTTCTGCCAGCCTGTGCATTCCCTCTTTTCTAAAAATCTGCAACATTAACAGATGCCTTTGATAAACTTCTCTCTAGTCACCTCTCTTTGCAAGCAGCAAAGCTTTTATTGAAATGATCCAAACATATTAGGAATGCAAGACTTTTAGCATTCTCATGTTGTTGCTATTACAGTGATTGTTCTGAATCATGGCAGGCATGAATCTTAAAGAAAACTGTCTGGATTGAATCTATTTTAATTAAATATATAAGATGGGAATTCAATTAAGTAAAAGTTACAGCATTGAGATGTTCCCCAAACATGATGTCTGCACCATGTCATCTGAACTGTACACCCACATGTTTTATTAATGTGTTAATGATGCCGTCCAGGCCTTGTTGGAAGGCCTGATTGCATAGCCTGGATCACCACTCATTTTTCAGAGCTGAAGAAGGTGTTAAATGATAGTTTACTCAAAATAAGAAAGAAATCTTAATTAGTTAAAAAGTATTGATGGAATCAGACAGTGTCTATTTAAATGTTGTGGGACTGATCTTCATGGTAAAGTACAAATGAACATAATGTGAATTGACAAGTGAATACAATGAGATTGTGGGATCCTGGTGCATTAATTGAGGCAAGGGAAGAGAAGACCAGGTAGAGCAGCTCAGAGGCTCCCCTTTTTTGGAAGTTACCTCAGGCTTCTTTGTCTGGTGAAAGAGAGACTGGGGAAAGGAAGCAGTCTTGCTCAGGCATCCCAGTAATTGGTGATGAATATTTTCTGAAGTGTTGACTAGAGTTGGTGTTGCTTTGACTTAAGGGGCTTCCAATTCAAAGCCAATAGATGCAGAAGGGGCTAGAAAGGTCATCTAGCCAACCCTTTCATTTATGGTTGAGGGAACTGAGGCTCAGGGGTAGTAAGTTACTTATACCAGGATATAGCATTGAGAATTGGATAGCTCTATCAATTTTCTTTGAAAATCTCAACTGAGAATGAGCCCATAGTTTTGCATGGATTTCAGCACAGTGCAGAATAAACAGCAAATTAAGAAAAAATAAGATATTGCCTGTCCATCCTATGCATATCTATTGCCCGTGCTCTACCCAACATTTGTCACAGAGGGCTAACCTAATGTCTCTGGGGGATAGTCTTTGTGTTCTTTAAATTAAAATAAATCTTGATGGGGATAAAGCCCAGGAAATGGTAATAGAATCATAGTCTTTGCATTAGGAGGTCTGTGGAGCCATAGTTTTAGTGCTGAAGGACATCAAGCTCAAATCTTTCATTTAACAGGTGAGAAAATGGAAGCCCAGGGAAGTGGATCCATGGCCACATAGGTAGTAAGCATCAGTGCTGCCATTTGAACCCAAGTGGTCTGACTGTAGACCCAATACTTTGGCTGCTATACCATGGTGCTTGAGATAAGACTCTCTTCTAATATTAACTTCCTGTCTCAGATGGTAGCAGACACATAGTAGGAACTCAGAAAATGCTTAATGATGGATTTAATAATATAATGCTTGAAAATTCACACAGTCCTTCTTTGACATGAGCATATCTGGACCTCATGAGAGCCCTGTAAAGTAAGCAGTGAGTTCCATTGGGAAGACCTCTGTATTTGGGGGTTAGAGGATCTGGGTTCAAATCCTACCTCTGCTACGTATTCCCAGTGTAATTTTGCTAAATCTCCTGACCTCTCTGGGCTTCAGTTTCCTTATCTGCAAAATTAGATGGTTTGACTAGATGGTCCCTGAGGTCTCTACCAGCTATAAAGCTCAAATTTTATGTACCCTGAGCATGAATTAATTTCTGATCTTTACGTAATATTTAGTTTACAAATTTGCATATGTACTTATGCAACATAAGCTCTTTGAGGACAGAGGTTCTTTTGGTTTTCTCTTTGTATAAAAATATTTTTGATTGAGTTACCAAGGATAGTACTATCTACATATCATGTACTTAGCAAATATTTGTTGCATCATATTATGATTTCACTGTTTTTTCCAAGTACTCTTTATCCATTATCTCATTTGATCATCACAATCATATAGATATTATTTCTTCATTTTATATATGGGGAAACTGAAGCTCAAGGAAATTTAAGTGATTTAAATTTATTTAAAGTTTAGTGGGTGGTATTTGAATTCAGGACATCCAGATTCCAAGACTAGCAAGTCATCCTTTCTGCTTCAGTAGGGCAGGTAGTGTTATCTATATTCAACACAAGAGACATAGTAAGATCATGAAAGCTGGTATTTACCCAAGGTCTTAAGGCCAATAAATAAAAATGGCAGAACTGTACACCATGATGCCATATACTGAGAGGGATGATGATGTTTCCTTTTTTCTACCAATGAAGATATTTTAAATTTTGTCCTTTTACTTTACTGCTACAATTTGAATTTCTAGGATAATATTAAATAATAGTGAGGAAAGGAGACCCTCATTATTTGTAGTGGGAAAATTTCTAGTATTTTTAGGATTTTTAACAAAAATGAATGTCACATATTGTCAAAAGTCTTGATCAGTAACTATTAAAGCAGTGGTATCTTTGGCTTTCTGTATTTCACGATTAATTGTGCTAATTGTTTCCTAATATTTAATAGTACTTATTTTCCTGCTATGACTTTAACTTGGTCCTGTATTATTTTGTTGATATATTGTAGTCTTCTTTTGAATATTTTGTTTTAAAATAAATCCATTATATCACTAATAAGATTGGTCTGTAGTTATTTTTCTCTGTGTGGTCTCTTCCTGGTTTGAGTAATAAGACTATCTGTTTTCCTCATTTAATTTTCCTCATTTAAAATTCCTCATTTTTCCTCATGATGGAGTGCTTTCTATGTTGCTTTTCACAATTTTTAGTATATAAATTTGTTACTTGTTAAGTGTTTAATAGAACTTCTTTATTAATCTATCTGTTAATATTAATCTATTAATTAGATCCCATCTCCCCTATAGCCTTTGGCAATTTACTTGTGGCTCATTCTAGTGCATTGTCTCCATTAATGTAACCTAAACTTGCATTAAATTTTCAAACAAATTAACCCAGTGCTTACGGTGAAAAGCAGAGACAGATCCTTTCCAAACACCTCTGTATATTATTTTGAATGCTTTCCAATGACTAACATCTTAGCCAGGATTTGAGATTTGTTTCCTACTTCAGAGACTTTAGAAATTTCTATTTTGTTTTACATCGAACAGATAGAAAAATCAGAAAGGTAAAGAGCTACATTGAAAGATTTTAATAGCTTAATGCTTTAAGTTTATTGTGAGATCATCATTGTCACTCAAGCCTACACTTCTTAGTGTTCTATTGAGAATTCTCTTTTTGAAAGGAATGGGAATAACAGCCAAAGTTCCATATTTGCACTTTCCATTGCTTTACAAACCGCTGTCTTGAGTTAACAACAGCTTACAGCTGACTTTAGATTAGCATGTGATGACTAGCTTTATATTGACAAAATCAAGTAGATAGGAGAAGTAATTCACTGGGCAACTGAAGAAAAAACATAACCGTACCCTGGCCTAAAATAGGTAACAGGGTATCTGAGGGAAAGGCAGATTTTCTCCCGAATTATCTTTGCTTACTTAAATTTTCTTTCAAAAACGTTTTTGGTGACTCTTTTTTATACCATAATCATTTCTTCATGACTCCCTACAACTGAACTTAACCTTTTTAACATAGAAAAATACTTATGTGAAACCACCTGACCGAGTGATAATACATGACATCATAAGTGTCATTCTATACCATTTATTCACTACTTCTCTACTGAGGGAAGGGAAATGTATCTCCTGGAAAGAACCAAGGTTGGCAATTTCATCTACTCCTCATTCTTATGTCTTTAAATATTGTTTTCATTGGCTGTATTATAGTTAATGTGTACATTGTTCATCTTGTTTTTTCTTCGATCCATAACTTTATAAAAGTCTTCCTGTCTTCTTTTGATTTCTTCATATTTGTCATTTCTTGCAGCATTCTCCTCAATGTTCAAGTATAGAACTATTGACTGCATCTACAAAAACAAACAGAATTAACAGAACACATTAAAAAAAACCTTGGAAACAAATAAGTGTCCGATGAACTTGATGGCAGAAATAGCCAAACTAGGCAACTTAAGTGCTCCCCCAGATATGATTTATGTTATTCTCTCTTTTTCAAAACTTCAACTTATAGAGAGCTTTATTAAGAGACTGGGACCTGTCGTTCAAAATGCAATAACTCAGTGAGTTAACAGCCTCACTTAAGACCTTGAGGTTCTACAGAATATTCACTGCTTCACTTTCAAGAAAGTTACCAGACAACAATAACTGAGTACATGCAGTGTATTCAGGTTCCCCAAGACATTTCATTGCATTTTTAGCTGTGGCAACTGAGACCCAAGTGGCCAGGGCTACTAGAGTCAGTGAACAAGACAAAACAAGGAGGAAAATTAGATTTAATTAAATCATTGCATTTCTGCCAAGGGTGACTCCTGTCCTTTTCCTCATATGGGCAAGACAAAAAAATACTTATTTTCAGGTAAAGACACCAGTCTGTTGATATAATTTGCATCTCTTTCCGTGTAGCATTTGTAAAATCTATCATGTAAAAGTCCTTAGGGATAAGATGGAGAGATATTGGTACATGATAGTCCTGTTAGATTAAACAGCAAGAGTCAAACAATAGTAAGTAATGATATCAGCTTGGCAGGAGAGGCTAGTGCAGTGTCCCTGGGATATGACTTTGGCCCTCAAGTCTTTTTTTTTTCCCCAGTGACTTAGATAGAGATATGATGAGATACTTGTCACATTTCTACATAACATTAAGCTGGAAAGGATAGCTAACCCATTGTCTGAGCTGGTCAGAATTCAAAAGGATGACTCCTGAGAGTCAATTCCAATGTGTTGAGTCTGGAATTCTGTGACTGTTTGTGTGGATCAGAGACCACTGACTCAAATAAAAATCAGAGACTTCTCAAGGTAGAAGCAAAGCAGCAAGATTTTATTGTGGTCTTATGGGAAAGGGCATTTCCTCTCTGATAAGTAATCAGGAGAGTGAGGCAATTAGAGAAGGCAAAAATAGAGATTATGTAGCCCTAAAGCAGATCTCACCCCGTGCTGGCCTTTTACTCCCATTGGCTGGGAGGCTGGCTCACAATCTAAATGTGACAGTCTACCCTATGAATAGGGGACAAGGAAGCAGTGGAATAACCAATAGGCATTATGTTGATGTGGATGTTGATGTGGCAACCCAAGGGGGACAGTTTAAGTTTCATATTCCAAAAGTCACATGACTTCTGGGAAACCCGAAACTTAGACCTAATTATTTACTAAAAGCCTTTTGTTAAACATTGAGAAGTCTTCACTAACTTCATTCCATTCTTGTTGATTTCTTATGATTTAGACCAACCGACAAGAAATGATTGAATGCCTACTAGGCTTCTGGCCTTGGGCTAACAGCAAGACAATAGTGTAATAGTCTCAATAAGTCTGTGAGAAGTTTATATTCTGATGTTCTAAGATGGACACTGGCTAATAGTATAGTTAAATAGATTAAGGATTTAATAGGTATGTGTCCACATGGAGAAGTGATTTTCAGTGGAGGGACCAAGAACTTTGGGTAAACATCTTCTTGGGTACACATTTGTATTTGGTATGCCTACCAGTCTGTCAGATGACAGAAAATTGGAAGTGATAATAACTTAGATGAAAGTCAGGATTTTCACAGAGGAAGGGAATAAGCATTTATAAAGTGCTTACTTTGTCCTAAGCATTTTACCAGTATTATCTTATTTGATCCTCACAACAACCTTGCAAAGAAAATACTCCTATTACCCCCATTTATGAACTGAAAAACTGAGTCAAACAGGATTTAAATGACTTGCCCATGGTCATACAACTAGTAAGTGTTAGAGGTCAAATTTGAACTCAGGTCTTCCTGCCTGTTGGTCCAGAACTCTGTCTGCTGTAGCATCTTGCTGCCTCTTAGTTGGCAGTCATGATGGGCTATATCCAATCATATGAACTCTAAAGAAATGTAAAGTTCAGCACTTACTTTAATAAAAAAAATTCAACTGTCCAATTGAAGAACAGAAGTAAAAAGTGAATGTGAAATAGATTTGAAGATATTGATGTTCTGTAAACTCAACTGGAGTTAGTAATGAGACAGACAGCCTAAAAACTCTACTATGAGCTCAGGCTGAATTAATGGAAGGCTAGAATCCCGAGGGTGTACGGGGCAATACAATCGCTCTCTTCCCTGGACAGCCTACATCGGGAACATTGTGCCCATTCCTGGTATTATCTTTCAGAATGTCAAGATCAAATTGAGATTCATCCAGAGGTGCCTGGGGTGACAAGTGTTCTCAGAAACATGCCATGTGATGATCAGTTGTAGGAATTATGGAAGTGACCACAGGACAAGATTTTTTATATAGGGATATATTCATTGCCTTCAAATAGTTTGTGGGTTGCCATGTGGAAGAAAGATTAGATTTGTACTGTATAATTCTAGAGGACAATACTGGGCCCAGAAGGTTGAAGACATAAGTATTCAGCTTTCTGCTTCATATAAGGAAGAATCACCCAAAACATAGTCCTGTGCAGGGCTGGAAAGCCTGCTCTTGGGGTCCCTGCTCCTAAGATACTCATGGTCTAGCTGGCATATAGGTCATAGAAGGATGAATTAAAGTTGTGAGTGGAAATCTCTAGATAACAGTCAAATTAGATGAATAAATGTATGAATGAATAAGTACAGGTTAGAATAGTTTCTCTCTGAGAGCTATTCCAACTCTTATTCTGTCTTCTTTTGAATAAATCAATTATCAAATGAAAGAACAAGTAAATATGACCCTGTCAAACTTCTGAAGGAGTGTCTAGATGAATTGACTAAACTGCTTTGCTTCCCTTTCATTTCTCCAACTTCGACAGGACCAAAGGTACTTAAATTCCTGTCCCCAAGGTCACTGACAATCTGAACCTAGTTGTACAAACCAGAAGTTCACATAATTGGACATATGTCTTTTCTGGGGCAGCTAGGTGGCATAGTGGATAGAGCATTAGTCCTGGAGTCAGAAGGATCTAAGTTCCAATTTGGCCTCAGACACTTACTAGCTGTGTGACCCTGCAGAAGTCACTTCACCCTGATTCCCTCCAAAAATATATCTTTTCTCATGATGCTCTTTTAGTCCTTCTAGCCCCACATTCCTTTTGAATCGGCACCAAATGCTTAGATCCTACTGAAATTTGGAAGATGTAAAGGCTTAGGTTTGGTGTGTACACCAATCACTAATCAGGAGTTACAGGCAGTGAAATGCAGGGGAAAGAGAAGTGATTTGGTCACTGGAGACCTTAAACCCCAACTGTGCCCTTCACACCCTGTGTGCATCTGGGCAATTCATTTTTACCTCCTATGGCTTTTGTTTCCTCATTGATAAAATTGGGATGTTTGAACTGAGGCTGCATAGGATTACAAAGATAAACAGCCTTGAAAAACCCCAACAAAGTCCTCCCCTGAGGCATTGTGATAGCTTGGAGGTGATCTTTGCTCTCAAGGGCCATGCCAATACAAGATTCTGCCAGTTTCTATCATTCTAGAAAGGCCTGAAATATGGTCCCAGCAATAGACTGTATCTACTGTCCAATAAACAGTTGGGAGGGAGAAAAAGTAAACTCTTCTTACAAAGTTATAATTACAAATGAAATTTTTATTAAAAAAGAAATTCTCAATACATGTAATAGAATAATGACTCCAATAGCTCACATTTATTTATTATTTTAAGATTTACAAATCACTTTAAATTTCCAGTTTTTTATTCAGTTACAGCAGCAGCAGCAGCAGTAGCAGCAGTAGCAGTAGCAGCAGCAGCAGCAGCAGCAGTAGCAGCAGCAGTAGCAGCAGCAGCAGTAGCAGCAGCAGTAGCAGCAGCAGCAGCAGCAGCAGCAGTAGCAGCAGCAGCAGCAGCAGCAGTAGCAGCAGTAGCAGTAGCAGCAGCAGCAGCAGCAGCAGTAGCAGCAGTAGCAGTAGCAGCAGTAGCAGCAGCAGTAGCAGCAGCAGCAGCAGCAGCAGCAGCAGTAGCAGCAGCAGCAGCAGTAGCAGTAGCAGCAGCAGCAGCAGCAGCAGCAGCAGCAGCAGCAGTAGCAGTAGCAGCAGCAGCAGCAGCAGCAGCAGTAGCAGCAGCAGCAGTAGCAGCAGTAGCAGCAGCAGCAGTAGCAGCAGCAGCAGCAGCAGCAGCAGCAGCAGTAGCAGCAGCAGCAGCAGCAGCAGCAGCAGCAGCAGCAGCAGCAGCAGCAGCAGCAGCAGCAGCAGTAGCAGCAGCAGCAGCAGCAGCAGTAGCAGTAGCAGCAGCAGCAGCAGCAGCAGCAGCAGTAGCAGCAGCAGCAGTAGCAGCAGCAGCAGCAGCAGCAGTAGCAGCAGCAGCAGCAGCAGCAGCAGCAGCAGCAGTAGCAGCAGCAGCAGTAGCAGCAGTAGCAGCAGCAGCAGCAGCAGCAGCAGCAGCAGCAGCAGCAGTAGCAGCAGCAGCAGCAGCAGTAGCAGCAGCAGCAGCAGCAGCAGTAGCAGTAGCAGCAGCAGCAGCAGCAGCAGCAGTAGCAGCAGCAGCAGTAGCAGCAGCAGCAGCAGCAGCAGTAGCAGTAGCAGCAGTAGCAGCAGCAGTAGCAGCAGCACCTGCAGAAGCAGCAGTAGCAGCAGCAGCAGCAGCAGCAGCAGTAGCAGCAGCACCTGCAGAAGCAGCAGTAGCAGCAGTAGCAGTAGCAGCAGCAGCAGCAGCAGTAGCAGCAGCACCTGCAGAAGCAGCAGTAGCAGCAGCAGCAGCAGCAGCAGCAGTAGCAGCAGCAGCAGTAGCAGCAGCAGCTGCAGAAGCAGCAGTAGCAGCAGCAGTAGCAGTAGTAGTAGCAACAAAAGCTCTGTTTGCTTCAGTTTTCTCAACCATAAAATGGGGATAATAATAACACATACGTTACAGGGTTATTGTGAGTGATATTTGCAGTGAAAAATGGATGGAGATGTTTCTATTCAAAGAATTCCATGGCTTCCCAGAGCCTGGCTTCTTTTATGAAATTAACTCATCACTGATCCCTTCTAATTTTCTATGTGAAGTGAGTGGTCCAGATTCCACTACAAGATAAGAGTGTCATAAATTATTAGGGAAGAAATTTGTGGAGTCTGATATTCAGGTCGCTCTGTGTCTCAATTTATGTCAACTTTAATTCAATAATGATTTTCTAGAACTCCATTGTGAAAGCTTATTTCTTATTTATTGCATGTTTTAAAGTGGTCAATAACTTCTAATCGCCTCCTGAGGGAAAAAGAAAATCAAATAATTGTGGATTTGAAACATCCTGATGACTTTCAACAACATTCTGGGGTCAATGAAAGGCAAAAGTCACAATACAGTCAATTATATTTCATGATTCCTTATTCAAAGGGAAGAACTATTTGTTTGCAATGTATTATAGAATTTAAGAGAGAGGAGATGTGATTTCCACTTAAAGATGGGAGAATAGAAACGGAATTGAATGTGACAGCTTGTGATTAGGAATTTGGTAAATATTTCAATTCCTTTGAATATGTGGGGTAAGGAATAAGTCATTATGTTGGGGTAGTGTGGTGTAATGGACAGATTGGTGGGCTTAGAGTCAGGATCCTGCTTTTGACATCTCATAGCTGTTACTCAGTTTTCTCATTTGGAAAATGGGCATAAGACCACCTGCTCTACTTCTAGTTGTTCCTATAGTTACCTTACTACTTATAATAGCTAACATTTCTACAGTGCTTACCATGTTCTTCCCACTGTGCTAAGTGCTTCACAATGATTATCTCACTGATCCTCTTAAAAACTCTGGGAGGTAGGCGAAATTTTTATCCTTGTGTTACAGATGAGGAGATGAAGGCAAACAGAGGTGAAATGACTTGCCCAGGGTCACACAGCTAGTAAGTGTCTGAGACCAGATTTGAACTCAGGTCTTCCTTCACATCCAGTGTTCTATTCATTGGATCACCTAGCCACCTCAAGAGGTTGTGCTGTGTTGAAGCTTGCGCAAGATTAACATATGTAAAATGCTATATAAGGATCAACTATTGTTCTTTTAAAAAAAATCATTCACTTGCATTGGGTCATCTATATGGTCAACACAAATTCTTGTTTTTTTATGACAAATTGAATTTTCTTCATATTAATAAAAGTGCTTTGATTCCACTTTCAAAATGATCATCTTTGAAATAATAATCAGTCAATCATTCAGTACCAACTATACTAGCAAGTGTTTTTCTAAGCATCAAAAATAGCAAATACAGACAATAAAGCAACCTCTTTTTGCAATGACACAGCCAGGGCATAAATAATCATATTCAGCAATAACTTAAAAAAAGGTGAAATACAACCAGTCGCAAGGTAGGTAAATACAATGTCTTGGGAGTGAGAGGATAATTAATGCTGAGGGGATCAACAAAGACTTTATATAGAAAATGTGCTTAAACTAAGTCTTATAAGCTGAGAGGAATTATATGACGTATAGATGAGTAGAGAGGACATTCAAGGGATGGATAGGGAAGATAGAGTCCTGTGTCTGAGGAAGAGAGGAAAATAAAAGAACAACAATTTGGATGGATTGTAAAGTGTGGGGAAGGGAGAAATGGATAAGTCTAGAAAGATGGGTTGGAGTTAACTTGTGAACGGTTTTATGTGACAGGAGTTTAGAGTTTATTCCAGAAGCAATAGGGTTGATTGGAGTTAATAAAAATAAGAGAGTGACATGGCCAGAAACTCACTGAAGGAAAATCACTTTGACAGCTGTGTTTAGGGTGGACTGCAATAGGGAGAGACCGAAGGCAGGGAGAACAATCAGGAAGACCATTGCATTCATTTCTGTAGGTGGCAGGTGATGAGGGTGTGAGGGATGTGATGGTTGGGGCTTTGTAAGTAGAGCAAAGTCTTTGGATGGAAGTGGTGTTGTAGAGACAGAATTGTGTTAGGGTTAGACAGCCAACTGGAGATGTGTGTGGGCTAAAGGGGAGTGAGGTTTTAAGGTTAAGAATGGGAGAGAATAAAGAATGTTATTGATGTCTTCAATAAACATAAGGATACTTGAAGGAGGTATGGGTTTTGGGGAAAAGATAATGGGTTTTATTTGGAACCTGTTGAGTTTGAGATATTATGAAATATCCTATTTGAAATGCTTAACAAGCAGTTGGAAATACAAGACTGAAGCTGGGGAGAATCAGGGACAGATTTTTAGATAATAATAGTAAGCATTGATGCAGCATTTCAGGGTTTAAAAAGTACTTTACAAATATTATCTCACTTGATCCTCGTGGCAACACTGGGACAAAGACACTCTTATTTTCATTTCATTTTTCAAATGAGGAACTGAAGGTAGGTAAAGTCACATCCTGTGTTATGCAGCCTGTAACCAAAGGTGGCAGCATTTGAACTCGGGCCTTGCTGGCTCCAACTCTAGCATTCCATCCTCCATGTTACACGGTTGACTTTGTGAATTATCTACATATGAATGAATAAATGAATGAAAAAAATCATTAATTAACAACTCAGTATGGACAAAGCTCTATGCCCAGAGTCCTGGGGATACAGACAGAAAAAGAGAGAATTGCTCTTCTTAAGAAATTCTCATTCTAATAAGGAGAAAATGACACTCTGAGGAGGTTTCAGTGGTAATCATAAGCAAAAAGCCCCATGGTCCTTAAGGCACAATGACTAAGCAGATGAAAAAAAATCTTTACAACCATTTCCACTGATAAAACTATATCTGTTTATGTTATTGGACCTTCTTGACTTTGGTGGTGAAGATTTTCTTTACCCAGTCTTCAGTAGCTATGACATCTTAGAGGTTGCTTTTCTTGATGGATGTAGGGATTGGTCTAGAAGCCAAAGAGCTTGTATTTAAAACTTTAGGGGCTGATAAGTTTGCTGAGAGAGAATGCAAAGGTGGCAGAGGGCCTAGGACATAATCCCTAAGAATATCTGCAGTTAGGAGGTGGGGTACAAATGATGAACCAGTAAAGGAGAATGAGGAGTGATCAGACAGGTAGGAAAAGAAGCAAGAAAGAACAGTGACATGAAGCTCCAAAGAGGAGAGAATAACCATGAGGAGACCAAGGAGAAGTCAAGAAGGATTAGGCCTGAGAAGAGATGACTGGATTTGGCCATTAAGAGATCAGTGACT
Organism: Notamacropus eugenii; assembly: GCF_028372415.1. Lineage (NCBI taxonomy): Eukaryota > Metazoa > Chordata > Mammalia > Diprotodontia > Macropodidae > Notamacropus > Notamacropus eugenii. Next base: position 477,251,537 of record NC_092874.1, on the reverse strand, counting down.
TTGGAGACAGCCGTTTCGGTAAAGTGATGAGACAGGAAATCAGAATGCAAAGTGTTGAGAAGTGAGTGAGAAGGAAATAAGTGAAGGCAAGGAGAGCAGTCAGCTTTTCCTAGGAGTTGACCAAGAAATGAAGGAAAGGACAAATAAAGGCTTGAGGGATGGGGGGAGGGGACTTAGGCACCTTGCTATCTATCAGGAAGCGAATGATCCCGAACCTATGATCACACACTAGGTCATAGGGAATGATGGGTGTATTTGGGGAACCAGGATGTTACAAGGATTGCTTCAACTCATACAGTTCTTATGAGGTCTACAGATAAGTGGAAAAATGGCCTCTTGTTTCCTGGTTTAGACAACTAGTTTTGGTTAAATTTAGTGTGATATCCATCCATTAAGTATTTCATAATAATAATGATGATAGCTAACATTTACATAGTATTCGTTCTGTGCCAGGCACTGTACTAAATGCTTCACAGTCATCTCATTTGATCCTCACAAGAACCCTGCAATGTAGGTACTACCATTATGCCTATTTTACAGATGAAGAAACTGAGGCAAATGGAGGTTAAGTGACTTGTCCAGGGTCACACAGCTAGATAGTGTTTATGAATTCAGGTCTCTCGGACTCCAGGCCCAGGACTCCATCCACTGGGCCACCTAGTTGCAAAATTATTAAGTAACTACTTTGTGCCAGGCACTGTGCTCAATGCAAGTGATATAAAGACAGCAATAAATATTTTTGCCCTCATTAAGCTTATGGTCTAATTTTTTGAATGACTACAGCAGTGGGAGGCATATTGCTTCCATATATTTTGTCGGTATAATTGCCCATATAATTTGAAAGGGTATGTACATCCCAGATGCTAGGACCATAGGCAGAGGCCAAAGTCATGGAAGCGGCATAGTCTAGTGCAGTGGATTTCAAACTTTTTGGTCTCAGGACTTCTTAAAAGTTCTTGAGGATCCCCTCCGAAGAGGTTTCATCTACTGACATTTATCCGATTAGAAATGAAAGCATTTCAGGATTGCTATAAAATAGTCGTAACTTCATGGAGCCCCTGGAAGGCTTTCAGGTGCCCCAGGGTTGCTCAGCTATACTTGGAGAACAGTGGGAAGAGCCAAAGGACCAAGGTTCCAATCCTTCTACGTAATACTTTCCTTCTTAACACCTTGTTTTTTCCCTCTCTGGATCTCAGTTTCCTCATCTATTAAGCAAAAAATGTTGATACATAACTTCTGAGTTCCCTTCTGTCTATTATTCCATGATCTTAATGCAAAACCTGAAATTTTGCAGATGAGGAAACTGAGACCTATAGAGGGGAAATGACTTGCCCAAGGCATGCAGATAGAAGTAAAAGAGACAGAATTTGAACCAAGGTTCCCTGGACTCCACTTCCATTGCGCAGAATAAAAATAAAATTTCATTGTATTCCTGAGAGTGGTTGTGCATTCCAACAAGGCATGCAATCACATCTGTATGGCAGAGATATTCCTTCATTTAACACTTAGCAAGTTCAGCCATGTGGAAAATGAACTTTGTGCCGTCCTTTTGTCAATGTTCCTTAACATCAAACTAGGCAGAGGTACTAGAGAGAGGACGGAGGTAGCACCCTGGGAGGGAGTGGAGCTAAGGAGATATCTATCCATAAATTAGGAAATGTTCTTGGCTGGTCTAAGTACTTATCTTGTGGAATCATCTGATTAAAAAAAAGCACAACAGAATGAATTGTTCCTATCCAAAGGCATTGCTGCAGGGAAACAGTCTCCAGTCACAAAGAAAAGAGAAACAATTTTTATCTGGTTTGTACAGAAAACAATGGAGAAAAAATCGAAGTCTTGTTGCTGTTTTGGTGACTAAGGAAATGATCACATGAAAGCTTCAAAAGTGAGAGGAAAGATCTCATGGCTTCAGGGAGGCTATTACAGGCTACAGAAGCAGACTTGCAAAGAACAGAGCCAGCTAAGACAACAGCAGCCCACTACTGATGCTTGCCTCTCTAGTTTAGTGTAAGCAAAGGCAGTTATCCAAGAAACATTAGAACTGCTACGGGAGGAAGATCATGTCTCTAAATATACTATTTTATTTAATCTTCTTAATAAAAAAATAATAAAATTAGGATGATTATACAGAGCTGGGAAGGACCTTGATGGTCTTCTACCTCTACCTATATTATAATATATAAGAATAAAATATTATAATACAGGGAGAAAATGTACACATTGCTTCTACCACTGACCTTGAAGTTAGGAAAACCTCATTTCAAGAAGTGACACATCTTGACTATGTGACTCTTAGAATAGCCTACTTACCCTCACAATGCCCCAGGCAACCCTCAGAGGTGTTAATGTGGACATCTCTTATCTTCTCTCTGCCTCTGGATGTTTCTCCATGTATGCACACATATTCACATGCATACATACATATATATACATAAATACATGTGTATACATATATCGATTTGATAACTATACTTCAATAAAATTGGTTTTCTTTGAAATTCTATATATTTTGTTATATGATTGTAGAACATAATGCTGAGGAGTGCGCAAGCTTCACAAACTGGTTTCACAAACAACCATCTGCTCTAAGATTATAGTTTGAAAACGTGTTAATCTTCATTGACAGTGGGAGATTCCTTATTAGGAGTTTCTTAAACCAATATAATCATAAGTCCAGATAAACAAAACACACAAAAAATCAGGAAATAAGTGACATTGTGAGAACACTTCAAAAACAGTGTTTTGCATACATGTATGATGTCCTTTGATCCTCACAGCAATGCTGAGAAATGGGTATTACAGATATAATTGTTCACATCTTACAGATGAGCAAACTGGGTTTCAGAGAAATCAAATGAGTGTTCAACCTCATGTTTGTGTAACTAGTAAAGATTAGAGATAGAATTTGAACCCAATGCTTTCTGATTCTAAGCCTAGCCTTCTCTCTGAGACAACATAGGATTATTTCCAAACCCATTTTTCCTGCTGTGTCTCCCCAAGGAATGACAGCCAGATAAATATACAACTTCAGGTCACTTGTCCCTAGCTCCAAAGAGTGAACATGGTTCATAGATAAAGTTCTGGGTTTGGATCTAGGAAGACCTGAGTTTTAAACCCATTTCAGATATTTACTGTGTTCCTTCCCTTGGATATCTGATCAAATGATCATTATATACACTACTATGGGCAAGAATCCTTTAGAAGAAACGGAGTAAAGTAAGGGGTGGAGAGAACTACAGAAGCAAACATTAGTCTCCTACAAACAACTTTAAAATAATACCTTAAGACAAATTCTGGAGGAGCAAAATCAACAAAAGGATGAGGTGAAACAATTTTCCAATTCATGACAACTTAGGTTGACAAGGCAGTCTGTCTCACTGGGGTGAGAGGTAGAGTGCAATCCAGTGGAGGCTGCACACTGGGAAGCTAGCAGTAGGCCTTGGGGGCAACTGAATCTGTGGTGGTGACTTTCAGAGCTCTCAGACTTTGGATGGTAAGGGGGTCAGACAAGTGATCAGAAGATTACAGGGGACCTTTTGTTGGTACTGAGTGCAGAACTCTGTTGCATTACCCATATAAGGATCTGGGTTGCAATTCCAGGGTGAGGAAGTTCTCAGTTACAGGGAGCCAGGATGTTCGAGTTCATTCACAGACCATTGCATAGATCAGGAGAGCACTGAACGTACATCTCCTTAGATCATAGCACTTTGGAAGAGCTGAAAACTTATAGGCCTCCAGTACTGGTTACTGAAAATAGCAGCCCAAAAAATAAAACAAAACTGCACCATGGGAGCAGTACCTGACATTAGCAAGAAGTAAGAGGTCAGAAATAGGATAGAAAACAAGGAAGCAACAAAGAAGGACCTGATCATAGAAAGTTACTATAGTGACCGGGAAGCACAGAGCAAACTTAGAAGAATACAACAATGTCAAAATGGCTATGCTTTGTGGCAAAGTCTCAAAAAATGTGAATTGATCTCAGGCCTCAAAAAAGATTTATTGGAAGGGCTCAATTTTATTTTTTAAAATGGGAGTATTTTGTTTTCTTTCACAATGTGACTAATATGGAAATATGTTTTGTGTGACTGCACACATATATAACCTATGTCAAATTGCTTGCTGTCTTTGGGAGTCAAGGAGGGAATTTGAAACTCAAAACTTTAAAAAATAAGTGCTAAAAACTTTTACATGCAATTGGACAAAATATTATTTTAAGAGGAAAAAACAAGAAATGGAGTAGCCCTCATAGGCAATAAAAGGATGAGAAAAACAGTATTAAGGGTCTACTCACAAAAAAAACCAGAATGATCCATTTTAATCCAAGACAAACCATTCAACATCACAATAATACAAGTCTATGCTCTAGCCACTAATTCTGAAGATGCCAAAATTGCCCAGTTTTATGAAGACTTGCAACATCTTCTAGAAATAATAGGAAAGAAAGATGTCACATTCAACATAGGGGATTAGAATGCTAAAGTGGCCATTCCCTAACAGATCATGCTGTCCAAGTGGTGCACTCGATATGTTAGCACATTTGGGAAACTCAACAGTGGTCACTGGATTGCAAAAGATCAGTTTACATCTCATTTCTAAAGATGGACAATGCCAAAGAATGTTCAAATTGCTGAACAATTGTGCTTATTTCATGTACCAGCAAGGTTAAGCCTAAGATTTTGCTACCTGGACTTTAGCAATAGGTGAACCAAAAATTACCAGAAAGGCAAGCTGGTTTTCCAAGAAGCAGAGGAACTAGAGACCAAATTGCCCACATTTGCTGGATTAGGGAGAAAGCAAGGGGATTTTGGAAAGAAACCAAACATCTACTTCTGCTTCATTGACTACATAAAAGTCTTTCACTGTGTGGATCACCACAAAATGTAACAGGTCCTAGAAGAGATGGGAGTACCAGATGGTTTTACTTATCTCCCAAAGAACCTGTTTGCATATCAAGCAATAACAGAACCAAATATGGAAAAACTGATTGGTTTAAGATTGAGAAAGGAGTACAACAAGGTTGTGTTTTATCTCTTTATTTATTTTACTTACATGCAGAGTTTTTGTTATTGTTGTGGATCAGCCATATCTGACTTTTTGTGACCCCTTTTGGTGTTTTCTTTGTAAAGATACTGGAGTGGTTTGTCATTTCCTTTTTCAGCTCAATTTACAGATGAGGAAACTGAGGCAAATAGGGTTAAGTGACTTCCCCAGGGTCACACAGATTTGTGTGTGGTCAGATTTGAATTCAGGAAGAATCTTCCTTACTCTAGGTCTATCACTCTATCTACTCTGCCACTTAGCTGCCCCTATCTGCAAAGTATATCATACAATATTCTAGCCTTGCTTAATCAAAAGCTGGAGTTAAGATTGCCAGAAGAAATATCAATAATCTCAGATGTGCAGACCATACCACTCTTATGGCAAGAAATGAAGACAACTTAAGAGTCTTTTGAGGAGGATGAAAGAGGAGAGTGTAAATTCTGGCCTTCTGAAGCTTAACACCAAAAAAGAAAATAAAACAAATAATCTTGGCAACTGGTCCCATCACTTCTCCCAGGGGGAATGAATGCAAGCAGTGTCAGGTTTTATATTTGGGATCTCAAAGATCACCGTAGATGGCAACTACAGCCATGGCATTAAAAATGTTTGCTATTTGGAAGGAAAGATACGGCAAACCTGGACAGCAGTCTCAAAAAGCAATGTCATTATCTTACAGACAAAGGTCTCTATACTCAAAGAGATGCAGGGAGTGCTTTGTTCCCTGTGGGTCACACTCCAACTGCTGGTGTCCAGGGTCACCTTAGGGCAGCCCAGGCCTACCTGCTTATTAGAGAAGCACGAGAATCATTTTGGAATCCAAGATTTTCATACTAATTTCAGATCCCTTTTAAACTACTTCCTTGTCTTTGACCATATACCTTTACTTATTCACATGACACTCACATGTTCCAGGATGCTGGCGCCAGTGTTAACCATTGCCTAGGGTGGAAGTTGTACTTGGCATAATGGGTGAAAAAGGAATTGCTCGCAGAGAACTTGCAAAGAGGAACAGAGTTTCCTGGGCTATGCAAAGTCTTAGGAAAAAATAAAATCTTTGCCTTCAGGTTTATTGACATAAATGGGTGCTCCACATTTTCATGGCTGGGAAGAACATCCATTTTCTATAAGCTGTTAGCATTCCTGATTTAATCTAGGACAGAAATTCACCAAAGTTTGCCAATGAATCTGGGTTTGGAAGACCAAAATAGCAGTTACCTCCTTCGGCAAAATTGCAAATAGATTGTAAATTATGAATTTTATAAAGGAAAAAAAAGTAGAAGACTTTGCTCCCCCCTTCCAATATGTGTGTGTGTGTGCAATATATATACATATATATTATATATACATAACTACTCTTCAAATTGAAAAGAAATAGCCCTACTTCAGAAAATCTAGCATATGACAAAATATATGGAATGTGGCTTTTGTTTTTTCCTGAGTTATAATCTAAAACTCAGTAGGTCTGGGAGAATCTTTTACTCCTGGACAACCTCAGTGTTAACTTTTCCTTCTGTCACACTCTCTTAATCTAGGAATGGAACATAAGAAAATAAAGACACTTATGCAGAATTGCCCTGCATGCAAAAAGCAAATCCCCCTTCCATTGGCTGTAGTTTTGTAATCATTGCCCGTTGTCATTCAAATCCTTTGACTGATGGTTAGAAATATTCTTCTTTTCATGAAGTCTTTTAGGACATATCTAAGAGAACTGGCGGATTTGAGTCTGAATAGTCTGATCTGTACTGAAAGGATGTTTCAGTATCAGGGTGTTTTTATTTTTCCAACATTGAGGAAAGAGTTTTTCCAGTTAGGCTCTGTGCCTTTTCCTGGGAAGATTCACTAATGATTTTCCAAGTAAGTTTCATGGCAGGTAATTCACATTTCCCTTAATCAACATCTGAATCAAGTTGGGGAGAAATAACCCACCAAGGAATTTAATATCCCAAGATTTCTATATGTATTTCATGATACTCAACACAACTCAAAATCTATCTACTCTGTGAAAGACACTGTGCTAGGTTAAATTCTTGAGAAGACAAAAAATATTTCTCTCTACAGGCTATTGAAACCACTATATGAAGTCTGAGGAACATTGAATGGTGTTAAAAGTAGTGTTCTCTGTGCACTCTTTAACATTTTTGCCAATGATTTGGAGGAAGGCACGTTTATCTCATTTACTAATGACACAAAGCTTTGAAGGATTTGTAACATGGGATGATAGAGTCAGGATCAAAAGCTAATTTGACAGGCTAAAACGCTGAATTGAATCTGAGAAGAGAATATCTTATGGGTAAAAATGTACTTGGGCACCAAAAATTCAATGTCTTAAGCAGAAGTTGGGTGAAGTGTGGCTAGACAGCAGCTCTTACGAAAAAAAGAAACATGAGGAGTTAGTGGAACGCAAGTTCATGGGAGCTTTAATCTCAAGCTCATAGTATCTTTAGAGATTCTTAAATCCAGCCACCTAATTTTGTAGACAAGCATGGAAAGGCTCAGAGAGGTTAGGTTAGAGAGCTAGGAGTCATCGAATTCCACACCTAAAACTATACCATTGTACTTATGACTTCTCAGTATGAACACTGTTCTGGAAGGTCTGGAAACCTTATTGGAGCAAGGACATGGACATGGACAAATTGGAGTATTTCCAGAAAGTAACAAGTATAGTGAGAAGATAAGGCACTTCAGATACTTATTTGCTTTGTGACCTACAGAGGCACGTCAGCCTCTCTGTGCCTCAGTTTCCCCATTTGCAAAATGAAGGCTTTGGACTCAGTGACCTCTAGGGTTCTATTCAGCTCTACATCTTTGATCCTTGTTAATTGCCCTTATTCTGTAACAAGATCTGTTAAGATCTCTGGAGATGTTCACCTGGAAACATTTTCCAGATTTTGAATGGCTGTTAGGTGGATGAGATGTTGGACTTTTTCTTCTTGATTTGAAAGGGTACACATAGGAGTAATGAATATGAGGAATAGAAATAGATTTGGGTTTGATGTAAGCAATTTCCTTTTTCACAGGGACAGCTATATATCTAAAAGGAGAATGGGCTATCCAGGGAGATTTCTCTGGAGGTCTTTAAGGAGTCTCTGGGTAACCACTTGTCACTGATGTTGTGGAGAGAATTTTTATTCAAGTGTGGGTTTGACCCGATGGCTGCTGGTTTCCCTTCTAGTTTTGAGGTTGTATGACCTTATTAACAAGACCACTCAGCATTTCTTAGCTTACCACCATTTAAATGAGGATTAATGGAATCTCCCAAAAAAGAAGAGTTAAAGACTGCATGAACAAGCACCTAATTGTACTTCAATGTTTCATAAATCTTTTTGTGGGTATTCTCCCCTTTATCCTGCCCCCCCCCCCATTCCCTACCATGTGAATTATAACCTTTCTAAGTCTTTTTGTTTTGTTTTGATTCTTATCTAGGTTAAGTCTTTCCATAAATCATTCATAGACAATCCAATCTGGAAGATGTTTCCCAGGTGAATGTCTCTAGAGATGTTAATGGGCTCTGACACAGAATAGGATCATGGAGGCAATCAACAAGGATCAGGAGTGTGGAGCTGGATAGGACCTTTGAGGTTGCTGAGTCTAATGTCCTGAAAGACATCCTAATGGTGTTTTTAATTTTTCCACCAAATATATGGGCCTCCTTTGCTTTTCTTTCACTTTCTGTGCATGATTTTCCTGTCTATTTTTCATTCCTTAATATCCTTAATGGGTGTAAATGAATGTATATATATGTATATATAAATGTTAGTATGTGCAGCTAGATGGTGTAGTGAATAGAATGCTGGACTTGGAGTCAGGAAGATCTGGGTTCAAATCTAGCCTTAGATACTTACTAGCTGTATCACTCTGGACAAGTCACCTAATCCTATTTGTCTCACTTTTTTCATCTGCAAGATGAACTGCAGAAAGAAATGGCAAACCACTTCAGGACCTTGGCTAAGAAAACCCCAAAATGGATTACCAAGAGTTGGACATGACTAAAGAGTTCTAAACCACAACAAAATTTGTGTACTTATTTTGTCTGAATCTATGATTTCCTCAGGATAGAGAAAACCTGGCAAAGAGTAGTTATTTACCAATTTTTGCCTTCAACCTAGATTCCCTAGACAATTCCATGGAACACTGAGGAGATAAAGTGACCTGCTCAGGGTCACCTAGTCAGAATTAGAACCTCACCTTTGACTCTCTACTCAATCGATGCAACAACAAGCAGAAGTTATTAAGCATTTACTTTGGATCAGGTTCTGTGATAATGCCTGGGGAGAATAAAGAAGGGCCAAAATGAAATAAAATCTCTGTCCTCAAGGAGCTTACATTCAATGGGGAGACAATGGGGAGTAAATACTAAGAAACATTGCCTCTCTTAAGCAAAAGCACTCATATTTATATGTATGTGAGCGAGAGTGTGTTTATATTTCAGTCATTTGGAAAACATTCACTCCTAAATGGGAGAGAAAATGGGCAAGAGAGTAAAATTAACTGTCCTTTTCATTAAAAGATCTACTTTCCTGTCATTAAACTAATTCACTTTCTAAGATCCTACAAACACTCCACATAACAGTCTATGGGTACTTACTTAAGTGCTCTGTATTCCAATAAGGTAACTCTTGGCCCTCGTTCAATCCACTTCCAGTAACTGTCATATCCAAATGACACGCTCTTCAGAGTCAGTTTTATCGGAGGCAATCCAATTACATGGATCCACTGGAATAACCATGTCCCCTATATTGTTGTTTTTTTCTCATAACATGGTTAAGAGTATGTTTTCATCAACTATCTCTTCCATCTGGACTTTGTGATATCCCCATTCAATCTTTAGTTGCTAAAATATCTCAAACAAATCATTATTTTCCCTTCATCATCAATTATACCCAGTAGCCAATTACAGTAGTTACAAACTGTGGGCACACAACGTTTGGGGAATAACAGTTGTAATTCATTTGTTAACTACTTGTACCCACTCATACAAGGGACAGACAGGTAGACATATGCTCACATAAAGCGAATTATTCTCTAATGGTGGTGAGGCTTCAAATATTCCTTTGCACATTATACCAAGTTATGGAAAACTACAAAGCTTCCTTGGTGAAAGCACGGTACAGTTAAAGAAAAAGTCATGATATCATCTACATTTAAAGACAAAATGGTTGAAAAAATATTGATTTTTGACTTTGGGAGAGGCAGAGTACCTATTGTGTGTTTATCAGTCAATCAACTGGGAAATCTCTACCAGTGAAATCTTAGGTCCAAGATAACGTGACTCCTCCTAACGCAGGTCATTAACTATTCAGCAACTCGAGTTTTAGATATAGTTTAGGGGCACTAAGAGATTAAGTGACTTGCCCAGTACCTCACAACCATTATATGTTAATATGAATAAACATATCTTTAATTCCAGGGGAAAAGTTGATCAAAAATTGTAAGTATTTATTTAGCGACAAGCAAAAGAGGCCACTTTCTCAAGAAAGCCCCAAGAGAGATAGAGAAAGATATTGTACAGTGCTAAAAGTTATTGTCAAAAGTTGATATTCTGATACTATTGAATGCATCTGCTCCAAATGAAACTAATTCAAATCAGAAAGGAGATACAAGATTGAGAAAGAAATAGAAACCTTATATTATTATATCTTAACTTCCCCTAGACTAAAGTAGCTATTTTACTGAGATATAATTAATATGTCAAGAGAGAACAAAATAGAAAAAAAAAGTAGGGGATATACATGTATCTGAATACCTGTGGACCTTTCATAAAATTTGACCATGAATTTGGACAACTGATTTCTAGTTGTATTCAGACATTGTATGACTACATTGCAGAAGACAATGTAGTGCAGAAACATCCAGCTCAGGGCAGCCAAAGTCCTGAACCAGATTCAAATGTAGTTGGGTAACATTTAACAAAATAAGAAGTGCAAGAAGACAGATAACGTGGATTTGTGGTTTTCTAAGTCAATGTGTGGCAAATAGGGAACTGTTTCTATTTGAGTTTGAAACTATTGCTGTGGTGGATAGTCTTGGAGCCAGGGAAACTGGATTTCGATTCCTGCCTCTGACATGTACTGGCTTTGTGATCCTGGGCCAATCACTCAACCTCTCTGGTCTCCACCATTGTCTTAGACTGGACTAGACTTTGCAGGGATGGTATTGGCTGCATCAGTAAAGGTCCAGTCCTTAACTTTCTCTACCTTATGTTGATTACATATACTGAGGAATTCAATGAAACATTTTGCCAAGCTTTTCTCATAATTAGGACTAAATCTACTTTTTTGGGGTGGGATTTTCAATATTTCCTCTGTAAAAAGAAGGGTTAGGACATTCGACTATGCTGACTCCGGGGTCTTTTTCACCTCTAAGTCTATAATCCCAAATGGGATGCTAGCCAGGTCACTTAATCTGCCTGGACTAGAGTTCTTTCCTCTAGGAAATGAGAAGTTTGGACAAGGCAGCCTCTTAGGAATTTTCCAGCTCTAAATCTGTCTTCCTCTGGCCCTATCATTGTGTTTGCCCTTCCCATCAGCCCCTGGTAGGCAGAGTCTATGTTGTTTATTGTTCCTCCAACCCAGTAGACACTTAATGAATGCTGAATTGAAAGATATATGGGGACGAATGTTCTCATCAATGTTTACAACTGGCTCTCTGAGGAAAAAAAGAACATTCATGACATCCATTAAAGTTTAATCTGCATTACTAATATTTTTTCTAGAATTTTCCTAAGCCTAGTTAGCCAAGAAAATAATATATCAAGTACTCATTTGTAACTTTTGCCAGTTTCTGTGATGGAAGTAGTCACGCTGAACATTAATAATGGGGAGCCACAGCTGTCTCCAGGACAGCCCCGAGGCCAGACCATTCCAGGTGCCTGACATGGAGTGCAGAGACTGAACAGTGACAATGGCAAGTCGTGTCACTTTGCATGGACTGGAAAATGTATGATCTCTGAGTGCAGAGATGGTTTGGCTTTTTGTCTTGTGTTGCCGCAGAGTGGTGGGAGGGTCACTCTGAAGGGATAGTAGTAGAGTGAAAGAAGGGGGAAGTGTAAAATAAGAGTGGGAAGGGAGGTTGTGGGCAGATGGGGAAGACCTTCTGTGACAAAGGGATTGGTCTTTTATTTTAGAGATTAGACAGAACCAATCCATTTTATTGGACAGAGTTAGAAGTATGATTAAGGAAAATTCCTTGGGCAGTTGTGTGAAGGAAATCCTGGTTATGTAGAAAGGCTTGAGGCAGGTATACCAGTTAGGAGGCTATTGTAATCCAGGTGACAGCAGATAAGGAACTGAACTAGAGTGGTGGCTGAATAGGGAAAAAGGACAGAAGAAGCCATATTGTAGACATCAGAATGATAAGATTTGGCAGCTGATATGGGGAGAGAAAGAGTGAAGAGTTCAGGATGGCATTGCAACCTGGAAGACTTGAAGCATGGTGGTACTCACAACAGAAACAGGGAAATTTGGAAGAAAGATGAATGTTGGTTATAAATTATGACTTTTGTTTGGGCATATTGAGTTTGAGATATCTATATATCTATATCTATATCTATCTATCTATCTATCTATCTATATATCTATATATCTGTGAGATACTTAGTTTACATGTCCAATTGGCTGTTGGTGATGTAGGTTTGAAACTCAAAAGGGTGAGTATCTAGATCTGGGATTCATTTGCACAGGATGATAATAAAACCTGTGGAAACTTATGAGATTGTTAAGTAGAAAGAGAAGAGAAGAAGGTCCAGGACAGAAGTTAGTTGTACCCAAGGAGGGGGCATGATATGGAGAATAAATCAACAACAGGGATGGACAAAGAGTGGTCAGACAGATAACAAGAGAATCAAGAGAAAGAGCGGATAGGAAAACACTTAAAGGAGAAAGGACCCTGGCTGAGAGGTTGTCCGTCAATGTCAACCACATCAAAGAGGTAAAAAACCAGAACCAAGCAGTGAAAGTTGAGGAAAGATTAGACCAGTAGAAGAGCATTTATGGCTTGAGAAGAACAGTTTCAGGTAGTGAGGGCTTTAAGTAGAATAGCTAGAATATTACTCAAAGGACTGGAGGAATTTGGAAGCTATTGTGAGAGATTTGGGAGAAAGAAGAAATGGCAACTGACTCAGGGTGAAGGTATTTTTTTAGAGGTAGAAGTTTTTTCAGGGGATTCAGAGAGTGGGAAGGGAAAAGTCAAGGATGACACCAAAGTTGTGAAATGGGTGAAATGGGAGAATGGCAGCATCCGCTGACATATCTGTCATCTATGGCATAGACATTTTGTTCGACTCTCCTCTACCCCACCCTATGTACTACAAAAGATTCTATCCCTGATGCAGCCTGGAATGGTGGATAGAATGCTACAATTGAAGGGAGGTGGATTCAAGTCCCAACTCTGTCCCTGCTTTGTGATCCTGGGCAAATCATTGCATCACTCAGAGGGTCAGGAAAGTCTTGAAGGCTAAAAGTCCCAGAGTAGCTGAGATCTGTGTGAAATCCTATCTTCTTCATGCCATGAGGATGATGGTGATGTTGATTCCATTTTCCTGGCTAGGAATGGGCACCTCTCATTTTTCTGATCTGTGGATGCATATCAAGGGTAATGTGCAGCATCGCCATTCTTAGCTCGGCCATTGACATGGTTCTTCCCTTCCGCCATGTCTTGGACTCTGTGGCTTAAGATCTCCAAGGGCAGTTTTCTTTCCAGTGTCCTGGAACAGAAACTAAGGCTTGCACAACCTTCTTTCCTTTGCTCTTTTTGCCCAATAGAAATATAACTGTGTCTTTAATAGGTTCCATCAATGCTTTTGGAAATTCTTTGAACCTCTGAGACAGATGGATATCTCCTGTGCTAACCATGGCCATCCTTGGTCAACTCAGCAGCTAGTCCTCCCCAAGGGCTGTGGAGGCAGGGAGGGAAGGGTTCTGTAGTGACCTGCTCTCCAGCTTTGGCAGATGAGAGCCAAGACCTCATCATGGTGGATGGCTTCCAAAGAATGACTTAACTTGCTCTCCTCACCCCCTATTCTTTTTTTTTTTTCTTGCAATTGGAGCCATCAAAATTTTTCTTCCTGTTGGGTACTTGGAACCTTCTCCAAAATATCTGAGTGCTAACAGAGACTCATTTTACTCAAAACCAGATGACAAATAGAGAACTCTGTGTTGCTAGAGGAAAGAATATGTTTGATTTCCATTTGCCATGGTCTAATGAAGTGAATAAATTTGAGTTAATGTATAACTCCCTATCTAGAGGGAAATTGTGCATGGTTGGGTTAAGCAATCAGGTATATAGACATAGACTTGCTTCCTCTCCATAACTGTGACAACAGACTTTTATTTATTTCCCCTCTGTTTTCCTCAATTGATTCTTTGCAGTATTTCCTGTATGAGCCCTTATGCCATCCTCACACATATTTCTTCTTGATTCATTTCTTTCTATTTAATTTATTGAGCATTGATTGTGCCAGTCACTGTACTAGGTGATGGAATATAGAATCCAAACCTGAACCAGCCCTACCTCCTAGAAGCTACATTCTTAGGATGCACTTTAAGGTGCTGACATTTTAGGGATTAGGTTTGCTCTGCTTAGCACCAAAGGACAGAAGTATGGGTAGTGGGTGGAGATTGCAAAGAGACAATTTCTGGTTTGATTCACAGAAATGATACCTAAGATTGAGAGATAAGTGACCAGAGAACAGTGGGTTTTGTCAGGTAGTGGGCTCCTTTTGACCAGATAACTACTTACGTGGGAGCTGTATTAGGGACTAGCTGGTCACTGAAGTTCCTTTCAGTTTGTCGGTTCTGTAATTCTACCACCTAGTTGGTCAGAAGTTAGCAATCTTTGCTAACAGGCCTTCCATGAGAGCGCCTCCTTGCTGGCTCATGCCTCCCTCCCTGTGAAATGTCCCCCCTTGCTGTGGCACCTCCTTGCTATGTTAGGCTTCTCATGAGAATGCTTCCTTGTTCTTGGGACAACCCATGCTCCTTTTGAGCAGCTCCCACTGTTGAGAAACTGGGCTTTTATTTTAAGTCTAAATTGGTCTCTTTTTAATTCTCCCTTTCTCTCCCCCTACATTCTTCTTTTCCTGCAACAACTTTCAATCAATTCATGTTCCTGTGGTCTAACTTCAATGATCATTCTGAGTCTTAATTTTAAAGTCAACACTTGGGAAGAGTCTTTGTCAGTGCAAAGAGCTTGAGGGACAAGTTACTGTTCAAAACTTCTTGACAAATTACATTTCCTGCCTGGTAGCTCCATAATCACTTCAATGATAATTACTGCATAATTGCCAAGGAAAGGTCATAAATCAATCTAATGTATCAGAGCTGTAAATTACCAGCATTATGGCTTCGAAAATACAATGCAGTGCCCTGCTCTCCTCCCTTCTTTTAGTCTCTAATGAAAAGGTGGCTCATTTCCTTGCCAAGGCCAACCTTTCTACGTACTCCCTTGATAGCTTGCTCCTCCCTCATCCTCCAGTAAATTGATGCCTTGATTAGCCCCTCTTACACTTCAGTTTTGATTTTTTCCCCTGTCTACTGTCTCCTTCCCTGTTGCCTACAAACTTGTCTACCTCATTCTCTTAAAAAAATCACTGTACCCTAGATCCTCTTCAAGTTTCATCCTTTATCTTTTTTTTACTTCTACAGATATGATTATAGAAATGATCTCTAGACTCATTCTCCAGTATTCTTACTCCTTTTAAAATATTAGCATTTAATGTATTTTGTTTTTATATCATTTCATTTCTAAATGTGTCTTCCTTGTCTACTTACACAGAAAACTATAATTTTATAATAAAGAATAATAAAATGAATCATTTCCTCCCCAAAACCAACCTATATCTTAATGATCTCACTCATTACTAGAGTCAAATTGCTATTTCCATTTATACCACTGAGTCTTTAATTGGAAAACCCAATAGCTTTTTCTCATTCTTTCCTCATTTATCTGGACTGCTCTACAGCATTTAACAGTATTGACCATACTCTCCTTCTGAATCCTGTTGCCTTTTCTGGATTTTGGTGACACTGCTCTACTACCTGTAGGGGGTTTCAGTCTCTGTTCCTTGGTCATCACTTGTATCCCACACTCTAATTGTAGTAATACTCTAAGACTATCCAGAGCTCTCTTCTCCCTCTACACCCTCTCCCTTGATCTCATCAGTTCCCGTGGGTTCAAATATCGTCTCGATAAGGATGATACCAAATTATATAAACTAATTCTAACAACTTCCTTAGCTTCATTCCTACATCCCCAACTGGGCAGCTAGATGGTGCAGTGGATAGAACACTAGTGCAGGAGTCAGGAGGACCTGAGTTCAAATCTCACCTCAGACACTTGACACTCACTAGCTGTGTGACCTTGGACAAGTCACTTAACCCCAATTGCCTCATCCTGGGTCATCTCCAGTCATCCTGATGAATATCTGGTCACTAGATTTAGATGGCTCTGGAGGAGAAGTGAGGCTGGTGACTTGCACAGCCCTCACTCACTCAAAAAACAGTCAAGTGCAAGTCATGCCATTGTTTCTCTGATGGCATGGTCTTCTTCGGCAATGAAGGGTGAACACATATCCCCACCTGCCTAGACAAAGCACCACAGGTGTCTTAAAGTCAATATGTCCAAACTTATACCCTTTATCTTTCTCTACCAAATCAATCTCAATTCCTAACTTCCTGTTTCTGTCAAGGGCTCCACTATTCTTCTAGTTACCTTATCATTCCTCATTTATACATCTCATGTATCCTTCCCCGTATCTATCAATTTCCACATTTTGTTAATTTTGCTTTCTTACCTGGACTGTTGTATTACTTCTTAATTGGGATTCTTGCCTCCAGTTTCTTTTCTCTCCAATTCATCCTCCAAAGTGATATTTCTCAAACATTGGTCTACTAATGCTGCTCCCTGCTCCAAAAGATCCACTGGCTCCCTATTGTCTTTAGGATAAACTACAGTTCCTCTCTAGCATTTAAAGCCCATTCGCAATTTCTAGGTTTTCTTCCTAGACTTATTTGACCCTCCCCCCACCACATGCTTGATGTTTTGGCCAAACTGGCCCCCACACACAACGTTAAATCTCCTATCTCTAAGCCTTTCCATGGGCTATTTTTCTTTCCTGGATTGTACGCCTTTGTTACCTCCACTTCGCTGAATCTCTAGGTCCTCAGCTCGATTACAGCCTTCTGCAGAAGACCTTCTGTTCCCTCTTCTTCTGGCAGTAACTGGCCCCCCAAATGCCCAACTACTTTTATTATTTTGTAAATATTTAATTGGATAATCAGCATGTATCATTTCTACAATCTGATGTTCAGTCTGTGTCTTTTATTTTCTACATGTCATTTCCATTTCCTTGAAGGTGTGAGGCGTTTTGCTTCCTTTCCAGTCCTAACAGAGTGCCTGATCAACTGTGTCTCTGTGTACTTGTGTGTGTGCGTGCGTGCATGTGACACCTGCTTGGTAATGGAGTACCCCAAAGTTTTTGTTGTGTTTTTATTATTTAGTGATCACCTAAATGTGAGTCTAATGGAGAGATTCTCATCCTAATGTGAAAATCACTTCCCAGTTCGGTGCCTCTCACTGCTGCTCTCCTCACAGCATCCTCCTTTCTGTTTATTCAATAATTTTGAGCTTCTAAACTCAAGGACAGCTCTCAACCAATTATATCAATTTTATTTTGTCTAGAGGGAAGGATGATATGGGAATTAAGATTTAGGATGATTTCAGAAATAATTTAACAGAAGAGAAAAACATACATTTGACATTATTTTTCAGATTTGTGAAGTCACTTAAAACAGCACTTATTGTTTGTTATTCAAAGTAAAATATAATGTGGTTCAAAATAAGTATTTGAATAGAGTGAAAACTCTGAGTGGTCCATATATACATACATGTCTGTAGTATATTTGCACGGCAGGGGCTGTATTTGGGGGAGGGGGACGGAATGATCCAGACTCATGATTACATCAGCATAGAAGCTCCTTGTTTAGACTGATAGCCTTACAAAGCAGCCACAGGACGCGAGAGATTGAATGACTTTCCCAGGGCCACTCAGCTGGTATGTGTCAGAGGCAGGTGAGTGTTCCTCCTTATCTATACGGCCTCTATGCATTAAAATGCATAAAACATAAAGAATAAATTAAAGATATATTTAACATATACACGCACTTAATACTAACAGAAATATTATATATATATATATCTGATAAATATCTACTTTAAACTACAGTGTCAGTCATGAGATGAACTAGAGTGTGACTAGTAACATTGCCATTTGATTCCTATATAAGATTGCAAGCTTCTTGAAGGCAGGGATCTCATCATTTTTTGAGCCTGGATCCAGGAACCTAGTACAGTGTCTGACACATACGTGATTTATAAGTACTCGTTGATTATGTTTGAATAGGCTTTGCAGTTTGGCCCATAGTTCCAGCAGAGCAGAGGTTCGTCCTATGACCAAACCTTTCTTCTTTACTCAGTCTTTCTCCAGATTCATGTAGATGCCAAGATATTGGGACCACTCAGTTTCCCCCCCCTTCCCCCTCCAGGATTGGTGAGAAGTCATTCATAAGGAAGCAATACTTTTGGAGTATATATTAGGCCACCACTGGCCCATTGTGCAGAGGAGAGACACAGTTAGCTATGGGGTCATCAAAGGTCAGTGACCTCCACTGAGAAGGCAAAACAGATTATTTTCTTAGGCCATTAGTGGTCAGAGGATTCATGCAGACACTGATAGGAATCTGGGACTCTGTGCTGGATTTACTCTATTTTCTCTTTGCTGTTTTTATTTCTAATTTCTTTCATGCTTTCCCATTGAAAATTTCATGAAACCACCAAAGATCCCAGAGCAGAAGCATAACAGAAATGGGTTTGGGGATTGTCCCAAAGGATGAAAGGCTACTTTCTCCATGACACTGATAGATGCTGTCGCTTAGGACATTCCAGGAGGCAGCTGGGTAGCTTAGCAGGTACACTGAGAAATTTTGCTCTCATTTCTTCTTTTCATTTTCAGATGAATGCTAAAAACAGTATAAATTTAAAAAATAGTACGCTAACATCTTCAACATATTCCTTTTATAGGCATGCCCTCTTCTCCTTTGCAGAAGTCAGAGCTCACAAGGTTGGAATACTACATTTGAAGTCTGATTTTTTTCAATGTGTTGATTAGTTTAGCAGATAATTTCCCCTTCTTTTATCTTATTTTTTTCTTATGAGGAATGGTTCTCCGGGAAGGGGGAGAGGAAGGGATATAGAATGAAATTCAAGTGTTATGAAGATAAAAGACACCAATAAAAATCTACTATTAAACATTTTGTTTGACATCAGAAGCCCTGCCCCAACATTGTCAGTTATCTTAAGGGGAGATTCTCAGTTTATAATGTTAAGCAGAAAAAGAAAGACAGGGAATCAGCGACTTTGTTCCTGAAAAGAAAAAATTCAGTCCTTCTACCCATATAACTTTTTTTCTCAGGAAGCTTCATTGGCTCCCTATTGCCTCTGGGATAAAGTACAGACTTGTACTCCTCATTTAACGTCCTTTATAATTTGGGTATCCCTTATCTCTTCAGTCGTATTTGATATTAATCCACTGGCCGTGTCTATTCTACATTCTGACCAAATTGCCCTCCTTGCTTCTCCCTGAAATCAGCATTTCCTCTTCTATCTCCCTATCTTTCTGCAGACCCCACCCACCCATAGGCCTGGACTGTGCCCCTCATCTCTACTTCTAAGACTGCTGAACTTCATTCATGGCTTATCTTAGTTGCCATTTCCTACTGGAAGTCTTTCTTGATCTCCTTGGTTGATGTTGCTCTCTTCCTCCTCAAATTTCATTTTGTTCATTCATTTTGGTTGAATGATAATATTAGAGACCAGATTGTAGAGGGTTTAGAAGAGAATCAGAGCACCTGATGTATGTCATTTTCTCAAGGACTTTAGGCATGAAGAATTGGAAGCATATAACATAATTGTTAGTGGGGATGTTAAGATCAAAGCAAGGGCTTTTTATGGATAGAGAAGACAAAGATGTGTTTGTAGACAGCCTGTAGATAGGGAGAGACTGAAGATAAAAGTGAGTGGAAATTACACAGGAGAAAAATCTGCTGGAAAATATAACAGGGAGTGGGACCAAGGCTAAAGGTGGAGGGGTTTACTGACAAATAGAGGAGCTGCTTCCTTCATATGAAATAGGATTTAAGGATGTGAAATGGGGAACATATGAGAAGTTTCCTTTAGTGAACAGCCTCACTCTTTTTGTTGATGTGATGTTTAAAAAGTTCAAAAGACATGATTTCTGAGTAATTAATCACTTTATTAATAAAACTAGCACTTTATTAGTAAAAGAGATCAATGACACTCTCCAGTGCCAAAGACGCTCATGGTGATAGGCTCGCAATTTATATGCCATTGGAAAAGTAGGCATTCCTGAGGATAGCAATCAACTCTAATTGGTTAACAATTAATGAGAAAATGAATATTGTAATGAAATATGGGCTCATTTTAATGAGGGTCTTGGGGGTACATGACTTGGATCACCCAAGTCTCAGTCAAAAAGACAGCAATTTCTACATCACCTGTCCCACACGAAGGGAAAATCCACATTTTCCTAGATCTGTCTGAGTTAACCAATGAGAAGAATCCACCCATTCACCTATATTTAGAATCTTTTTTACTGCCTTTGATTAGCCCTTAACCTGGGTAAGTTTTTGCCCAGGATTTTTCACACTGGTTAAATTCTGAAAGAGGAAGTAGAATAGCAGAAAAACCTTAGTCCTAATTCAATAATTAATTATTAATATATGAAAGAAATAATAATTCTCTCATTGAGGCATAGGGGGAAGTATTAATCTGAAAGACAGGAATGAGTGGTGCTATGGGGGACTTGGGTGGATGTAAGAATATTTGTAAAAGTCTCTGTGGTGAGTATGATAGTGACCTGATTAGAGAAGTATAAAAGGATTGCCTTTGGTGAAGACCTAGTTGAGATTATATGTCATAAATTTGTAATGGACCCAGTCAGCATAGATTTCCTCCAACTTTGTTCAGTTCAATATACATAGGAGCAAAGACATTGGCTAGTGGGAGGAATCCAGGGTTGAGGTTTGACAAGGCATAATTCGTAACAGAACCAGGTTGAAAGGGATTCAGGTATAGGACTGGAGTGATTCACCACAGAGCTGTGATAGGAAAGAGAGGAGAGTATATCCAATGTCAGGGGATGGCCTGGGAAAGAATTACATTTAATAAATGATTTTTGATTTATTCATTGGAGAAACACAAGGTAGGACTACTGAGTATTGAAAGATACCATGAAGAGGTGACCTGGGAGAATGGACATGCCTCGTCATTCTGACTTTGCCACCAACTTTGCTCTGACTTTGGGTAGTCCTTGAATCTATCTGGGTCCCTGATTCCTCACCAGCAAAATGAAAGAATTGAGTGATCTCTTTAGCAATTAATATCTTACCATTTTTAGTGATCCAGACTAAAATGCTACTGGGACATAGAGAAGAAGGGAGCCACTAAGGATTGGGGTGATCAGAGGAAGCTTGGAGTAGGAAATGGGGCACCATCTGGGCTCTGAAGGATTTCAGACTTGTGATAGCCAAAGTGGATTGAGTACGGACTTTCCTAGAAGTGGAAGAGGAACTTCCATGGAGTGAAAGGGAAGCTGTAAAGGTAAAAATATATATGGTATATTCATGGGAAGTGAGTAGTCTTCTATGATAACAGCAGGGTTTAAATAGTGAGGCAGTAAGGTAGCTTACCAGGATATAGAGAGCTTTGATTGCCAGGCAAAGGGAGTTTGTACTTCTTCCTATGGACAATGAGAATCATGTTTTAAAGCAAATGAGGGATAGTACAAAAGCAACATTAAAAGGACAACTTAGTGTCTCAGAGGAATGGATGCTGGGACTGTTGGTTAGAAGGGAATGTTCAACTGTGGGAGTTTCTAACCATAGGAAGGCACAGTGGTTGTTTTTGCCAATTGTGATCCTTCTTCATTGAATACTGGTATATGAAGCCAGAATCAACTTGGTTAGAGCGCTAGTCATGCATGGCCTTCTCCCTGGATGGATGAGACTCTAAGAGCTCCCCCAAAACCTATTTGCCCATCCAAATGCTTCTTCACCATAGACTATTCAATATTATTCAATCCAATGAGTGGCATCTTAGAAATCCTGGGAGAATGAAACCAAACGGAGTTGTTGTATAGCCTGACCAACCTCATTGCTGAGCCAAAATGATAGCACTGATTGCGCAGCTCACAGAATTCCTCTTCTCTTAATTGCTAATGCTCTGTGATGTCATGTGTCAGACCGACAAAGGCAGAGTGGCCTGTACATATCCGTTGGGGGAAGAAAAGGAAAGTACATTGATCATGAGGAACTGATACATTTTCCTTTGGGAAATCAGTCACCTCTGGTTTCTTCCTGACTTCATTGGCATTCTGAGCTTTGTGGATAATTTAATTACTTGGGAAATCAAAGGCCTCATATGAGATCTCAACACAAAAAAGAGCTCAGGGAAAAGGGAAAAAAGAAATTATCACATCATTCTGTTGAAAACAGGCATACAATTCATTTTTCAATAAATTAAGTTTCTAGTTATAGGGAACAATGGCCTGAAAGACTTTGGGCCTCTTAGCATCGTTAACTTTCTGGGAAGTGCTTTGGTCCTGGGAAGATTAAGATGTCATTTACCATAATACATAGCATGCATCATCTTCTTGATGTTCTGTGTGCTAGGAAAACTTCTGAGGGAGGAGGATGTGATGCAGCTCTCAGATGGCTCACCCATGCGCTCATACATGCCACTGGATAGCTAAAGGCTAATCATCTGTGCCTACATGTTATTTCAGTTTCTTTTTGTGTAACATCCTGTGATAAAACTTTACTGACATTTTATATTCTTACATATGTGTGTAGATGCATTTTTTTCCTGTGCATATTTTTGTTTTAATAGAAGTTCTTTCATTTCTTTACTTGCCTGGAAGTGATAGTCACCAAGTAGGGGACAAAAACAAAGAAACAAAAAGAAAATGAAATAGTCTTGCTCGCCTCAAAGAGTCCAGCTAAGCACAGTTTCTCCTGGGCAGGTACGCATCCCAGGGAAGGAGCACAATGGAATAGAAAGAGCTTGGATTTGGGGACTGAGAACCTGCTTTGAATCCCTGATCTGCCATGTATTACCTGTGTCACCTGGGACATGCCATTTGATTCCTCTTGGTCTCCATTATTAAACTGTAAAATGTAAGAGGGTGGATTATATCTGAGGTGCCAAAATTCCAGCCTGCCAGAGTGGGGCCACAATCAAATTCAAATGTAATCAGTGAATATTTAACAAAACAAATTAAAATACAATAAAACATGGATAATGTTAATTTGTGATTTTCTAAGTCAATATGTTGTCTGTAGCAATGTATTCTAATTGAATTTGATATTACTGAATTAGATGATGGCTAAGATTCATTCCAGATCTACATCTGGGATCCTCTGTCAAGATGTGTGGCTCATACCACCGTCCAGCTTCCCCTACAGAATCAGGTGCTGGACAGCTCCCTGCCTTGGTTTCTTTTTTCACTCCACACCTGGCCAAAGAAAGAGATTCCTTAAGAAGTAGTAGAAATACCAGTAGCAAGTAGGTGATGCTGAAAGGGGCTAATAGAGAGTACATGGGGTCTTTAATAGAGAGTACATGGGGTCACAAAAGACCAGCATCATGATCCCAGAATTTTACTCACAGTTGGTTCTAGTAGAAACAGAGAGGAAGCTTTGGTGGAATCTTCTTGGACCCTGAGATGGGTCCTCTGATTCTCAGCCTTTTTCTGCTTCTATCTTTGTTTCCAGTGAAAGTTATTTGCTATCCAATTTGGAACAAAACAAAATACATGTATAACATTATTTTTGATATCCTAAAAACTCCAATTTTTTTAAACAGAGTGCCAGCCTGAACTTAATTTATTAATTTGTCAAACTTAAGGCTCTAGTAATTACATTCTCCTATTCTCTATTGATTCACAGTTTCCTCAATGGGATCACCTTGGAAAGCTAGGCTAGAGTGACCTTGTTTGTGTAGTGCCTTAAATGTCAAACAGAAAAAATTTATACTTTATCTCAGAGGTGATAAGGAACTAGTGAAGGGTCTTGTGCAGGGGAACTTGGTTGAACCTGTGCTCTAGGAAAATCAATTTGACAGTTATTTGGAAGATGATTTAGAGAGGGATCATAAGATAAGCTCATAAATTGAGATTTAGAATGAATCTTGCAGACCGAATCCAAATCCCTTATCTTAAATAAATGGAAACTGAGTCATAGGGAGATAAAGTGACCCCAGATTACACAACTAATAAGAGTCTGAGGTTGAATCCAAGTCTGTTTGACTCCTAATGCCTTATATACTGAGCCACATGATTAAGGTAGGGTGACCAATTGAGAGACTAATACAATGGTCCAAACAAGAGAAGCTAAAGACCTTCACTAGCATGGTGGTCATTTGAGTATTAAAAGGTAGGATAAGTCTATAAAGAGAGAGAGGAATTAGAATCTATAAAGCTTGGCAACTGATTTGATATGGGTGTGGGGGTGAATAAAGCATTGTGAATGTCTCCTAGATTGTAAATATTTATAACTGATAGAATTACAGTGACTTTGAAAAAAACAGGGAAAGTTAAAAAGAGAGATGGAATTTGGGGGAAAATGATAACTTCTGTGTTGGAATTATTGAGTTTGATACGGCTGTGTGATAATCACCTGAAGGTTTGGAGGTTCAGTCAGAAATGCGGGCTTTCAGGTCTGAAAGATGAGCTATGCAGATCTTGGAGGTATCTGCATGGAGATGACAGAAGTAGCTTTGGGAGACAAGATCTCTGAGAAGTCAACTCAAAGAAGAGAAGAGGCCTCCAGGCCTGAGCTATGGGGCACAGCCACATAAAGGCTTCAGAATCTGGATGACAATAATGATCCTACAGAGGAACCTGAAACCAAGAAGTCAGACAGGTCAAAAGAAGATGAGGATGAAACAATTTCACAAAACTCCAGAGAGAAGAGGGTGTGCAACCATGCAGAGATGCCAAGAAAAGTAAGCATTGAGACTGGGTTTAGCAATAGAAAAATCACTGATGACTTTGGAAAAAGTGATTAGAGTCAGGTGGGCAGAAGTCAAACTGCCAAGGGCTAATAAGGAAGTTTTGTACCAGGACATTCTTTATCACATTATAAAATGAGCTGATTTTTATAAACACTAATAGTAAAAAAAAATATTTAGGGCACCATGCTGTTTCTCAGTCATTTCTTGGCTATTTTCTTCTTTAGCTAAATTTACAGATGAGGAGACTAAGGTAAACAGGGTCAAGTGACTTGCCGAGGGTCACACAGTTAAGAAGTGTCAGGAAGGGAGGCAGGATAACTTATAAGGGATAACTTCTTCAGGCAATTCTCTGAGCCAAAATTGCAGAGGTCCTGATCTGCATTTATAGATTCTCCTTGATAGGAGTTCCTTAAGCTAATGAAACCACAGGCTTAATCCTTTTCCTTAACCTTCTGCCACTTGGAAGATCCATTTTGTATATTTTAATTGAAAGAAACTTTTCTTTTCTTTTAGACAGACTCACATGTGGATGGCAATGAATGGAGAGTTATCAAAAATCTCTTTGAATATTGAGATCAGATTGTAACACATTGTAACAAGTCACTCCATTTGATTTCCTCTTTCAGTATGAATATTTCAACGCAGTTCTGATTAATGAACAAGATGAGGAAGGAAAATATTTGGAGCTGGGGAAGGAATTCATCTTGGTTCCAAATGACCATTTTAACAACTTGCCCGTCAACATTAGTCTGAGTGATGTTCAAGTTCCAACCAACATGTACAACAAGGGTAAGTCTGGCATGCAGCCACTTGGTGTTTGGGCTGAGGGATTGGAGCTGGGAGGAGTCAGACTACTGATGCCTGAGACTTAGACACTGAGACCAGGAGGGACCCATGCTGACAAATTGGGCAGAGAGCTAAGCAAGATTGGTAGGCAGCTTGAACTAACTTTGCTTTTCTGCCTGCTGAGGATCTCTCCACTGTTTCTGTGCCTTTTAAAACTATTTGATTCTCTTCCTCCTCCCTCCTTTCCTTCCTTCCTTTCTTTCTATCTGTCTATTTTTAAATGAAATGTCTTGAAGGGAGTGTTGAATAACACATCTATTGTGGGACACACATAGGGTGAGAAAGACCTATGTTTAAATTCTGCCTCTAATGTGTGTTGCTTGTATGACGTCTCCGAGTCAACTCTCTAACATATCTGTTAAGCTATAGAACACTGTGTTCTCTATCAAAGGAATTGCCATCCATATGAAATACAAGTGCCTTGATTTATTGGCCCAAATGTCAGAAAAAGTGGAAATGTAGCCTGGTCAGGCCTCCCTTTTCTTTAGACATACACCACACAACATCGTGGGGTAGAGTGGTACCAACAGGAAGCATGATATAGTAAATCAACTCTCTGAGGGAAGGAATTGCTTCTCATTTTGCCTTTGTATCCTCAGACCTATCAGTCAAATAGATTTATGAAGTCTCTGCTATGTGCCAGGGCTGTGCTAGGGGCTGGAGACACAATTAGAAAGAATGAGCTAGTTACTGCTCTCAAACATGTTATTTAGATTATGAGCTCCAGAGGAGCAGGGACCATCTTTAGCCTCTTTTTGTATCTCTAGTGCTTAGCAAAGTGCCTGGCACATAGTAGACATTTAATATCTGTTTATTGATTGTGCCAATTGATTTCTGAATGAGGACAGAACAACTGCACACATAAACATGTACAGAATAAATGTGAGGTATTTGGATCTGAGATTATTGGGGAGGCAGAGCGCTAGAACTGAACCGTGAGAAGAAACAGGGATTCTCTGAGACAGAAGGGAATAGTGAGCGCAGTGCTTGCATGGGGGGCAGCAAGTGAAAATACTTGGAGATGGAATAAGGAGGTTAAGGCAAATCAAGAAAGGCAGTTGAACTGGATTCCAAATGGGTAAGGGAGATGAATGCTCACTGAGGCTGGGAAAAAAGACTGGAGCAAGACTTTGAAGGGCTTTAAAATCAAACAGAGAAGTTTGTATTTTACTCTAAAGTGAGTAGGAAGCCACTGTCACTCCTTGAGTACAGAAGTGACTCTGTCATATAAGTAATGAAAATCATTTGGGTAGCTATGTAGAGAGTGGAATGAAATGGGGAAAGACTTGAGGCAGGGAGATCAGGTAGGAAAGGCCACTGCAAGACTTTGGCTGAGAAATTATGAGGGACTATACTAAGATGGTAACCATATGAGTAGAGAGAAGGACAGTGGGCATGAGAGATGCTGTAACAATAGAATTAGCCAGAATTGGCCACTGAGTGCAACTGCTGGAGGGAGAGGAGAGAGAGGGAGAGAGAGAGAGAGAGAGGGAGAAAGAGAGAGAGAGGGAGAAAGAGAGAGAGAGAGAGACAGAGAGAGAGAGAGAGAGAGAGAGAGAGAGACAGAGAGACAGAGAGACAGAGAGACAGAGAGACAGAGAGAGGGAGAAAGAGACAGAGACAGAGAGAGACAGAGAGGGAGTGACAGAGACACAGAGACAGAGACAGAGACAGAGACACAGAGAGAGAGACAGAGAGACAGAGAGGCAGAGAGACAGAGACAGAGAGACAGAGAGAGAAAGAGAGACAGAGACACAGAGAGAGATAGAGAGAGACAGAGACAGAGACAGAGAGACAGAGAGACATAGAGGCAGAGAGACAGAGAGAGACAGAGAGAGAGGAAGAGAGAAAGAGAGACTTATAAGATTTGAAGAATGGTAAAATTGGGAAGTTTGAAAGAAGGAAGGACTTTTTAAGGGAAGATTGGTTTGGATTTTGGTTTTGGATATAATGAGCTTGAAATGTTCCTGGAATGGCCAGGATGAAATGTCCAAGGGGCAATTGATGATAAGGGCCTGAAACTTAGCAGAGATTTTGAACTAGATATACAGTTCTGGGAGTCATCAAAATAGAGATGATAATTAAACTCATGGGAGCTGAGGAGATTACCCAATGAGAGAGTGTGGAGAGGGAAAAGGGCCCAGCGGAGAGTCTTGGGGAATACCTCAAGTGGGTGTGTGAGTTATGGATAATCGCCTAGCAAAAGAGACTGTAAAGAACTGGCTGGATATGTAGAAGAACCAGGACAGAGTAGTATCGTGAAAACCCAGACAGGAGAGAGTATCCAGGAAAGAGTGGTCATCATTGTCAAATGATTCAGTAAAGAGGGCATGAGGAAGAAGAAGACTGAGAAAAATCTATCTAGTTTAGCTATTAAGAGATCACTGGGGGGGGGGGTGATGGAAGGGAGGGCATTGGGAGGAGGGAGCAATTTGAGGTTGACACTCAGGGGAGGGACAGGATCAAAAGAGAATAGAAGTAATGGGGGACAGGATAGGATGGAGGGAAATATAGTTAGTCCTATACAACACAACTATTACGGAAGTCATTTACAAAACTACACAGATTTGGCCTATATTGAATTGCTTGCCTTCCAAAGGGAAGGGGTGGGGAGGAAGGGAGGTAAGGAAGTCGGAGCTCAAAGTGTTAGGAACAACTGTCGAGTAATGTTCTTACCACTAGGAAATAAGAAATACAGGTAAAGGGGTATAGAAAGTTATCTGGCCCTACAGGACAAAAGAGAAGACGGGGACAAGGGCAGAGAGGGATGATACAAGAGAGAGCAGATTGGTCAAAGGGGCAATTAGAATGCTCGGTGTTTGGGGTGGGGGGAGGGGACAAAAGGGGAGAAAATTTGGAACCCAAAATTTTGTGAAAATGAATGTCAAATAAATAAATAAATAAATAAATAAATAAAAAGGAAAAAAAAAAGAGATCACTGGTAATTGGGGGGGGGGGGGAGGGGCACGGTATCAGCTGAGTGATGAAGTCTGAAGCCAGAGTGCAGAGGACGGAGAAGTAAGTAAGAGGAAAGGAAATGGAAGCAGTGAATGCTACCCGAATTTTCTAAGTGTTTGCTGAGAAAAGAAGAAGAGTTAGACTAGTATATTCTGAGGGCTTTATAGCTTTTAGTGAGGGTTTCATATCAGGTGAAACTGAGGCATCTTTGTAGGTAATTTGTGTGTGTGTTTGGCCTTTGTTGCCGAAGAAGACCACGCCACCAGAGTAGTGATGATATGACAGGCACTTGACTTTGTTTTGAGTGAGGGAGGGCTGTGCAGGTCACCAGCCTCACTTCTCCTCCAGAGCCATCTGAATCTAGTGACCAGATATTCATCAGGATGACTGGAGATGGCCCAGGATGAGGCAGTTGGGGTTAAATGACTTGCCCAAGGTCGCACAGCTATTGAGTGTCAAGTGTCTGAGGAGATATTTGAACTCAGGTCCTCCTGACTCCTGCACTGGTGCTCTATCTACTGCACCATCTAGCTGTCCCTTGTAGGCAATAAAGCTTCAGTAAGAAGAGAGGGATGATTGAAGATTAGAGAAGTAGTGATGGACTGCATTCTGCAGGAGAAGAAAGAGTAGCCCCATTGCATGTGTGGAGGGGGTGTTCTAGACAAGCAGAAGGGCTACTTCACTATGTACACTTGAAAAATGGAGAGTGGGGGTGGATGCCAAGGTGCTTAGTGATGAAGAGGTGAGACATGGGATCTTATGGCAAATGGCCCCAATTTTCTCAGTAAAGGGAGAATCAAGATCTTTACTTGAGAGGGGAGAGAGGGAAAGGTGTTAAAAGTAAAAAGAAGAGAGAAGGCTTTCAGTATATCCTCTGTGAAGTGAGTTAGGGACTCCATGGGGAAGAAATAAAAGGGTGGTTACAAGAGGCCAGGTGATGTTACAGAGCATGGATTTCTAATGTCCATAGTCAGAATAGCTGTGGAACATTCTCCAGTTACATTCGGCAATGCACAAGTTGGTTCAAGTAATCTAAGGCCCAGATTTGACAAGGGTTGAGCAGATATATGACAAAGAGAGAGGGATTTGAGCAGACAGGACATTGATGGTCAACTACAGGGTGGATATTGGGTAAAGAGGAAAGTGAAATCCAAGCAATGATATTGACCCAACAAAGTCCTGAGGGTGGAAGCTTTAGAAATTAAAAGGGAGAACAATTTGTTTGGGAGAACTGAGGCATAGTGAAAAAATGAGATTATAGGACAGTTTTTGATTAAGAAGCTAAAACACTTCTGGGTGTAGTGAAATCCAGAGTATGACCATCCCTACATATGGCTAAGCTAGAGTGAAGTAGGTCAGAAAATTCAAGGAGACTGAGGAATTGTGGGGTTAGGAAACCTGAGGGGACCATGAACAAGGATGTTGAAAACACTTAATACGGGGGTGGGGAGCTTGTAGCCTTGAAGTGTCTTGTGGCTTTCTCGGTCCTCAAGTGCAGCCCTTTTACTGAATTTACACTTCACAAAACAAATCCCTTTAAAGTTTAGAGTGGGAGGCATTTAAAGGGATTTTTTCTGTGAAGTTTGAATTCAGTCAAAGGGTCACACTTGAGGACCTAGAGGGCCACATGTGGCCTCAAGGTCACAGATTTCCCTACCCCTATTGTAGCATAAGGGCATGATACAAGTTGGTGACTGAGAAAAAACGGATTAGAGAAATAACAGGTGTGAGAATGCATTAGCCATAGGCCAAGTGTTGGCTGGCAGATGAGTAAGGTAAAGGCTCACACAATGCCTTGATCGTTGCTGCTAGGTCATGATTACCCTCTCTGACTTCTCTAGACTGAATGACTGGCTTCACTGGTTTCACTATGTGAGTATTCAACGATGCTGAATAGTTGCCTTACATATAATGAGTGACTGATAGATACATATGACTTTTAATTGGATTGGTATAGTGTCAAGAATTTTGAGCATGAAGTCCAATACAGTGTCCCCAAATTTGTTGATGACACCTTCTACCACGTGATCATGAGCAAGTTACCTGACCATCTCCGGGCCTCCGTTTCTGTATTTACAAATGGGGATGCAAAAACCCTATAAGGTTGTTGATAGAAAAACAGTATTGATGAGTAGGATTTTGAAAGGGATTCATTGCCTGAATACAGTATTCACTAAGTTTGTGAAAGAATACCCAATGTTCAGATTTTGTCTCTATAGGAATAACAATCATTATAATATATAGACCTTTTATCTCTGGATATTAGCATCTCTGAGATGAAGAGTTTTCCATTTTTTTGTGTACTCACTAAATCTGAAATTTGGAAATGTCCTGAAAGTCATGCACAGGCCTTGTGTTGGCGAATGCATCTCCTGGAGGGGAAGAGGAAGTGCTATGGAAGGAGAGTTCAGAGAACTTCTCTTCCACTTCCAGATTTAAGTTGATCACTTCTGTGACCATGGGAAACTTCTCTGGGCCTCAGTCTTCAAGTGTCTGAGGCAGGATGTGAGCTTGGGTATTCCTCATTTCAAAAAGGACGTCTGTCATCTTTACCTGCCCCTCTGTACAGTCAGGCCTGAGTCAGGTGTCCTAGAGCAAAGCAGACTCTTTTGTTCTAAGTGGGCAGAGACAGAAAAATGTGGTCCTGGATACCTGCTATCACCTCATGAGGTTGCATCTGGCCACCTAGTGGCAGTCATCCAGCCATCTGAGCCATCTCATACATTAGATGAGGTCCCATGGAATTGGCAGCTGTTGATGCACTCATCTCAGGGAATAGGAATTCTCAAATGAAGACTCAAAACTAGCAAAACTTTACGGAACATATTTCAAGAAGTAAAATAATTAAGGAAGATTTAAGTGGCAGTTGCTTTCAAGTTGTGTGAGCAATTAAATACTTTAGTAAATTTTAGTTGTAGTACATGTTGAATGTTACCAGTCTGGCTGTACCTTTCCTTAAAGAACTTCATAGTTCTCATGCTGTCTCATCATTAATCTTCCACACCACAGAGAGAAGGAATACTACCATGATTGCTGAGTAACGTCAACAGGACCACCGCAGAATGGGACCACCTTCAATTTCACGAAGTTCACTAGCCAATCATTTCATTCAAAGAAACTTCCAAAGTAACATTCAACTCTTGTTAAATGTCCTTACAAGGTCTTCCTATCTCCCATGTACAAAGCAGCTCTATTTACCCCAGGGGTCTTCTGAACAATTGGCCAAGGTCTACTGGGCTACCCCATACTGTTTGGACAGGAAATGAGTGATTACTCAGAGAAACAGGGAATGGGACTTTAGCAAAATGACTTTTCATTTTTCTTAGTTCAAACTAATACCCAAACAGTCATTCTTTTTTAGCTGCAGGAAAATATTTTATCTTTCAAAGTCTGTTCAGCTCAGAACTGTTGTGCTGATTCCTTAATGGCTCTGTATGGAGCCTGGACATTAGCTCTGATGAATCCATGCTGCTTAGTTTGCTTCCCATAAAGGAAAGATTGCCTGTTTCTTGGCAATTTAAACTCATGTGTGTGAAGTGGCATTGACTGATTCTGCTTGGACCCTGGTTACAGCCATGTGCTAGACATCAATGGCAGCTGATATTAAAATCTGTAAACCACTATGTGTTCTGGATTGCCGGGGTGACTTCTGTGTTAAGTCCATTACTATACAAAGTAGGCCTAGCTTGATGTTTGCTCAAAATAGCTCTTCTCTTTATACTTTTTTGATACATTTAGTAGTGAAATGGAAGGAAAGATTCAAACCACTGGCCACATTGAGAGCATTTGGCTTAATGCAATAGGTAATTACTGAGCACCTGCTGTGTTTAAGACACTCCACTAGGAGCTGGGAATATATAGATAAAAAATCTGAGCCCCTGCCTTCAAGGGGTTTAAATTTTATGGAAAGGATATATGTAGATAAATAAATACAAATAATTTACAAAATAAATCCTAAATGATTTTGATGGGAGTGAGCACTCATAACTGGGGTAATTCAGGAACATAGGATCTGGTGGTGTCTGATCTGAGTCTTTAAGAGAACTGGTGGCTCATCGAGGCACAAGTGAAGAAGCAAAAAGTATTCTCCATGTGGTAAGCAGCCTGTAGATGGAACAATGTATACAGAGAATGGCCTCACTCCCAGAGATGACCATCCCCTCTCCTCATGGTGGACACACTATAAATGGAACAATGTACACAGAGAAGGGCCTTACTGCCCAGACATGACCTCCACTTGTTTGACTACAGGATCTCTATCTTTGGTGCTTTGAATGTTGTTTTTTGAGTTTGGGTTGACTTATGGAAGATTCTCTGGGAGTTACCATTTTGGCTTATGGGCCCTCGGCATTAAAAAAGAGTTCTTCCCAAGGGATCCTTTCTCGAGAGTGAGGCTTTTGACCCTTGCTGAGAGGCAGTATACCATTCTTGGGTTGTATATGAGCTGTAAATAGGCATCAATGAAGCAAGTCACATAAGCCTAGCAGACCAAAGGGCAAGTACATGAGAAAACTAGAACCACTTCTCTTGTTGGATCTGGCCAAAAGCCATCCTTTCCAGCCTGACTGCGCTCTTGGAGAGCTCAGCCTCAGACAAAATCAGGCCAAACTGAGCATCAGAGGCAGTCTTGGAGAAAGAAACTGGGAGTCAAGGTGAGGGAAGACATCAGAGATATCAAAAGGTGAAAATGTTACAGGGAAAAGGAAGTGAAGAAAGAGAGGAAAGGTTAGAAAAGAACATGAGAGCTATGGTGGGAACAGAGGACATGTGATTGTCAGACAGCCCACCCCAAACCTGCTCATGCTGCTTTGACCGTTGTAAATGATGATGATCTAGCAGGTTGAAGTTTGCAAAGCACTTTAAATATCTTGTCTTATTGAATTATAACAATAACCCCCATGTTATGATCATTTCCATTTCTACCAATGAAAAACAGAGGCTCATAAATGTTAAATGATTTGCCAGTATGTATCTGAAGTATGATTTGAGCACAGAAATGTTTGGTCCAAATCTAGCTGCCTTTCTCCATATACACTAGAATTTTCCCCCCTTCCCTTTTTTAAACTCAGGAGCAATTGTAGTATCCCACTTATCTGGTCTCTACTGAGTATTAGGTTAGGTTGTTGTCCTTTGTTCTCAAAGTGGACCAAAATGACATCACCATGATAAAGTGAAGTTTCAGTGTGTCTGACTGTGGTTGATCAGACCAATATGAGCTTGGAATGTTCTACCACAGGTTGGGCACAAATAGTCCGTATGAAATTTTGGGGTGGATACTCCAAATTTGCGCATCTTGTGTTTACTTTGTACTATTTCAATTCTGCTTTGCTCATAGACCACAGCACCCTTTGATATGGGCATGACATGCTGAGTGGTCCTGTGCCAGTGTCTCCCATGTTGCATAGTCAAACCCAATGTTCTTGAGAGAGACCTTGAGAGTGTCCTTATATCACTTCTTCTCACCACCATGTGATCACTTGCCCCATGTGAGTTCTCCATAAAATAGTTTTTTTGGCAAGCATACATTTTGCATTTGAACAATGTGGCCAGCCCATCAGAGTTGTGCTCTCTGAAGCATAGTTTGAATGACTGACAGTTAAACTTCAGTGTCTGGTACCTTATCCTGCCAGGTGATCCTCAGAATCTTCCTAAGACAGTTCAAATGGAAGCAATTCATTTTCCTGGCATGGTGCTGGTAGACTGTCCATGTTTCATAGGTATACAACAATGAGGTCAGCACAATGGCTCTGTAGAACTTCAACTTAGTAGTCAGTCTAATACCTCTTCTCTCCTAACTTTTCTTCAGAGCCTCCCAAACACTGAACTAGCTCTAGCAATGTGTGCATCAACCTCATTGTCAATGTGTACATCCCTGGAAGGTACACTACAAGCTAAATGAACTTATCCACAGCATTCAGAACTTCCCCATTTCTTATAACTGATGGTTCCATGTACGGATGGTGTGGTGGTGGCTGATGGAGCACCTGTGTTTTCTTGGTGTTAATTATTAGGCCAAAATTAGCACAGGCAGCAGAGAATTGATCCATACTTTGTTGCATCTCAGCTTCAGAGGCTGCATTGAGTGCACAATCATCTGCAAACAGAAAATCATGCACCAACACTCCCTCCACTTTGGTCTTGGCTTGTAGCCTTTTCAAATGGAAGAACTTACCATGAGTACAATAGTGTATGGGTGAATGGCAAAACACAGTGACTGAGACAAATGAATTTATGATTTTGACACCAGGGACAGCTATGTTTAAATAAATAGGAAATAAGAGGCAGACTCGCATGACAGTGTCATGAACCTGGTCCTAGATCCCATGTCTGTAATGAATTGTGTCACCTTGGACATTTTACCTAATCCCTTGAATTCTCAGGTAACTTCTATGTCCATTAAATTAGAGATGAGATGTGACCTGAATTAGTACCTAGAGCAAGGCTGTATTGATTTAAGAACAAACTATGTTTCTCTGGGGTTTTCTCAATAGGATCCTTGGTCTAGATGGATAGTTAGAAATTTGGGCAGAATCAAATTACGAATGATATCATATGTATTGGAATCATGTGTGATATTGGCAGAGGATGGGGGGGTGTAGCATAGTATAATAGAAAAAGCATTGGGATAGAATGCAGAAGACCTAGTTAGATTTGAGCCTCAATTCAGCCCGTTTGGGCAAGTCCCTCTTTGCATTTCAGGTGAAAAATAAAGACATTATATTAGTTGAGACTGAAGTCCTCTCCAATCTGAGGATCTCAGATTCTAAGAAGAGGCCCTGAAGGCCCAGCTTTTCTGGGATGGTGAAACACAGACACCTGGGTGTGCTCTATGCTTTGGACCTGGCTATATCATAGCTCCTCATCCCTTTTCCCCATCACTATAGACTCAGGATAAAGTCCATTTTGTAAGGAGCAACATTCCTTCTATGTTAAGGCCAAGGATTTAGATAAACTTCTTGGGTCCAGTCACCATCAAAGCTCAGAGTGCAAAAGTCATTCCTCAAAGTGGCCAAAGCGATTCCTGATGGTTCTGTCCCACCT
This sequence comes from Notamacropus eugenii, assembly GCF_028372415.1. Classification (NCBI taxonomy): domain Eukaryota; kingdom Metazoa; phylum Chordata; class Mammalia; order Diprotodontia; family Macropodidae; genus Notamacropus; species Notamacropus eugenii. Next base: position 477,215,570 of record NC_092874.1, on the reverse strand, counting down.
TTTACAAATTTATGATCCTTGAGTCTTGTATTTATGTCTCCAGGGCTCAGCTGAGGGCCTGGCATATAGTAAGCACTTAATAAATGCTTATTGCTTCATTGACAAATTATTTACATTTGTCTCCCTCAGCAGAATGTAAGCTTCTTGAGGGCAGTCACCATGTTTTTGCCTTTTTTTTGGTGTCCCCAGCACTTAGAACATTTGTTGTAAGTAACATAGTAAATGTTTAATAAATGCTTGCTAACTGACTGGCATTGCGAGGTTACATAGGAAAGGACAAAGCTCCTAAAGGAACTCATTGGGAATTTCTAGACTTGTTTTCCCTTATAGAACTATTATTGACATGGTGAGCATAATGAGCTTACCTCTATTGTCACAAACATACCCCAAAACCAAAAAAGTGCAAGCTGCTTGAGGGTAGTCATCGCCATCATTTTTCCATTACATGCCCAGTCCTTGGCACCCGCAGGCATTTCCCTGAATTGAGTCCCAATGTCTCTGGTTTGCCTTGTGTCCACCATCTAATCTCAGAAGAGCAGTGATGGGCCACTGCTCTTGATGCCGTGAGAAGCGGTCAGACAGCTGGCCATTGCAACACATTTGGAGCAGGCTACTCCCTTTCTTTGGTCACGCATCCCCTTTTGCTCTTTTGTTCCAGGCTGTGAAATATCCTCAAAGGCATGTCTTAAAAGATAATTTGCCTCACAAAACCTTCTCCAATGATCTTGATGTCTGAAAAATATTCTCCTGAGGAAAGAGCTCAGCTTGTATTTTTCCAGTGGCTCCTGAAGGACATAAGCTTCTTGAAGTTGGATGCTTTTATTTCAGGCTCCAGACACTCCCTACAGATTCATTTTTCTTCCACCTTCCCTCTTTGATTTCATGCCATTTATTCCCATTCACTAGCCAATGGTTTTGTCTCTATATTGGAAGAGGAAACTCTTTAATCCCATCAACATTTATTAAGTACCTGCTACATCCTAGGCTCTGAGGATACAAAGGAAAAATGGAAAACATGATTTTTGCCTTCAGGGAGCTTAGATTCCACTAAGGGGATGCAGTGTGTACACATGTGAATATTACAAGCAAATTGGAGGAGGAGGAGGAGGTAAAGGCATTAACAATTGAGAGTTCCCATGGCATGCTAATCTGGAAAGGAATTTACACAAGGATGCAGTTTTCTTGGCATCTTTACAACTCTGGCCTTGAGTGACAGAAACCAACTTCTGGAAGGAGAATTGCCTACGTGATGATTCGCACTTCCAACAAAAGCATTTACACATAAGATGCTTAAAACGTTCATCTCTATAGATAAAGTGCTTATGGTAACATATCATTCTTAGCACACTAAAAAAAGACAGGGGTGCCACTAGAGGGAATAATCATTGGCCCATGAGCCTCCTTCCTCCTCTCTATGAAGTCTTTGTGAGAATGATCTACACACACAGCAAGAGTATCCTTGATGAAAATAGGAGAATGTTTTCTGAAATAACAGAACAGGCAGACTTTGGGAAGTCACTTTCTGCGGCAGCATAGATCTTTCTCAGTGTGAGATTAGTAATTAGGAGAGCTGATATTTACTTAGGGATTTAGATCCAATCATAGAGATAATTTTGTGTAGAGATCCCCTGCTTGTTACTAGCAAGTGAATTAGCCCAGAGTGCCCACAGATTCTGGGTTTACCATGCTCAGACTGCAATGGTACTAATTATGTCTTTACTAAGAATCATCAAAGGATACAGGGAGAATGATGAAAAATCAGGCTGAGTAACTGGGCTTCCCTTGCCCTTCTGTCCTCTACAAAACCTTATCTGGGCTCCTGATATTGGTAGCCTACATCAATAATCAAGTCTTGCCAGGTCAAAAAACCAAGAAGTCCCCTCTGAATGACTCTGATTCATGGGATACCAACACCAGCCTCTGAAGAATTCAAATTACAGGTGCTCACAAGAGCCCTGGAGAGACACATGGGAAGTGTAGTAGCACAGCACAAGGATAACTCCTTGTGTAGCAAAAGGTGCAATAACACATGTCATCTAGGGAAGGGAAGGATGCTTTTGAAGGGGTGGCTGGACAGAAAGGAAGGATGAGAAACATGAGCCATGAGAGGGCTGTGCAGTGGATGCCAAAGGACCTTGAAGGAGGTTTTCAGTGTTGGGTGGGAGTCCCTATGAAGTATGCATGGGAAGGTTTGGGTAAGAGTTGCACAAGATGGATTGAGATCTGCATCTTTGGAGGTAATACCCACATTGATTTGATCACAGACAACTTGCCATATTGAAATTTTGTATAGATCACTTTGGCAGTGTTCTGTTGTCTTTTAATATTAGAAAGTGTGTGCATGCATGCATGTGTGTGTGTGTGTGTGTGTGTGTGTGTGTGTGTGTATGAGAGAGAGAGAGAGAGAGAGAGAGACAGAGAGAGAGAGAGAGAGAGAGAGAGAGCGAGTGAGAGAGAGAGAGAGAGAGAGAGAGAGAGAGAGAGAGAGAGAGAGAGAGAGAGTTAAACATATCAGACTTACCCTGCTTGTTGGCCCCAGAAGTTCAAGGTAGCATTAGTCCCAGTGGGCAGAAGTTGTGGTGAGGCAAACTCTGACTCACCTACTCATTTCTGGCCTGCTAAGCCAGGCTAAGAGGTAGCAGGATGGCAGAGTGCATAGACAGCTGGACTAAAGGCCAGGGAGTCTTGGGTTCAAGCCCTGCTCCTGATTCATACTAACTCTATGACCCTAGGTAAGTCATGTAACTTCTCGTTGCTCTAATCACCTCTCCAAGACTCAAAGTTGCAGACAAGGTGTCAATCTGCGCTGACAGAGGAAGTTTCCTTACAGAGAGTTTTCTTATTTCAATGAAATAATAGGTCAAATTCTTGTCCTCATAAATGTGATTGTTTACTGGTTCCCTTTCCTGTCTCCTGCATGCATATGCTCATCATTTAATTTCCATGTGCATTTTCTCTTCCTTGTCCTTCTGTAAAAGCACAAGAAAGAATTCTTAATATATAGCATATGCCAATCCACATCCTTGGGAACATGGTAGTGGCTGTCATATTTCAGGGATTCAGTTTAAATTCAAAAGACATCTGGTCTATTTTTCCTTGCTTTCTTTTCTACCCAGGATCCTATGTGAAAACATTTGAAATTGATATCCAGAGGAGCCAATGAGGGAATTGTCTTTTCTGTTTTTAGTCAAGGGGTGTTTTGTCATTGGCATACATGGATATGGGAAGGCTCTGTGATTTTGCCGTTATGGATAATTCATGGGGTTGTAATTTTCTTTGCCCGAGTAGGTCACCACCGATCTGTGAATGAAACCTAGGGAGGTGTCTTAGGCATAGATAGAGGCTAGATGAGCTATCCAGGGTCAGCTAGAAATGGAATTGTCACTGAAATTATTGGGATCTTGAACATCTTGATTCCAAGCCAGCTCTTTTTCAAATATCAGATCAGTAATCAAATATTCTGGTTAACAGCAGATCCCTGCATATGCTATGAAAGAATTGTCAGTGCTGCAAGATTTGGGGTCATAAGATGCATTGAAAGTTATATTGAACATGATTTTATTTTGATGAGTCAAGGTGTACACACACACACACACATACACGCACACACACACACACACACACACACACATACACACACACTGAAGAATGTTCAGAGGAAGACAGCCAAGCTAAGGAAGGGTCTTCAAGAAAGTCCATATAATGGTCTCTTGAAGGAACTGGGCATATTTAATCTGAAGAAAAGATTCTAGAGGGGACACTATAGTGGTTTTTCAGTGTCTGTAGTCCCATTATGTAGAGAAGGGATTTGTTATTTTTCAGTCATTTCAGTTGTCGGATTCTTCATGCCCCCATTTGGGGTTTTCTTGGCAAAGAGGGGTTTGACATTTCCTTCTCCGGCTCATTTTACAGATGAGAAAATTGAGGCAAACAGACTTACATAACTTGCTTAAGGCCGCATAGCTAGTAAGTGTCTGACGTTACATGTGAGCTCAGATCTTTCTGAGTCCAAAGGCAGAGCTCTATCTCCTGTACTACTTAGCTGCCCAGAGGAGTGATTAGCTTGGTTTTATTTGGCCCCAGGAGAAAAAACCAACTACGACAACAGATGGACATTCCATAAGGACCAATTTAAGCTTAATGTCAGGAAAAATAAGATGAAACAAAATTGCTTAATAATGAGAACTGTCCAGAAGTGGAACGGTGAGTGTCAAGAGGTGTTGGTTTCCCTTTTCTTCTAGGACAGCTCTGACACTTAGTGTTTATCATCAGATGGCTACTGAGGCTCCTTCCAACTCGCAAATTCAGTGAATTTCTCAGAGCCATCTGTCAGCTTGTTAATTATTTCTTTATCCAGTTGCAGAGATTTCTTCTTAATGGGTTGTTAGGTGGGCCAGCTTTCTTTGACTGTGACTTGCATTATATTGACTTACTTCTCATTTTCTAATGCTTTGTTTATATTTGGGCAGCCAGGTGGTCCAGTGGTTAGAATGCTGGGTCTGGAGTTAGGAACAATGCAGTTCAACTTTGATCTCAAACACTTACTGTGTGAGACTGGGCGAGTTACTCCACCTGTCTGCCTCAGTTTCCTCAAATGTAAAATGGAGATCATAATAATACCTATTTCTTGGGGTTATTGGAAGGATCAAATGAGATAACATTCATAAAATGCTCAACCTACTTCCTGGAATGTAGTAGGCAATTAAGATATGCTTATTTCCTTCCCATCTCTTTGTCACTGATGAAACTCTTCCTCTAGATGTCTTTTTCAGCAGTTGAACTTCTTGGGGGAAGAAGTTATCTTTCTATTATATCTTCACATTGTACAAGTAATTTACAAGAGTTTATTAAGTATATATTCTGTGCTGTGCTGGCCTGGGGACTCTGGGCATGTTGAGTGCCAAGCCAATTTTTGGGTTAGTCAGAATGATCTTCATCATCATCATCTTCATCTTCACTAACATTTATATAGCACCTACTATGTGTCAGGCACTGTGCTAAGAGCTTTTCAATCATTATTGCATTTGATCCTCATGATAATCCTGGGAGATTGTTATTTAAATGTTTCTGGCATGTTCAACTCTTTATAAACCTGTTTGGGGATTTCTTGGTAATGGTACCGGAGGGGTTTGCCATTTTCTTCTCCAGCTCATTTTACAGATGAGGAAACTGAAGCAAACAGGATTAAGGGACTTGCCCCCAGAACTCACAGGTGTCTGAGGCCAAATTTGAACTTAGATCTTTCTGACTTCAGGCCCAGCAGTCTATCTACTACTCCTCGTAGGTGCCCAATTTGGGCCACAGCCTGTCCCAAGTTTACCCAAACACTTAAGAAGCAGTATTTTAGAGTGGTAAGAGCACTAACTCTAGTCAGAGGGCCTGGAATCAATCCCACCTCAGATACTTACGAAATATATGATTTTGAGAGAATTACTTAATCTCCAAGGACCTCATTTTCCTAATCTATGAAAGTTTTGGGGTCCATTTGAGCTCAAGATCTGTGATCCTCTCACCTTCCTGACTCTTTATTTCCTTATCTATAAAATGGAGCAAAAGACTTGAAAGTCCTTCCAGTTATAGATGGATAGATAGGAAAGAAGAAAAAAAGAGAAGGAAAGAAAGAAAAAGAGAGAAATAGAGAAAGAAAGGAAAAGAAAGAAAAAGATCAATAAACACTATTATGAGCAAACAAGCTAGTTCCTGCCCTCTAGAAGCTTATATTCTGTTGGAAGAAGGGAACTTATAAAGGAGGACTGGAAAGTGGGGCAGAAAAATTTGTGTAGTAGCATGGAGAAGAGACAATCAAGAAGGAATGATAACCTGGTTCCAGGAGATATTGAGTAAAAGTTCATCTCTCAGAACAGGAAGACCAAGGTTCCTGGCAATAGTATGGTGTGACATGGTGTGTGTGTGTGTGTGTGTGTGTGTGTGTGTGTGTGTGTGTGTGGTGTTATTGATCCTAATTAACAGTGGGTGTAACACATTCAAAAATCCCTTCAGTGATGTAGATTGCAGCCCATCCTGTATGATTCTTATGCATCTTTCTGAAAATATATCACAGGTGACCCCCCCACAGGCCAAGGTCTTCTTCTAGTAGCTTTGGCATGGCATTGAGTGGAGGGGCACGTGATAAGTTTGTATAAGCCTTACATTTACTTTTCTTTGTGTTTGTTTTCTATGCCCCCTATAGAAGTGAGCCCCTGGAGGTGAGGGACTGTCTCAATTTTATCTTTGTTAACCCGGCACTTACCACAATTTTTGGTTCATTAAAGGTGCTCAATAAATGTGCTTAGAATTGGCATGCTGAATTGAATGGGCTGCTGTCTCTTTGGTGTCCTCTTTAATTCCCAGAAGAAACCTTGCCTCTTGGGCATTTTTACCTAACAGTCAATAATGTTAAGCTGAGTGGTTAGACCATTCTTGGAATGCTCCTGGTCCTTCAAAATGCAAAACAATTCAAGAGAAAAGAGGCATCTGACCATCTCTGCTGAGTCTGGGTAGTCTGTTTCTTTCTAACATATAGGCTTTTGAAGCCCCAAGGCTTACGTCCAAAGCCTGATACTAGAGATAGGACTGTGGGTGTGTTTAAAAGGAAAGCTCCCATGATGGATGCAGAGATGGACAAGTCTCAGCTGTGCTTTGGATTTGTCAAATGTCTCAACTGATTTCTCAAATGTTGGGATTGATAAAACCTGAATTTCATTTTTTGCCAAGCACTTTTTCCCCTTAATTATGTATGTGTATTTTAAGGGAAATTTAAGCCATATGTTTCTGATTCGTTTACACTGAAATCATTAAGATGTTGTTTTCTCAGAGCTATTTGATGTTCAAGAAACCCTGTGAACCTTTTAAAGGGCCATTTAAAGATCCCCTTTTCTCCCACCCCTTTTGAAACCAGGATCCCATGTTTGCCAATAGTAAATAAACCTGGCCTCTCAAGGGTTCAGGTTTGCTTCAAGATTCTGAGCTTAGTAAATTGAAGAAAGGTGGTCATCGTAACTTAGCATTTGCAAGATCATAGGATAAGAGATTTAGAGCTGGAAAAGACCTCAGAAGCCTTCTGGTCTTCTTTTTGCACATGAGGAAACTGAGGCTCAAAGAGGTAATGGAGCTTGTTCAAGCTGTCTCAGAGAGCACCAGAGGTGGGATTAGAACCCTGGTGGTCTTATTCCAGAGTCATTGTTTTTTTTGAAACAGTCAGTTGCTTTTCTGTCTTTCCCATTCAATTTGAAGGGAATCAAGGGAGTTCAGAAATTGCCATGTAATAGTCATATGGTATAAGAAAGTCAATTCTACCCAATATCTGCCACTATTAGAGAAAGTGCCATGAACAGCACCCCCCCCCCCACCTCAGTTGCTCAGCTTGTTGGTTCTTAGGTTGACCTGTAGTGCTCATTTATAAAATGAAGTTACTTAAGGCGTCTTAGAATTGGAAGGGATGCCAGAAACCCCTTAGGTCAACCAGCTCCTGAATAAGAATCCTCTTACTGGCATACATATTCCTCAAGCTGTCATCCAGTCTGCTTACCGAAGGGTTTGGGGAGGGAACCAACTCCTACATAAAGCAGTCCATCTGACATCAGGATATCTGACATCTGACATCTCTTTGCTTTATAGAGGTTACCAAAATCACACCTAAAATTGCTGCTTTGTAGCTTCAATTCATGACAATTATTTCTACTCAATGGTAAAAATTCATGGGGTAAAAACATCTGTATGCCTGGGAATTTCATGAGGATAAGTATATTACCAATTCTAAATACCAAGATAGTAAGATTTGAAAGATATAAGGCCTTTTCTGAGCTTTCTGTTCTTAGCGATTTACTTTTTACAAATAGGCTCTATGTATTTTTTCTTCTTAAATATCTTTTATGACATTTTAAAACTTCTTTCATTGCTTTTCCTTTACCTCTTTACTTATTTTACACAGTTATTTCTCAAAACCTGACCCTCTGTTTATATTTTGTATTTTTCTTAGCAGAATCATAAAAGTTCTGAATAGGAAGGGACTGCAGGGAACATTTAGTATCTAACTCATGTAAAATACAATTCCCACTTCAATATGCTTGACAAGGAACTGTCAAGACTTCTCTTGTAATCCTACAATGTGAAGGAGCTCTCTACCTTCTAACCCTAGCTCAGTTTACTATGAGATGGGGCTTATTGTTGAATTGGTGCTTCTTGGCAACTGACACCCAGTGCTCTTTATCCTTTTTCCTGGGCACAAGCTCAAAAAGGCTTCCACAAAGAAATTCCTCAAATATTTAAGATCACTGCTGTTGCCCCAACCTTCCAAACTGTCTCCTCTTCAGGTTAATTTTCCCAGTTCCTTAAACCAATACTCATATGATCCTGCATGTTATATCATTCCAGTAGAACATCAGCTTCTTGAGGGAAGAGACTGTTTTGTTTTGTCTAAGCATTCCAGAACCCTCTATAGGGTCTTAGGTGCACAATGGATTTTTGTTGTATGGGATTGAAAAGGATGGATTTTCCTTTGGTATAAGTGATTTCAAAGAATCGCTCATTGACTTTCTGTGAATGAACAAATATGGTTCCTTTTGGCTTTCGGTGGTCATTTCTGAAATTAATCAAATCTCAATCATTCTGGGACAGATTGTCCATTGTACAGATCACTCTGATCTGTTGATTCTGAACACATTTTTTTTCTGGCTTCCTACCTTTAGGTTATTTCCTTAATTGCTCATATTTTTATTTGACTGCTGGCTATTGGACCTTTGACTAGTAGGGGAAAGAGTAGATTATAACTATTGCTTAAAATTAGACTTTAGAATTAGCGATGAATTTCAATGAACAAAAAGAGGACTGCCTCTCATTACCAAAAGTAATCAAGAACTGACTGGAATTTTTCTGCCAAGTGACTTGACCAATTCTATTCCCATTGATTAGAGCTTTTATTAATGAAAGAACAGTTTTATAAACTGTATGACTAAATAATGTGATGCCATTGTTGCTTTTTTCCTTGCTAAACCATTTAAAATTATTCTAGGTGAATGAGTAGAAATTAAAAATTCATGAGAACAAATATAATTTACCACTTTAGAAAATACTAGATAATTCTAGAAATGGGTTGAGAAATTGAGAATGACAATGTGAGGGCAGAAATTGTTTTTAGCATTGGTGTATTCAATAAAATGAAATATATGGCAAAACCTAAGTGATTTTTTCCAAGTGATTCAGGGCTATGCATTCTGTGCCCTGAATGGATGCAGTCTATGATCAATCTCAGGGCTGCTATCTTGTACTTATGTGTTCTTCAGAAAATTAGCTCATTTGTTGTGTTATGATTAGAACTGCAGTGATAAATAGCCCATTTTAGTTTGTCACTGTGGCCCATTTGAAGAATTATGCAGTATGTGGCATGTTGGCAAGATTGTGCAGCCATAATATTTATTAAAATGCACATCCATCAATGCGTCAACAATATGTGATTTAGTCAGGATGCTAATTCCTGATGCAGGAAAGCTTTCTGCCACTTCAGATCACAACCCTCCTATAATTTATAATAGAGAATAGGAAGGATTTGAACCCAGGCCTTCTTGACTCCATGTGTCTCACTCTGTCCACCAAGTCTCACTGGTTCTTTACGGTGAACATAGACACTATCAAGAAGTGACCTGGATTTTGACAAAACAAAATGTGGTGTTAACTTGTTGGAATTAGAAATCGATTTCATTTTGCATAAATGTTTCCAGTCACTTTGGCTTATCACAATAATGGTTTCTTTGAAGTGCTTTAAATTAATATTCAACAGGATATTACTCATTATATCAGTTTCTGAGCTAGAGATAGTAACCAACACAATGCCTGGTCTCAAGGAGCTTACCGCATGGTAGTTGGCATATCACATTTCTACAAATAAAGTTGATACAAAGGAGAATATGATAGGAACAAACTAAATGCTCCATCGAAATCCAAGGAAGAAAGATTATCATTAACCGGGGACATCTGGGGAAATTTCACGGGGAGATGCCATGTGAGCTGAGATACAAAGAAAGGAGTAGAATCCATAAGCAGGGCTGGGGAGAAAGGACCTTTAAGACCCGAGTTCCACCTGCTGTGTAAGCATGTGCTGAATATTATGAAGGAAGGAAAATGAAGGAAACAGTAGACAACATGGACTATGTGAAGTGCAGTAACATTTTCTGGAAAAGCTCCTTAGAGTCAGATTATGGAGGAACTTAAATGCCAAGTTGAATAGTTGGTATATTATTTGATAAGCAATAGGGAGCCCCTGGAGGCATTTGAGTAAGGAGTGGCATGATCACACCAGTGCTTCAGGAAGGTTATTGAGGGAACTGTTTGAAGATGAATTGGAGAGAAAGGAGGTTAGCTGCAAGAAGACCATTTCTGAGGACATTGTAGATATCTAGGGAAAAGACTTGACGGGGCCCTGATTTGGGATGGTGGGAGTAGGAGTTGAGAGGAGAGAACAGATCTGAGAAATATTTCAGCAGTAGACCCAAGAGGACTTGGCAAATGACTGGTTGTTGGGGTGAGAGAGAGGGGAGAGTCAACATTTCTCTCAGAGATCAGAATGTTCTCATTTCAACCTGGCACAGGCACATTAGAAATGTGTCTTGCTTTAAGCACGCTCAACATACTAAAAACAAATTTACAAAAAAGATTAATCAGCGGATAATTGTTCACAATGCATAATTCAGTTCAATTCAACGAGTATCTACAAGCAATTAGAGTGTTCTCCAGAGACAAGGGCACGCTTGAAGGGGAGGGGGTGTCCCCCTTCACTGAATCTTTTTTAAGCAGAGCCTGGATTACCACTTGTGTGGAGCAACATAGAAGAATTCTGGGTTGGGTATGGGTGAGAACAGTTGGGGTCTGAGGATCCTTCCAACAGTGAAGCTGTGCAACTCGATGAGTTGTTGCAGTTGGGTGCCAGAAGACAGAAGAGATTGTAATGGGCCAGGGTTACAAGAGGTTGATTTCAGCCCAAATGGCAGAAAAGCATTTCAAAGCATTCAGAGCTCTCCAATGGTGCAATGGGTTCCCTCAGGCACTGGGGGACTTACCTTCACTGGAGAACTTCAGGTTGAAGCTCATAACAGAGACACCATTTTGTGTTGCTGGACATCTTTGCTTTCATAGAGCATGACTGATTGCTGAATGTACAAGTCAATTCTAGAAGAAAAAGACCATTACCTTTTATCAAATCTCTAGAAAGCCGGACATAATGATCACTTTGCTCTATTTTCAGGACCTGGACAACTCTGGCAGCAGTTCTTGGCCATCATTGTATACATCTCTGTCTCTGGTGGCAAGATAAAATGCTGCTGATCTTAGCTGCAGTTTCACCTTTGCTACCAACCTTGGGCAAATGACTTGGCCTCTCGGGGGACCTAGTTTCTCTCTTTCTCTGTCAAACAACGGAGTTAAACTTTGGGATCCTGTAATTGTACTGTTAAAAATCTGACCAAAGACCTTTCTTTTTCTTCAAAGAATGGAAGACCACTTAGGGATATTAGATAAGGAATTAGAAAAGGGATTTTCACTTAGCCATAGGCTGTATTAGATGGTCTCCCTAACCTCATGAAACCAAGAATCTGAGTAATTGGAATGAAGTCTCAAACCCTAGCCATCACTACCTTTAAGTGCCATTCTGTTTACTGATAAAAATGTTTTTTAAAGCCTAAGCAATACATGCCCCCATGAAACTAATTGCCCCTAGTAACACTGTTTTACCTAATGAGTTTTTGGGGGTTCAGTTAACAACAGTATATGGTTTGTCCTTGTACCCTCCAAAGGATTCTAGAGGCAGTATAGTATAGTAGATATACAATGGACTTGGAATCAGAAGACCTGGGTTTGAATCCTATTTCAGGTCCCCATCTGTTATGTGAGCATGGGTTTAAAGCCTCAGTTTCCTCAGGTATAAACTGAGGATAATGATATTTGTAAAACCTATCTCATTGGGTGATTGTAGGGTTCAAATGAGATAATCTATGTAGATGTTTTGAAAACTTTAGATTGTTGTAAAATGTCATCGTTTCTTCTATACTATAGGAAAAAATTCCAAGTGTTCATTTACCTAAGAAATTAACAAATATAACTGACATATCTTCATTGCCTCATAGGTATTATCTCTTTTGAGCCTCACAGTAGCCCTGCAGGTAATTAATACTATTACTTTTAACTTCATTGTGCATGTAGAGAACCAAGGTCAGAAAGATGAAGTGATTTGCCAACAGCCAGCCAGCTGGGAAGTGTCAAAGACAACATTTGAGTCTAGGGATTGCTGATTTCCAATCCACCATTCTATAGCTTGGCCATACTGCCTCTCTTTGTGCATTGATGGGAAAGCATTTCACCCATGTTTAAACTGATTTTTGGAAATGTTATATGTTTATCTCTTATATGAAATAAAGGGTATATGTGAATCTAAACAACACATACTCAAACATGATTCTTTCCTCTCGGTCACAGATGAGATGACTGAGATTGATGTAGCTAGGAGCCACATTTCTACCATGTAAGGGTTTTTTTTAATGGAGGAATCAGACAAGATACTCCCTTGGTAGGGAAATTTAATGAAATTCTGTATTGTGTCCTTTGGGTCACAGCAGTGATTCAAGTATAGAGGAGTAAGGCTTCTCCAGAGAGAAATTACTTCATTCTTTTTCCCCCCTGAGGTTCAAATTTTATTCCCAGTGCAGGGAAGATTCTTTTTACTCCCCAATTTGAGATATATCTTTATCCTAGGGAGGCAGTCCCATTACCTTCCACCCACTTTTCACCTTTCCAACAAGGAGAAAGGAATGAGGAGTTCAGCAAGAGGACAAGATGAATACTTTGCGCACCCCGCCATATCCCTCCTTCCTGTCCCTACAAGGGATAACATCTCCCCTACTCTCTCACTTTTCCAAACCATTCTATCATTTCCCTTGACTCTTCCCCTAATCTCACTTAAAAATAAGATCTTGAGCTGGTGTGAATGGGGTCAAATGTCACACGGATGGTGGTGGTAGGCACTGTGTGCTGCATAGCTTTCTTCTGCACTGCTTTCTGTAGTAGCTGGATATCCACTTCATCCACTTGCACCTGCATGTATTTGATCCCAGAGCCTGGGATCTTTACATAGAGCTTGTGAGGATATTTCTCTGATTCTGCAACATTGATATCTGTTAGTGTGATATCAAGAGATGGGTCACAGAGTTCAGGGTCCCATAAATTCTTGAGTTAATCTTGAGTTTCACAGCCATATCTTTTTCCACAAACAGCTTGAAGAAGGCATAGAAGATCACGGTCCTCATACTATGACTCAGGTCCAGGAGAGGAGGAGCAGGTTGACTGGGGCTGCCTAGAGGTGAGGGCTAAATGAATGTGTCAGATCACTTATGCTAGAGTCAGAGCCCAGGGCTCAAATTACTTCTTTCTTAAAGGGATCCATGATGCTCAATCACCCCTTTGACTGATGATACCAACACATAGATGCCGTTGCTCAAAGATGAAAGACATTTTGAATTTGGGAAAAGCAGTTGAATGGTCTGGGAATCACTTCTAGAGTTTGTTTGGGAAGCAGGTATTTCTAGTACCATTTTTCTTTGGAAAAACCATCCTATTGACTGAGAGATCTTCATGGCTCATTCTCAATTTTTTGCCATTCACGAGAAGTTAGTTGGCCTTATGTCAGCAACTTTGGTATGATTCTTCCAAGAATTAAACTGCACCTTGCTTATAAGTTGGGTACCTGGTTACTATCTGGTGACAAAGAGAACAGGGAGGGGTGGTATTGAGGGACTGTGAAGTATCAAGGAAAGAGCAATGGATGTCAGGGCAGAAATCTGTTTTTGAGGTTGAGCATCAATAGCTGAGTGATCATGGATAAATCTAACTTTGGGCAACCTCTCAGCCTCAGTTTCTTTTTTCTGTAAAATGGGACCAATGAAACCTTTATTACCCAACTCACAGGAGGTTGTGGATTCTGATTATCCATGCATGATCCTCACAATTCTCAATGAAGTAGGTATGGAAAGTCTCATTGATCCTATTTTACACTGAGGATGAGAATTCTGTGTATCCTAAGACCCTATGTAAAATGATCTCTGACTAATGAGCAGTGTATAAGCCTCATTGAGCCTACTCAGCTATCTCACAAAGAGATGAATTGTCTTCTAGCTCACAGACCTTATTAGAACCCTAGGGAATATCTTGTCTGTCTTACAGATGATCCAACTAAGTCCCAGAGAGGAAAGTAGCATCAAATTCAATGCAACAAACATTTGTTAAGTGTTTGCCATGTGTCATGCTCTGTACTAGGCTCTCAGATTCAAATATAAAAGCAAAAACAAGGAAGGCTTCAAGGAACTTACAGCCTACCAGAGGATAACCAAGTTTGTGGAACTTACCTTTATGTAAAACACATTGCACTGGTTGTCATGAGCCCTGAGTTCCATTGGTGATGTTCACATTTAATATCTGTGTGATTGGGGGCAAGCCATCTAACCATCTTTCAGTAACTGACGTTCATTATATACCTTCTGTGTGCAAACAGTGAGTATATTAGCCTCTGGAGGTACAAAAAAGAAAAAAAAATACATCCTTGACCTCAAGGAGTTTATATTTTAGGAGACAGATGTGTCTATCATGTGGTCAGATACATAAATACAAAGCCATGTCAACAGAGAGAGAGTATTAACAACTGGAGCAATTCAGAAAGACCTCAAATGACAGACACTTGAGTCTCAAAAGAAGCCAAAGTTTCTAAGAGGCAGAGATGAAGAAGAAAGGTATTCCACAAATAAAGTTGCAGCCTGGCCAAAGGCACGGAGATGGGAAATGATGTATTGAGTTTGAGGAATAATTAGTAGATCAGTTTGAATTGGGGATATTTAAAAGAAGGTGAGGTCATAAGGTTATCCAGTTCAGTCCTCTTATTTTATAAATGGGGAACCTGAGACCCAGAGGCTTGGCTAATCTCACAGTCAATTCCATAGTCAGGGCTTGACTCCAAATCTCTTCTCTATGATAAAACTTTTTTCATCGGACAGAATATTTCAGCTGAAAGTGATTTGTGTGTGTGTGTGTGTGTGTGTGTGTGTGTGTGTGTGTGTGTGTGTAAAATATAATCATGGAGCTTAAGGGTATAGGGCTGGAAGGAACCTTAGAGGTCATCTACTCCAGCCCCCTGATTTTGCCTTTGAGAAAACTCAGGCCTAAAGAGGTCATGACATCTTGGGCATAGTGTTGGAAAGAGTGTTAGAGACTTGGAAGTCATAGTGACATAGGACCCCAGGTGTAGAACTGGAAGATGCCTTAAGGTACACAGAGTTCAACCTCTCCTCTTTTAGAATGAGAAAAATGACTCATCCAAGGCAATAGGACTCATGTCAGTGAGAAAATTTACTCAAGTCTTCTCACTCCAAATCTAGGACTCTGTCCATTGTATCAAACAAAACCAGAGGAAAAAAAAACCTGAAACCTAAGAGAGATAACGTGTTTCCAGGAAGATCAGTATATGGGGGAGAATGGTCTATCTGGTGCGTTATTATTCTAAGAACACATTAGTTTGTGCTCCCATAGAAATATGTTCAGTGAAATTTCATAGGGATCCTGGTAAATTCCCTTGACTTTGCACCATATCACCTATTTCTTCACACAGCCTTTCCCAATCTTGCATATTTTATCAGTGTGGTAGCCAGGATCTTTCTTCTGTTTATGACCATTTTCACATAGTGGCCTTCATCTTGGGTGATTCTGAACTTGAAGCTCTTTCTGTCCTCCTTACAGACAGAAGTTCAATGATTCTCTAACACCCCACACATTCCATGCCCCATTTCCTGCTTTGTGCAGACACATGCCTCTTGAATAATTTTGGAAGCAGCTGAGTCATAGGTGTGTGTTACAAAGACTGTGAGTGGCCACAACTAGTTTTTTTTTTTTTGTTCTGAGAATGTGTGACCCCCAGACTCAACCTTGTCAAATGGAAACTCACTAATACAAATGATAAAGTCAAAAAATAAAGAATGGGTCTGTCAAAATGGTGATTTATTTCAGATGCAAGAAATGAAGAAGCTATTTTTTCTGACCCCTCTTTTAACTAAGGAAAAACTAGCAAGCCAACAGAAAAAATAAGATGAATACTATTAAGATTTTCTTATCCTCTCTAGAAGAGATTTGCCTATTTTTAAAATCTTAACAAATTAAGTAAAAAGGAGTTTGAAGTGTCAACAAATACAATTCTTCATTATGATTATGTCTAGTTTTCTGTACATTTCTTTCTTTGGGGGGCTACTGAAAGCTTTTATTCTACACATAGAAGCCACTAAGGATTTGGCCTGTGGGCTCGTATCAAAAGTGCATGCCTCTTTCTGTGATGTAATTTACTATTTTCTGCCTCCTCCTTTTCACATCTCCTGTTGCAATCCCTTTGCACCATTAAATCACACTTTTACTGTTACATCATTTACTTTATACCTGCTTCCTCTATCTATGTATATCCCTTTTATATTTTATAATAAATATATGGTTCTTAAGATTAACAAGTACCATCTTCCCTTATAGGGATGTGAACAGTTTGCCCATATTGAAGAACAAGTTTTTTCCCCCTGTTTTCCTTTTTATGCCTCTCTTGAGACCTGCATTTGAAGATGGAATTTTCTATTGAGTTCTGGCCTTTTTATCAGGAAGGTCTGGAAGTTCCTTATTTCATTGAATATCCATCTCCTTGCCTGAGATATTATGCTCAACTTTGCTGGGTAATTGATCCTTGGTTGTAGTCCCAGCTCCTTTGCCTTACAGAATATCATATTCCAGTTCCTTTGTTCTTTTAATATAGAAGCTGCAAAGTCCTGTGTGATCCTGACTGTAGGTTATTGATATTTGAATACTTTCCTTCTGGCTGCCTGTAGTATTTTCTCCTTCACTTGATGGTTCTGGAATTTGACAACAATATTCCTTGGTGGTTTTAGTTTGGGATCCCTTTTGGGAGGTGAACAGTGGATTCTTTCAATGACTATTTCACCATCTGGATCTAGCACTTATGGGCAATTTTCCTTGATGATTTCTTGGAAGATATTGTCCAGGCTCTTTTTTTCATCATGACTTTCTGCTAGGCCAATAATTCTTAGATTTCTCTCCTGGATCTATTTTCCAGGTCAGTTGTTTTTCCAATTAGATATTTTACATTTTATTTTATCTTTTCATTCTTTAGATTTTATTTGACTGATTCTTGGTATCTCATAGATTCATTAGCTTCTACTTGCCCAGTTCTAATTTTTATCAAATTGTTTTCTTCAGTTAACTTTTGCATCTCCTTTTCCATCAGTGCAATTTTTCTTTTTAAGGAATTACTTTCTCTAGTTAGTTTTTGTACTTCATTTTCCATTTATCCAATTTTCCCAGTTAAGTTTCATGCTTCCTTTTCCATTTGTCCAATTTTCCTTTTTAAGGAGCTGTTCTGTTCAGTGAATTCTTTTTTTCATGCTTTTACAATCATCGAGTAGTTTTTCTTGTAGTTCTCTAATTTGACTTTTAAAATCCTTCTTCATCTCTTCCAAGAGTGTTCTTTGTGCTTGTGGACCAGTTCATAGTCCCTTCTGAAGTTTCAAATGGGAGTACAGTTTCAATGCTGACCTCTTTGGTATTCATGTTTTAGTCCTTGTCCCCATAGAAAGATTCTATTGTCTTTTCTTTCCTGATTTGCTTCTTACTCATGACAATGACACTTTGTGTGTTGTGGACTCTGGTTCTTTCAGCTAGAAGCTAAAGAACCTGGTGCTGAGCTGACTGGTGTGAGAAAGCAGAGGCCAAGTGAAGTCTTTTTATGTTTCTCTGGATTTCCCTGGAGTTAGTCTGTTAAGTGTGGGAGAGTGGTAGTCTGGCTACAGGAAGTCTCCTCTGCTGAGCTATAGGAAAGGCATGTTCAGCAGTCAGTGATCCCGATTGCCCCAGTGTCTTATCATTTCCCCTGGGGTGTGGAGGCATGCCTGGGTTCCTGGTGTTGGTGGTTGTGAGGCTCAACCCCCTGAGGCTTCAGATATCCTCCCAGTTTGCTGAGGTGGAGCTGTCTGGGACTGCTCTGGTCCTCTGACACAGCAAGAGGGATCCTCCTTAGTGATTTTCCTAGCCTCAGGTGCTATGAGACTGTTTGCCCCTTCTGCTGATCCCAGTGATGCAGGATTTTTCTGGGGAAATATTTTATGGTTCTTTCAAGGTCAATAAAGGGAGAGGGAGAGAGCATTTATCAATCAGTCTGCCATTTTGGCTCCCAGAAGTTCAAGTAGGTGACTTACAGACATGTAATCTGCAGGCTGATAGTCTCAGGCGCAACTGCTACAGATAGCTGGGGCTTCGCAGCTCTCACTCACTTGGTTCTGCTAGACCCCTGTCCTGGGCTATATACCCAAGATTCTGAAGTGCATTCGCTGCCTCAGACTGCCTAGGGCTTCTCGCTTGGCCCTGCTGCAGCAGGGACATGCTGTGCTGTGCCTATAAGACAGTTCTAACCAAGCAGTGAGAACATCACAGAAAGGTGGAAGGGAGAGGGAAGTTAAACAGCAAAGACCTCTGCCCCCAAAACAAGACTGGTCTAGTACTTGGTGCTGCCCATTCTTAGGACAGGAGTAGACTTCTACAGATGTGAATGGCACCTGCAAACTCTTAACCCTCCTAACCACAGAGCTTACTTGACCAAAGGATTTCTGAAGTTCCTTCCAGCAAATTTAGCCTTGCTGCCCAGGTCTTCCTCAGTTCTGAGAAGCTGGTTGTACTTGGCCAGATGCTCAGATCAGCAGGGGACACCAGTGTTGATCTGCCCAGTACAGAGACCCACCACCAGGTCTGCAATGAAGGTATCTTCAGTTTCCCCAGAACAAAGGGAAGCCATTACTCTCCATCCACTGGATTGGACCAGCTTGCCCACTTGGAGAGATTCAGTCATGGAGCCAATCTGGTTCACTTTGAATAGGAGGCAATTGCAGGCCTTCTTGTTCACAGCCTTTTCAATTCACTTGAGATTGGTCACTGTGAGATCATCTCCTACCACTTGGATGCCCGTAGTAGCAGTGAAATTTTTCCAAGGTTCCCAATCATCCTGGGCAAAGGGATCTTCGATAGACACCACTGAATTATCCTTGATGAAGCTCTTGTAGAGGTCCCCAAGCTCAGAAGGGGAGATGTATCTGCTGGACTCATCAGGAGACTTGAGTCTAAGTCATATTTCCCAGACTGGAACAATTCAGAGACAGCAACGTCCATGCCAATTGTGACCTTATCAGTATAGCCAGTTTTACTAATAGCATTCTTTAGCAGGTCCAGAGCTTCTTTATTCTCCAGGATTGTTGGTGGTGTCCTGTCCATATTTCTGCTTAATCACACTCTTCAGGTTGTGGTAGACCTAAGCTCCAATGCACATGGTCTTCTCAAAGTCTGCTGCTCCAACAGGTAGAATCATGAACTCCTGCATGACCAGCTTGTTACCAGCATGGGAGTCACCATTCATCACACTGATGACTGGAACTGGCAGGATGACTTCATTGTTGCCTGCAAGGTCAGCAATATGACGGTGCAGGGAGACACTTTTCTCAGCCACTCCAGTTTTACAAACAGCCAGAGACACTCCTTAAATGGCATTTGCACCAAATTTAGATTTATTCTCAGTGCTTTCCTTCTCTATCATCAATTTGTCAATCTTTTCCTGCTCCACAACATTCGATTTCTTGCTAATCAAGGTCAGGAAATTAGTTTTATTGATGTACTCAGCTGCTTTTGAGACATCTTTCCCTGTGTAGCAAGTCTTAGCATTGTCTCAGAGCTCCAGGGCTTCATGGATTCCATTAGAAGCACCACTGGACACAGCAATTCGGAATTGACCTTTTTCAGTGTAGAGATCAACTTCCACTGTGAGGTTTCCACGAGAGTCAAAGATCTCTCTTGCCTGGATCTTGTAAATGAACATGTTGAGTTTCTGGATAGGGCTTCCTCCACTGGGCTCAGAGAACAGAGGCTGAGGGGCTGTATATTTTACTGGCAAAAAAATAAAGCCAAGCATTTGAGGTCAGCCCGGAAATGGATCTTTGTGCTTGTCTGCCTTAAGCAGGACCTTTTGCTATTTTTCCCTTCCAAGGGCACAAAGTGGGGTGATTTCTTCATGTGATTGGTAGATGAGGAATAGAGGAGGCCTCAATCACTGTCTAATTAGAAGCTCCTTGGAGATAGATCTGGTGATATCTCGTGATGACTATTGGGATGCTGAAGAGAGAAATCAGAGGACAAGGAATTCTCCAACACAGGTTACTATGATTGTTCTAATAGTCCCAACTGTGTGATAGATTGAGACAGTATTATGTAGTGGAAAAAAAAAACTCAGCTCAGGGAATCAAGAGAATCAAGAGACCTGTTTTCTTGGCCCAGCTTTGTCAGTCAGGCATCATTGTGTGACCTCAAGCTGGGCACTTGACCTTTGTTTTCTCTCTTGTAAAACAAGTGTTTAGAATGAGATCACTTTGAAGCTTCCTTCCATCTTGAAGATATGAACGCTGCTGTCTTTTTAGAAGGGTCTAGTTGTTGGTCTGGGAAAAGTCTCCATTGGAGATGTTGATAAAGAGTCAAGGATTTCTATGACTATTTTGGTTTCCTTGGCTGTTAGTTACTTAACATTGACCATACTGTGATAAACTCATAGAGAAATCAAGCTTGTTGGCTGATGGGAGGTTCCAGCTGGGAAAATGCTCAGAAGTCTTCCCACCTAAACAGGAATTCCCTCTTCATCATTCCTGACAGAAGGTCCTCTGCTTTCTTCATGAACATCACCACTAGCATGGTTGTGATGCTGTCATGGGGTGGATACCAGTGGAGTACTTTAATAAAATTGGATAACAAACATAATTTTTAATTTGATTGGGAAAGAGACAGGAAATCATATAATCATCTAATTGAATTATAGAATTTTAAAACTGACAAAGATTTTAGAGGTCAACTAGTCCAATTTATGCACCCAAAAAGAATTCTGTTTATAATAAAATGGATAAATGGTCATCCTAGCTTCGTTTAAAAACTTCTGAGGAAAGTCATCAGTTACCTCAATAAAGAATACATATAATCACACACATATACATACATATTCATGCATGCACACATTTTTTTTGTTGTTGTTTCTGAGTCATTTTTCAGTTGTGTCCAACTCTTCATGACCCCATTTGGTGTTTTCTTGGAGAAGATACTAGAGTGGTTTGCCATTTCCTTCTCCAGCTCATTTTACAGATGAGGAAACTGAGATAAACAGGGTTAAATGACTTGTCAACACAGCTAGTAAGTATCTGAGGCCTGATTTGAACTCAGGAAGAGGATTATTCCTGACTCTGTGCACTGAACCACCTAGTTACCACACACATATATACACATTTATATTGAATATATATTTGATCTATCCTTTTATATGTACTTGTTCTCTTCTCCAATTGAATGTAAGCTCCTTCAGAGTAGGATTAACTTATTATTATTATTTTTCTGATTTGTGTCCATATCACCTAGAGCAATGCTCTATTTTCTAATGATTTTATTAATGTTGCCTTTTTAACAAAGACTATAGTAGCATCGTTTGTGGGAAAGAAATTCCTAAGACAGCAGTAAATGAAAAAGAGGAAATCGTTCATTTGAGTAACTGAGAAGACCCTCTACTTGGGGCCTTGCTCCCTGACAAAAAGATGATGAAGAGAATGATATTTTAAAAACTTGAGGGACTCATTTTCTTAATACAAAAATCAAGCACAAAGAACAAGTTCCTCTTTGAGCTAAAGGCCTGTGGCCCATATTTCTGCATAATGGATGGAAAAGTTAAGAGTCCTCATCCCTGGAGAGTGTAGCTTTTGTTAGCTTAGTGGGCAAAGGTAAGTCAAATGTGAAATGAAACTACTCTGGATTTCAAACAAAATGATTTATTACCGTGGGAGAAACGTAACCTTGGCCTAAAGGCAAATAGCCTCACCCTGTATCCTTGAAGCATTTTTTTTCCGTAAGGAATGATTCAGAATAACTCAGTAATGGCATTAATATAGAACATGGTCAACTTTGACAATGCTTTTTAATGTAGATTTTAAAAAATACTCATTCTATTTTCTATGCTGTATAGCACCAACGACTATTTCATATTTGTGTCTACAGGTTTAATGTTATTTGCACATTGTTATGCACAAAAAATAATAGTTCATTGGTCCCCACAAAGGTACTTATCTTTATAAGACCATAAGACTCATTAGCTTAAAGCAAAATGCAATAAATTTTTACAAATAGCAAATTAAATAAAGAAAAAAATCCCCCATGCACACATGCAGGTGTATAAATATTTAGAATATACATGTATTAAAGACACATCTGAGGCATGCACTCAGGCAAAATATAGACAGGGAGAATTACGTGTAGAAGGAACACACACAAAGGATAAATGTGTGAAAAATGCATAGAAAGAAAATATGTGACCTGGACACACTCATGAAAGGTTAGATATAGCCAGGACATGCATATAAACACATACACAATTTCTAATTCTGATGACCTAATCATGTTGCCCTCTGCTAGATGTCATGTACTTGCTTTCTGCTGGATACCATATCTCAACTGGATATTATATTTATTTTATGCTAATTTTAAATAGATTTTTTATTTTGTAGGGCAAAGATTATATTTCTATTTAGATAGAGGACTGATAAAGTACAATGTTGCTCCCTTCATTCCTTCCGCACATATTCAAGTATATAGGATACCTAGAACTTACATTTACGCTCAAATATACCCAGCCTTCTAACAAATAAAGTTTTTCAGCTTTTGACAACTCCACAGAGTACTCCCTCTTCTGCTTCTTCAGTGTTGGATCCGGAAGAGCTACCTTTGAATGGAGCCTAGCAATTTAGCAGGCATGCCTCTTGAAATGCCCCCTGTATCCTAAAGGGCTTATTGATGATAAGATTGCCTCAAATTCTCCCCTCAGAGCAGGCTGGTTTGTTTCAGGTGGTTGGTTAATTACCTTTGACAAGAATTTTCTGTTTGTATGCATCTCTATTTTTCCCAGGAGTACATCCTCCACTGTGACCTTCATGTTAAAAGCCTAAGAATCAATAGAGTTCTCAGAAGTCGTTGAGTGTCTCTGCTTCTTATCTTCGGGATTGTATTTCTTAGCTTCCTGGACCATGTGCACAATTTCTTCTTTACACAAGTGGCTTTTGGGAGTGGTGACAATGATATGACTCTCCTTACATCTTCTCCTACCTGTGGTAGATACATTGAGAATGATATTTATGTCACCATCCAAGGTCATCTCACTTTGAGAAATATCCCCAAGGAGTGGAGGTGGGGAAGTTCTGTGTGGAGCTGAACTTGCCATGTAAATTGTATCCTTTGTCTTTGTTCTCTCACCTTCCAAAACCTATATGACCAAAAAGGGCTGGCTGTCTGAGTAAGTAGCAAAAGTCTGTGTTTTTTAGATATATGCGGTTCTATTGCTTTTGATCAGAACTCCGTCAGCAGTTGTCAATATCGGGAAAAGAAAGAGGAGAGATGCCCAATGGTAGCAAGTCTTCAACATTCTCAGCTTTAGCCCCAGACAAGGTGTCAGTCTGAATCAACAGAAGCAACAAATTCACCAGGATCAGTGCTATGGATCAGGTTCCTTTAAAATTCCTGAAGATGTTTCTGAATTTGGTGATGTGAGTGAAACCATCCACCATTTTACATCATTGATCTGTGGCTTATCTAGTCTGCAAAGCTGCGGGGTCTTACTCCCCACATCCAGTAAAACACAGAAGAGATCATGGTTCAACTCTTCCAAGCAGACGTGTATGCTACAGATATAGAACTTCAACGAGAGAGGGCAACATCAATCTTGTCCTGAATACGGTAAGACAGTCAGTTAGGAGTAACAAAGATTGCTTCTGTGTTTGTAATAGTATGCCAGGCAGCTGTCAAAGTCCTCTCCACCCAACTACGTGTCCCCATCGGTGGACTTGATTTCAAAGAAATCCTGCTCAGTGCTGAGAACAGAGATACAGAAAGGACCATGTGTAGCACAAAGAATAATCACATTTCTTTTGGTACCAATATTCTTGACCGGCCACAAATAATAATAGCAGTAGTTGTACCACTGATGATTTAGAGAACATTGAGAACTGTAATGGTTCTAGTACCATTGGTAATTTGATGTGGGGAGTCAATGAAGTAGGTTGGTACTGATGACAGCACTGGCAAAATCTTCCCAAGACAAGCATCAGCAGCATCTTTCCATTTTGTTAATATCGTAGAAAACTATTCCTCTGAATAGATGTTTTTGGTCTCTATTTTGTAGAAGAATTGAGAAAAAGAGTATGAGGAAAATTTGATATGCAAGGCAGCACTGGCAGGGGGATGAGAGAAGGCCTGAAAATTAGATTGTAGATCCTATATCCATTCTGGCTAACCTTGTAATTGTATGCATGTAAAGTGGAGACAAAGTGTAACAGAGTGAGAAAGACTGGGTTTCGGTAAGACTTGCATTCAAAGCACACCTCTGACACATGCTCACTGGGGAACACTGGGCCAGTTACCTCATTTTTCTGTGCCCCCAGACAATATCTTTAGGACTGAATTGCAGAGTATCTGCCCATATAAATTGTTAGATGGAATTTTCTGGCCAGAATTTCCGTATAACAGTGAAATGAAAGATCTGTGGAAAAACAACACAAAACAAAACCAACAATAATGACACCAATGACAACCCCTGTTTTATGAACAATCCTTCTTTTCATGACGTTGACTTAGTTTGATACTCATTTTGTTCTACATTGGTCTGCTTTTAGGGACTGCACATTTGTCATTTCCCCTTTATTGTCTCTGAAGCTCCTAAAGGCATGGCTGCTTCATAATCACTCCTCAAACAATCTAATTCTAAATCTGTTGGAGGGGGGTGCTGCAGAGAAGAGAGATGTTGGGGATAACGTAAGAATATTAATAATGCTCTGTTGTGAATGGCTGTCCAGAAGTAGCTACCCTTTTGAAATACAAACTTGAGTTAAACCATCCTGAGGCTTAACACACTAATGAATTTGGTGTTAAATATTAAGACTCTTCTCTTTAATTTGGATTTTGTAATTTTATATATGGATGAAGGAGCCACTTTATTTTTCCCCAACATTCATCTATTTATTTGTTTTCAGTTTTCAACAGTCACTTCCATAAGTTTTAGATTTTCTCCCCCTCTCTCCTCAAGATAGCATGCAATCTTATATAGGCTCTACACATACATTCTTATTAAACATATTTTTACATTAGTCATGTTTCATAGAAGAATTAAAATGAATGGGAGAAAGGATGAGTAAAATTAAACAAAACCAAGCATAACAAAAGAGAAAATAATCTGCTTCATTCTATGTTCCGACTCCATAACTTTTTCTCTGGATGTGGATGATATTTTGTATCATGAGTCTGAAAATGTTTTAGGTCCTTGCCTTGCTGTGGAGGACTAAGTCTACCAAAAACAGTCCTTGTACCCTGTGGCTGTTAGCATGTATAATGTTCTCCTGATTCTGCTCACTTAACTCAGCATCAGTTCATATAAGTCTATCCAGGTATTTCTGAAGACCACCTAGTCATCATTTCTTATAGCACAATAGTGTTCCATAACATTCATATACCACAACTTTCTCAGCCATTCCCAAAATTGATGGGCATTCTCTTGATTTCCAGTTCTTGGTCACCACAAAAAGAGCTGCTATAAATATTTTTGTTTTCCTGTTTTTATGATCTCTTTAGAAACAACCCTATACGGTGTGTGTGTGTGTGTGTGTGTGTGTGTATGTGTGTTCATTCTTCATTGCCGAAGAAGACCATGCCATCAGAGAAATAATGACATGAGTTGTACTTGACTTTGTTTTTTGAGGGAGGGCTGTGCAGGTCAGCAGCCTCACTTCTCCTCCAGAACCATCTGAATCCAGTGACCATCAGATATTCATCAAGATGACTGGAGATGACCCAGGATGAGGCAACTGGGGTTAAGTGGCTTGCCCAAGGTTACACAGATAGTGGGTGTCAAGTGTCTGAGGTGAGATTTGAACTCAGGTCCCTCTGACTCCTGCACTGGTGCTCTATCCACTGCACCACCTAGCTGCCCCTCCTATAAGAGGGGTATTGCTGGATCAAAGGGTAAGCACATTTTTATAGACTTTTGGGCATAGTTAAAAATTGCTTTCCACAATGATTGGATCAGTGCACAGTTCCACCAACAACAAATTAGTGTTCCAACTGTCCCACTTCTCCAATATTTATCATCTTCCTATTTTGTCATGTTAGCCAATCTGATAGGTTGTATCAACGTACAACACACATACCAATATACACAGGGGGGCTACTGTCACAGGTTCTTAGATCTGCATTCATAAAAGGAAAGCAACTTTCAAGAGGTTAAAAATCATGTTAATCGAGCACATGTATCATTCCTTTAACCAAGAACATATATCATTCACCTCATTCAGGGGAGTCAGCACCCTGAACTCCAAAGAAAACACAGAGAAATCAAAGATCAACAGATATGGCTTCCTCTGCCTGACCATCAATAGACAGGTCAAACTGTCTGATCATAGTTCCCAGAGAGGGAAGCACTGACATCTGGGTTTTCATAGCTGAGAGGGCTCCTTAGTGGCTTCCCAGAGTCCTTGTCTGGCCAAACAAACACTTCCAGTCAGTAAGCCTCAAAGTAAAACCTCACTCTCAGAGTATTTATACACATTTCAAAGGCAGAGGGTATGATCTTATGACCCAATGCCTCAGCAGAAAAAACAAAAGGTATTTAGGACCCCCCTACAAAACAACTTCCCTAATCAAGTTTCGCTCAATAGGCAGGCCCATCAATGTATGGGGAAGATCTTCTTTAATCACATTATTCAATCAGAGGTACTTTTAGTAAAACAAAAATAGCAAAAGATTCTACTTTACTTGGCCTTACTTAGGTGTGATGTGTTACCTCAGAGTTGTTTTGATTTGAATCTGATAGATAGTGGTTTAGAACATTTTTTTCATGACTATAGGTAGCTTTAATTTCTTCCTTTTTAAGCTGCCTGTTCATATACTTTGGCCATTTATCAACTGGGCAATGATTTGTATTCTTACAAATTTGACTCATTTCTCTAGGTATTTTAGAAATGAAGCATTTATCAGACACTAGTTGTAAAAATTCTTTCCCAGTTTTCTGCTTCCCTCCTAATCTTGGTTGCATTGGCTTTGTGCAAAAACTTTTCAAGTTAATATCATCAAAATTACCCACTTTGCATTTCATAATGTTCTCTATCTCTTGTTTGGTCATAAATTCCTCCATTCTCCAAAATTCTGACAAATAAACTGTTCCTTGCTTCCCTAATTTGTTTATAGAATTAGCTTTTATACTTAGATCACGTATTCATTTGGACTTTATTCTGGTATATGGTGTCAGGCATTGGTCTATGCCCAGTTTCTGCCAAACTATTTTCTAGTTTTCCCATCAGTTTTTGGCAAACATTGAGCTCTTATCTCAGAATCTGGGGTCCCTGGGTTTATCAAAAATACTTCTACAGCCATTGACTAATGTGTCATGTCTATCCAACCTATTCCACTGATCTACCCTTCTATTTCTTAGCCACTACCAAGTGACTTTGATGACTGCTGTTTTATAAACAATTTAAGATCTGCTGTGGCTAGGCCACCTTACATAGCATTTGTTTTCATTAATTATGTTGATATTCTGGACCTTTTGTTCTTCTAGATGAATTTTGACATTATTTTTTCTAGATCTATAAAATAGTTTTTTGGTAGTTTGATTCGTGTGGTACTGAATAAGTAAATCAATTTAGGTAGAATTGTTATTTTTATTATATTCCTGTCCCTACCCATGAGAAATAATGTTTTTCCAATTATTTAGATCTGACTTTATTTGTGTGAAAAGTGTTTTGTCATTGTGTTCATACAGTCCCCAGGTTTGTTTTGGCAAGTAGACTCTCAAATATTTTATAGTGTCCACCCTAGCTTTAAATGGGATTTCTCTTTCTATCTCTTGCTGCTGGGCTTTGCCAGCAATATATAGAAGTGCAGATGAGTTATTTGGGTTTATTTTCTATCCTGCTATTTTGCTAAAGTTGTTTAATATTTTAAGTAGTTTATCACTTGATTTTCTGGGATTCTGTAAGTATATCATCAGATCATCTGCAAAGATTGATAACTTTGTTTCTTCTTTGCCTACTCTAATTCCTTCAATCTCTTTTTCTTCTCATTGCTAAAGTTAATATTTCTGGTGCCTTATTGAATAACAGTGGTGATAATGGGCATCCTTGTTTCACCCTCAATCTTATTGGAAATGCATCTAGCATATCCCCATTATATATAATGCTTACTGACTGTTTTAGTTAGACACTACTTATTATTCTAAGGAAGCCTTAATATTTTCTCATGTTCTCCAGTGTTTTCAATTGGAATGGGTTTTGTGTTTTGTCAAAAACTTTTTCTGCATCTATTGAGATAATCATATGGATTCTGTTAGTTTTGTTGTTGACATGATCAGTTATGCTGATAGTTTTCCTAATTTTGAACCAACCTTTCATACTGGGTATAAATCCTACCTGATCAAGGTGTATTATTCTTGAGATAAGTTGCTGAAATCTTTTTGCTAATATCTTATTTAAAATTATTGCATCTATATTCATTAGGAAAATTGGTCTCTAATTTTCTTTCTCTGTTTTGGCTCTTCCCAGTTTAGGTATCAGCACCATATTTGCATCATGAAGAGAATTAATAGGACTCTTTCTTCACTAATTTTCCCAAATAATCTATATAGCAATAGAATTAGCTGTTCTTTGAAAGTTTGATAGAATTCTCTTGCAAATGCATCCATCCAGTCCTGGAGATTTTTTTCCTAGGAGTTCATTGATGACTTGTTCAGTTTCTTTTTCTGAGATGAGGTTATTTAAGTATTTTACTTCCTCTTCTATTAATCTGGGCAATTTATATTTTGATAAGTATTCATCCATTTCCCTAAGATTGTCAAATTTATGGGCATGTAGTTGGTCAAAATAACTTGTTATTATTTTTTTTAATTTCCTCTTCACTGGAGGTGAATTCACCCTTTTCATTTTTCATATTGCTAATTTGGTTTTCTTCTTTCTTTTTTTGAATCAAATTGTTCAAAAGCTTATCAGCTTCATTGTTTTTTTTTCATAAAACCAGTTCTTGGTTTTATTTATTAGTTCAATAGTTTTCTTAATTTCAATTTTATTCATCTCTCCTTTGGTTTCAGTATTTACAATTTGGTACTTAATAGATGATTTTTAATTTGTTCTTTTACTAGCTTTTTCGGCTTTATGCCCAATTCATTGATCTCCTTTCTATATTTTATTCATGTAAGCATTCAGAGTTATAAAACTTCCCCTAAGAACTGCCTTTGCTGTGTCTCATGAGTTTTGATAAGTTGTCTCATTATTTTCATTCCCTTGAATGGAGCTGTTGATTGTTTCTATGATCTACTGTTTGAACCACTCATTCTTTAGGATTAGATTATTTAATTCCCAGTTAATTTTTGGCCTGTCTTTCCATGGCCCTTTATTACATATAATTTTTATTACATCATGATCTAAAAAGGATGCATTGACTGCTTCTGCCTTTCTGCATTGGATTGTGAGTTTTTTATGCACTAATACGTTGTCAATTTTTGTGTATGTGTCATGTATCACTGAGAAAAAAAAGATATTTTCCTTTCTATCTCTATTAACTTTTCTCCAGAGGTGTGTATCATATCTACTTTTTCCAGAATTCTCTTCACCTTCTAAACTTCTTCCTTATTTATTTTAAGGTTAGATTTATCAAGTTCAGAAAGGGGAAAGTTCAGGTCCCCCACTAGTATAGTTTTGCTCTCTATTTCTTCCTGTAATTCCCTTAGCTTCTCCTCTAAGAGTTTGGATGCTATACTACTCGGTGCATATATGTTTAACAATGACATAACTTCATTGTCTACGGTGCCTTTTAGCAGGATATAGTTTCCTTCCTTATCTCTTTTGATTAGATCTATTTTTGTTTTTGCTTTGTCTGAGATTAGTATAGTTACTCATACTTTTCTTTTTTTACTTCAGCTGAAGCATAATATATTCTGCTCTAGGCTTTTATCTTTATCTTGTGTGTATCCCCCTCACCCCTTCCCTTCCCTTCCCTTCCCTTCCCTTCCCTTCCCTTCCCTTCCCTTCCCTTCCCCTGTCCTCTCCCAAAACTTTAAACCTACTACACTCTGAAACTGGGACTCCAAGGGGGGAGCCCCCTACCTTTAGAGTGATTATCAATAATGACTGTTGCTGTTTCTCACCCAGCCTGATGTCTTTGTTTTCTTGACCTCCTTAAAGGGGCCATGCTCTGGCTACTTCTTAAACAGGCCTGTTCAATGAATGGGTGTTGCCTCACCCTAAGTGAGTACCTTCAAAGACCTTGGCCTAAAGTCCCCAAGGTCTCCCAGTGCATCCTGGGCCATCTTCAGTCATCCTGAGCAATATCAGGTCACTAGATTCAGATGACTCTGGAGGAGAAAGAAGGCTGGTGACCTGCACAGCCCTCCCTCACTCAAAAGAAAGTCAAGTGCAAGTCATGTCATCATTTCTCTGATGGTATGGTCTTCTTTGGCAATGAAGGACAAACATGATGATCCCCCTGCTTCAAATATGTTTCTTGTGAACAATATATTTTAGGATTATGGTTTTTAATCCATTTTGCTATCCACCTCCATTTTATGGGATAGTTAATCCCATTTACATTCACAGTAATGATTATGGTCTCTGTCTTTCTCTCCATCCTATTCCTCTCAAAAAAAAATTATGGTCTTATTTCTCCCTTCCCCGCTTCAAAAGAGTTTTACATTTGATCACAGCCTCCCTCAGTCTTCTCTCCCTTCTATCAGCGCCCCCCTTTTCTTTCCCTTTTTCCTTACTATTCCCCCCCACCCTTCTAAACACCTCTCCCTTCTATTTCCCCTTTCCCATCCTTCTGCATTAGTGCAAGTTACATTTCTATACTTCACTGAGAATGTTATTCCCTTCTTGAACCAAATTCGATGAGAGAAAAGCTGAAACAATGCTTATTTTTCTCCCTTATTTGCCCCTACTATAATATGTTTTTGTGCCTCTTCATGTAATATAATTTATCCTTTTCTCCCTCCTCCTTTCTTCTTCTTTCTCCAGAAGTCTTAATCAGGTTTTTTTTTTTATCACCACACCAGTAAATTTATATCTATACCTTCTATCTATGTATATCCCTTTTAAATATTGTAAGAAATATATAATTCTCAAGATTAATAGGTATCATCATCCCATATAGGGATGCAAACAGTTTGTCCATATTGAATAACAAGGGTTTTGTTTTTCCTTTCTTTTCCCTGTTTACCTTTTTATGTCTCTTGAGTCTTCTACTGGAAGATTAAATTTTCTATTAAACTCTGGCCTTTTCCACAGGAAGGTCTGGAAATCCCTTATTTCATTGAATGTCCATCTCCTTGCCTGAAAGATTATGCTCAATTTTACTTTGTAGTTGATCCTTGGTTGTAGTCCAAACTCCTTTTTCTTATGGAATATTATGTTCCAGTCCCTCTGATCTTTTAATGTAGAAGCTGAAAGGTCCTGTGTGATCCTCGCTGTTCTTCCTCAATATTTGAATTGTTTCCTTCTGGCTGCTTGTAGCATTTTCTCCTTGACCTGATAATTCTGGAATTTGACAAAAATATTCCTTGGCATTTTCAATTTGGGATATCTTCCAGGAGTTGTTCGGTGGATTCTTTCAATGACTGTTTTGTGCTCTGGATCTAGGACCTCAAGGCAATTTTTCTGAATGATTTTTTGATGACTATTTTGTGCTCTCGATCTAGAACCTCAGGGAAATTTTCCTGAATGATTTCTTGAAAGATACTGTCTAGGCTCTTTTTTGATCACGGCTTTCCATAGACCAGTAATTCTTAGATTTTTCTTTCCTGGATCTATTTTCCAGGTCAGTTGTTTTATTCAGTACCATATTTTACGTTTTCTTCTCATTTTCATTCTTTAGATTTTATTTGACTGATTCTTGGTGCCTCATAGAGTCATTAGTTTCTACTTGCCCAATTCTAATTTTTAACAAATTGTTTTGTACAGTTAGCTTTTGTACCTCATTTTTAAAAGTTATTTTCTACAGTTAGGTTTTGTATCTCCTTATCCATATGACTGTTTTTACTTTTTAAGGAGCTGAATATATTTTTTAAATCATTGGTCAATTTTTCTTCTGCTTCTTTAATTTGGCTTTTAAAATCCTTCTTGAGCTCTTCCAAGAATGCTCTTTGGCCTTGAGACCAGTTCATGTTCCCTTTTGAGGTTTTAGATGTGTGTACAGTGTCAAAACTGTACTCTTCTGAATTAATATTTTATTCTTCCTTGTCCCCATAATAAGATTCCATGGTCTTTTGTTTTCTAATTTGCTTCTTGCTCAGGGTGATTATCTTTTTCCTGGCTTTTAAAACTTATCTCTGCTTCTCTGAAACAGGGGGCTCTGTCCCGCATTTCTTGTACTAGGAGCTAGGATCCTGCTTTTACTGGCTTTGTGTTCAGTTGCCTCTGTTTTTTTCAACCAGAAGTTATATAATTCTGGAGCTTATCTGGTGCTGAGCTGCCTGATTTGGTCAAGGCTGAGTCCAGGTGAAGTCTGAGTTTCTCCAGGGTTACCCTTAAGCTCATTGCATAAGGTGTGAGGGAAGGGTGGTCTGGCTGCTGGAGGTCTCCTCCCCCACTATGGCTGCACTAGACCTATCTGTGCTGGTGCCTGCCCATTCCCCTGGGTGTACTGAGTCACACCTGGGGTCCTGGTGTTGGTGCTTACCAGCTCCACCCCTCTTCTGCTCAGGATCTCAGGTCTCCTCCAGTCAGGTGGGTCTTGCTGGGATGCTTCAGATCCTGCACTGCTCCCTTCAACCACAGTAAGAGGGACCCCTCTAGGTGGTCTCCCTAACCTCCCAAGCTAAAAGATTGTTTACCCTTTCTTCTAGCTCCACTATTCCAGGATTTTTCCCCGGGGCAATATTCTCTGACTTTTTCAAGGTTAATCAGGGAGGGTGAGAGCAAGACACCATTTTGGCTCCTAGAAGTTTAAGAAGGTGACTTTCAAACATTTATTCTGCTGGATGACAGCCCCAAGAGTAAATGCTGCAGTTGTTATGGGCCCTGTGCTTCTCTCTTTCCCAATTCCACTGGACTCTCATCCTGTGCTGAGCAGGTTGAGAATCTGAACTTCTGCTGGAGATTCAGTCCACCCAGGGCATTCCCACTGGACTATGGCCACATCTGTGCTGAAGTCTTCTAAGGTCTGCCAGGAGTCACTTTATATAGGCAAGATTAAAGGAATGTTATTTTCTTTGGATATGTGAAGGACAGCCTGACATGATAGGTACTTTATTTTTTCAAAAAAGTTATTGAATTAAAATGAGTTTGAATGAATTGAATTGAATCTGAATGATTATAACACCACAGATGTAAACTGGAAGAGACATCAGAGACCAACAAGTGTAACTACCTTATTTTAGACATAATGAAATACCCTTTTCAAATACAGACAATTTGACTGGAGAAAAGGGATGAAAGCAGTGACAATTGTGAAAGAAAACGCTAAAAAACCCCACAAGCCCTACAGAGGAAAAAAGATGGCCAAAGATCAGGTTACAGACGGGCAAAATGAACTCTTTCCCAGTATCTAATCTACATGTGAATGACATGACATGAAGATTTTCTTTATAAGTAGCAAAGAACTATTTGATGACTATGTGACAAATGTATATTGCCTTGTCATGATATGAATGACAAAAGACAGACTTGGTTTGTCATGAGATAATGGTGAGTTATTACACTGAAGAAGCCTTGCTTTAGATTGTTAGATCTGACTGCTTGTTACTAATCTGAACCTACATGACCTGAACTGAGCTGAGCTTAGGCTTCATGGAATAGCACAGAGGTGATGGCTGACAGCAGCATAAACCTCCAATTGGGTGTGGCAAAAGGCCTCACAGTTTTCATTGTTTTTTACTCCTTAGAAGAAAAACCAGAGGAGCAGAGCCTTTCCTTTGTTTTGTCATATGCTACCAACTACTTCTAGAACCCTGCAGAGCCCAACCAAGGGAGTCAACCTGGGGAAGTCCTGCAGATCCCAAGCTTAAGTTTTCTTGTGTTTCCTAAGTTTGCCAAAAGAGTATAATGCCACCTTTGCATCCCAGAAGGGGAAAAGCCTGAGTGAAGTATCCAGCTGAGAAGTAACCCTGCCCAGAGGGAGAGTAGAGGGTCCTAGAAGAATATGGACATACCCGAGCAATATCATGGATTTGATTCTAGGCCACCAAAATAAAGCAAATATCACAATACAGTGAGTCATGCAATGTTTCTGATTTCCAAGTAAATCTAAAAATTGTGTTTAGACTACAATATAGGCTATGAAGTATGCAATAGTATTATGTCCAACAAAAACAATGTACATACCTTAATTAAAATGCTTTATTGCTAAAAACAATCTTTGACATCATCTGAGTCTTAATAAGTTGTGATTTTCTTGCTGGTGGAAGGTCTTGACTCAACGTTGATGGCTACTGACTGATCAGAGTGCTAAAGGCTCACATGGCTATGGAAATTTCTTAAAACAAGGCAACAACGATGTTTGCCACATTGATTGAGTCTTCCTTTCCCAAAAGATTTCTTTGTAAACATGTGATGCTGTTTGATAGATTTTACCCAGAGTCAAAATTCTTCCAAAACTGAAGTTAATTCTCTCCAACCCTGCTGCTGGTTTGTCAACTAAGTGTATATAATATTCCTCAATCTTGTTGTGTCTCAGGCAACAGGGAGGCCAGAGGAGAGGGAGAGAGATGGTAGATCAGTTGGTTGGTGGAACATCTAGGACACATACAGCATTTATGGATAAAGTTCACCATCTGAAATAGGTACTCTTCATGGCTCTCCAAATTAATTAGAATAGTAACATCAAAGATCATTGATCACAGATCACCATAACCAATATAATAATAATGAAAAAAAGTTTGAAATATTGCGAGAATTACCAAAATGTGAGACAGAGACATGATGCAGGCAAGTACTGGGAAAAATGTCAAAGATAAACAAGGTAGCTATAAATCTTCAGTTTGTTAAAAAAATGAAAACAAAACAAAATTCCTGCAATATCTTTGAAGCACAATTAAGTGAAGAACAATAAAATGAAATATGCAGAAGAAAACAATCAGCACAGAAGTAGCACCAGCAGTGCATTATTGGAAATACTGTTCCTAATGGGGAAAAAAGGAGCACAGTGCCACAAAGCCAGAGTACTGATTGACCCTGGCTACATGTGTTCCCTCCCAGTATGAGAAAGCAGGCACTGGTGAGAGAGGCAACCAAGAGATAAAATTTGGATCAAATATGAACTTTTTGGTGTAAGAAATGGTTTCATTTTTTTAACTTTGGATCCCCAGTGTCCATATTTTCTGGAACATAATCAATGTTCAGTAAGTGTTTCTTGATTGTCCAAGGTTATACAGATAGTAATCATTAAAGTTAGGAGCTGAGGTCATTAACATTAAGTGGGCTTATAGATTACAATGGGCAAAATAGATATAAGACATTGAACTCACTATGTTAATTAATGATCTTTCCCTTCCCCTTTGCTCTCCCCATCAAAAAACAAATACACAGACACGGCTTAAAAATAGGAGGACTAGATTGCAATTGAAAGAATGTTGGATTTAGAGTTAATTGACTTGCATTTGAATTCTAGAAATCACTTCCTGCAAGACCTGAGAATGTCACTGAACTTCTCTCTGCTTCAGTTTCTTCATATCTAAAATGAAGAGATTGGGAGGTCCCTGCCCGCTCACTCTAAAGCTATAGTCCCCAACATCACACAGTTCTTGATAATTTCATGAGAGATCAGCGAATTAACAAGTATTTCTCAAACACTTACTCTATGTCAGTTGCTTCAGTTGCAAAACCAACATTGATGCAGCCTCTTCTGCTTTCAAACGACTTTTGTTCCATTCAGGGCTAGTGCCTACAGCAGATACAAAAGGTACCGATTCCATTCATTGGTTCATTCCTAGCCCTTTCCCACTTTCCCCCTGAATCCTAGGTGGATTAATTTTGACCTCATCACCCCTTAGTATCCTGATATATTGAAAGGCGCAAGTACATTTCTTGCCCTCTCTCTAGCATTATGGAAGCAATGCTCTTTTTTTGATTAAACACACACACGCACACAAACAGAGCAAATGGGTAATGATTCAAAAATTCAAGATGCCTAAGAATACTCAGGAAACATCATGGCAATTATGGTACAAGTTGACCCTGCCCAGAAGTTCAGATGCTCATTTCAGGATGATCGTGAAAATCCTTTGTCAAATGAGATGTAGCTGGTCTGCTGCTTATTTTGGAGTTCCATATCCTACAGGCGAGGATTTTTCCATATCTTCAGTTGTTGATTGCAATCTCTGTTCACCAGTTAGGAACGAACTTTGGGAAGGGGTTTCCAATCTTCTAGAAAATAGGTAAGACTGACTTGCTACTCACTTGGAAAGAGTTGATAGGGAAGTAAGGCTGAATGATATTCATAGCTCCTTTTAAGTGGCAAATTGAAAAACCTACTTAATCAAAAAACGGCTTTGGTTCATCACATTTCAATATCTCTCGGCACGGCTCGATATTCTCATTTTTTTTCCCCTGTGCAAGCAGAACTTTTGATTACTGTCTGCATTGATCACCCTGGTGTGAATAAGCTTATCTTCTTGCATGCCAGGAAAATTCTTGCTATGGAAATGTCATTCGGACATAGTGGAGTTTTCTTGTCAGACCATAAAAAATTCAATAAAAAACCAGTCAGCTTCAGAGAAGCCCAACTTTGAAAACTTCAGATGTCACAGCTAAAATGCAAAAAGTTTGCTGGTCTCTGGGTCAGACCACTGGATGAAATTTGAACTGCTTTCACAGAACCATAACACATGTAGCTTTTAACAATCACATGGAGATCTATTTTTCAAATTCCAGAAAAATATTAATGAAATGAATGAAAAAAATATTAAACACTTAGTATGTGCCAAGTAAAACTTAATTGTCACAATGGTATCTACTGAAGAATTTGAGTATCTCTGCTATCCTCTAACCTACCCCACCGCAAATTTACTTTTTAGCTTATCTTAAAGTTCCGGCTTACACTTTGGAATACAGTGAGTTCAAAGCTGTAATTCATGGGGCAGTAGGAGCTTGTTTGTTCATCGTATCCGGCTGTTTCTACCCAATAAGCTGGATGCCCAATCATTAGACTTTCCCTCTGAGGGAATTAGAACAGCAAGCTGTAGTGGGGATTAAGTGAACCACACTGGCTCCATTTTGCAACTCAGTTCTGGAGCAGAATTGCTCAGTTCCCTTTCTATTCAATTATAGGTCTAGTCCAACTTATAGTTTTATGAGAAAGCTTTATTCATTTGTGGGAATTGTGAGAAAACTTTATTGCATTGTTTGATTGAAGCCCTGTGTGACTGCAGAGCTGGACCACCTTTATTGCCTGCTTAGAGAAGCTTAATTAAGGACTTAGGCTATGTTGACCAGAAAACTGATCAGATCTGAACATCCATGGAAGGAGTTTTCTTACAATTATTTATCTCAAGTAGCACCTAAGTCTTATCCGAAAACTGGCCCAGCACTGATCAGTCAGTTACTGTTTCCACATTTCTTTACTTGTTTGAAAACACCTGGAGGGAGTTGGACTTGACTTTTTCTGATTCTAATTCTGATTCTGAATTAGAGCAGTTTTCTTTTCCCCTCTCTACTTGGAAAGTCCCTAATCTTTCCTGCGATTAGAAATCAGACTTCCTAATTTTGTATCCTGGTTAATTGTTTTAACTAATTGATCTTATTTGAGTAATTGTTTAAAGCATAAAAGTCTATCTCCCCTGTATTTGGGGTCCAGTGACAAAGCTGTGGAATGTGAGTAGGCCCGAATGGTCGGTCAGTTCGCATATATTGCTTAATAAATCAATACGCTCAGAAGCTTGAACCTTTGTTTTCTCAGTCATTTCAGATTCTACCTTCCTGACCTCAACATCAATGCGAGGTAGGTACCCTGATATTACGGGCACTGCAAGGTCAAATGACTTTTCCAGGGTCATTTAGTTAGTGAGGGTCAGAACCATATGTGAAGTCAACTTTTTTTCTTTTGATTCCATGTCCAGTGCTTTGTCTGCCAAGTTTCGGAAACTTCTGCTTGATGATCTGTAGTCAGAGAGCACAAAATAATCCATATGGAAGACACAAAGGGTACAAATGAGATAAAATAATTTGCGTTGCAAATATTAAAGTATTCACTAAATCATTTCCATTAATTGTGTATTTTTTTGTGAAAGCTCTATGGCTTCCTCTTTGGAGGGAGCTCCCAGTGAGGAGTCTCCTAATCACGGAGACTAGTATCCACCCTGCAATTTACAGCCTTATGAGAGTGGGGATTCTTAACTGTGAACTTGTTTCAAAAATAACTTGGAAACTATTTCAGTATAATTTGTTTCCTTTTCAATACTGTGTATTTTAAAACCTGGTTCTGAAGGGGGGTTCATAAACTTCACTAGATTTTTCCCAACAGAGTCCACAGCATAAGAAGTTAACTCTTTCTTGAGAGAGTTGAAGTGGAGGGAAGTAGTGAGATATTAATTGATTTGCACAGGGTCACATCACCAGAGTATATCAAAGGGGGCTTGAACCCAGAGCTTCCTACACTACAACTGCCTCTCAGTCTTAAATATGAGTTATTACTGTCACTATATTATAGTGATTACAGAGAATAAACAATGCACCCAACAAAACTGAACTAATGGGATGCAATTCAAATCTTAGTCTTTGATTTGGAAGTGCTTAGAGATAACTGAGTCAAATCCTATCATTTTCTAAATCAGAAACAAAGATACCAAAGAGCTAGTTGCCTTTCCCAAGGTCACACAGGCTCAGTTCTGGGCATCTTGCCTGAACTAAGATTTGAACCTTTTAAGCGCTGGTCTAAGAGTCTTTTCCCTCCTCCATGCTGTCTTCAATTCAACAAGCATATATTAAGTACCCACTCTGCATCAGGCATTATGTTGGCACAGAGACAAAAAACCCAATAACCACCAAAACCTTGAAACAACGCCTCTCCTCAAGGAGCTTTCATTCTATGGGCACAAAAGAAACCATATAAAGAAGTAAATTCATAGTAGGCACAGAGTCCTAATGAAGACGCCTCAGGAGTGGGCCAGTGTCTAGTCTTCAAGAAGCTCCCAGAACGACTCAAATTGTCGACCTCACTGTCTCATCCAAATGTAGATTTATATTTTTTTCTTCTGTACAACAGATCACGAGTGGATGTCCTGCAGATAAACCACTTGTCTATGACCTCAGCCTGTAGTTTTCTACCTTGCCTTTTGAGTACTATTTTGGAGAAAATGGCTGGGGCCTCAGGGGTTCTGGACGCTGTTATCAGACCCTTGACTAGAATGCTCAGTGGTAATTACGTTGGGAGAAAGGTCTGGATTCGTGTTTTGGCATTTTATCTCTACACTGTGCCTTCCTGGATGGATCCACCAATCATCAATTATTATAGTAACTCATCCAGGCAAGTCATGTTCACAATTAATGGTGAGAAGGAATGTGGATCCATCACAGCCTCTGCCTTTTTTGGACTTTCCAGTTGCAATCCTATTCTGAGAGTGATGGAGATAGGAGTGAGGAGGAGGGATACTGACTTAATAGGCTTCCATCTTCTGGCCCCTGGTTTCTACTGGCCAAAATGCCTGGAATTCTCTGCTTATTCCATTTTGTTGGGCTCAAAGTGTGTGTGTGTGTGTGTGTGTGTGTGTGTGTGTGTGTGTGTGTGTGTGTGTGTGTGTGTGTGTATGTATGTATGTATCTATTTCTGGACAACTAGATGGTACAACTCTGGAGTCAGTAAGACTAAAGCCAGTGACATGTTTCTGAAAAAATCCAAAACATCCAATGAGATAAGGTATGTGAAAGCAAAATAAAATAAATTCTGGAATACTTCTTAAACTAATGCTCATTGTTTTTATTAAACTTACAGATTTTACTTAGCTTATCTGTAGTGTGGTAAAATATAATGTCTGTCAGTCTATGATGTAGTGGATGGAAAGGTAGTCTTAAAGCCAGTAAGATACACTTGGATTCAAGTCTCACTTCTGCCTGTGTGACCCCGGGAAGATCACTTAACCTTTTAGTATTCTGAGCTACTAAGACACCAAATTGTAGAGAGGCTGGAAACCTCCATTGATAGAAAGCAAGCCCCCTCAACTGGGAATTCCCTAAGGAACTAATACAATCACAATGAAATCTACTAATGCTCTTCTGAAATAACTGGAAAGCAGTGAAAAATATTTAAATATATACATTTAGACTGT
The DNA here is from genome assembly GCF_028372415.1 of Notamacropus eugenii. NCBI lineage: Eukaryota > Metazoa > Chordata > Mammalia > Diprotodontia > Macropodidae > Notamacropus > Notamacropus eugenii. The sequence continues at coordinate 477,175,153 of NC_092874.1, read as the reverse complement.
GGAAAGAAATAGCTAAGAATCACATAGGGTAAGAAGGCCTGAGTGGTATCTGATCATCACTGGTGGAAGCAGTACTTATATGATTGAGATCACAGATCCATTGTGCATCTAGGAATCTAGGGATATAGGAATATATTTGTTCTATGAGATCGGACAGTTTCCTTTGCAAGAAATTTGAAGAACTGGTTCAAGATGTCCTAGGACTACTGAGGATTGGTTTTTGAAAGTTGCAAAAGCTTTCATAGCACCTGTTTTTTGGAGCTATCTCAGAGGTAGGAGAGATATCATTCATCATCTCATCCAACTCTACTGAGAAAGAATACCCACTAAGCACAGCAAAGAAGTTATCTTGGAGATTATCTCTCATCCTGTATTCTACTTTTGTTGTGTACATGCTACAAAGATTTTATTTCAAAGGCTTCCTCAGACACAAATTATCTGTGGGACTCCAGAAAGTCACTTAAACTCTCTGAACCTCTGTTTACTCATCTGTAATATGATGGGGGCTGAATTCAATGGCCTGTAGCATGTCTTCCGGTGCTTGATCTGTGATCCTATACAGTATTGTGAGCTCCTTAAAAGTAGGGCCTCTTCTTTGTCCTTGAATCCTCAGCACCTGGGACAGCACCTCTTACACAGTAGGTGACTGGCAATTATTAGCCAATTTGTACCGAGTCTGTGGTGAGGGGGCAGATGACTTTGTATTGGCATCTAGTCACAACATGATGACTGTGTGCTAAATGGGAAAGCAAGATGGACTTAAAAATGTCAGTCCTATACTCTACCTGGCATATCTCAGAAAACATCATTGCTAAATTAATTGGCAAACATCTTCAAGATGGCAGGGCTGTCATTCAAAGACAGCATGGTTCCATAGAAAATTGATGCTGCCATGCTAATCACATTTCCAGTGACAGCTCTGGTCACTGGAGAGACTGGTTTCTTCAGCACTGTGGCTGGCTTTGCAGGTGAAGGCATCACAAAACTTGTCTGATTCCACCTGGAAGGGTCAGGCTTTCACAAGCACTTTTAGTCCTAAAGCATCCTTAGACCTCAAAGCTTCCTTTGAGAGGACTTAAAATCACTTTGGCTTTTAGCAAATGACTTACATTTGGTGATTTTGAACAGTGATGTTTTGAGGTAGATCTGTCTCATCGGTGTCGGTAATTCCTGATGAAACTTTCTGCCGTTGTCTTGGAGATTCCTCTGGTTCACTGAGGTGTTTTGTGATCTGACCCGAGTCTGTCATGTAGTATGTTTCCAAGGAGGACTTGAACCCATATTTTTCTTATTCTCTGTTCAATACACCATGTTTTTGCTTTTCAACAGAAACAACAAATAGAAATAAGGGAAGGGTTACAAAAGAGGTAGTATTTATTTATGTTAGCTTTTGAAGGCAGCAATAATTTTTTTTTACTTTTTTTAATCCCCAGTGCTCTGTCCAGTGCCTGGAGCAAAGTAAGTGCTTGAGAAATGCTTCTTAATTGCCTAACATGTAATTACTGAGTATGTGCAATATTTGACTCAGTAATAAAGATTATAATAATGCTGATTTTCTGCTAATCAAATGCATTGCTGATGCTTTAAGTTGATGATCAGGTTATGAAGGGAAGAAAATATTTTATTTTTTTGCTTGTATCCTACTCTCTGTAGGCAGGTCTATGATAATAGGGATATAGTCTGGGGTAGAATTATTTTAATTAAATAATCATTTTGAAAATATCTTTTATATTCATGGTCTTCTGGTAGAAAATGAGGATACAAAGAAAAAATGACATGCTCCTTGTCCTCAAATAACTTACGTTGCTTTAAAATATTTTATTTTTGCATTTTATTTTGGGCAGCTATGTGTCAAAGTAGATGGAGTGCCCGACTTGAAGTCAGGAAGACTCATCTTCCTGTTAAACTCTGGCCTTATACACTTACTAGCTGTGTGACCCTGGGCAAGTCACTTAACACTTTCTCTATTTCCTTATTTATAAAATGAGCTGGAGAAGGAAATGGCAAATCACTCCAGTATCTTTGCCAAGAAAACCCCAAATGGGATCACAAAGAGTTGGACATGACTGAAAAATAACGAAACAACAAAATTTTATCATACATTCACTTAACTTGTTCTATGTATTCACATTCACCTTCCTCTGTGTTCTAGAATCTTATAACACGGGAGGGTGGAAGAAAAAGACAAACATTTACCACATTAGCCCACATTTTAACTGGTTCTGACAATGTTTGCAGAGTTCAATACCCATAGTACATCACCTCTGTGAATCTGGAGAGAGATATAATTTCTAATCACTTTTACAGGGATGAATCTGGTCATTATGATTTTACAATATTCAGCTTCATCTTTGTGTTTGCTATTGCAATTTACTGGTACTTCAGTGGCATTTACACACAACATGATAACACAAAACAGAAGAGCATGTGATCCCCTACCAGAGTAGGGATAAAGAACTATTCAACTAATCAATCAAAAGGCACTTATTAAGTGCCAACATTGTGCAAGGAAAGATGCTAGGAGCTGAAAGTACAAAGATAAGGGGAGCCAACTTTCTACTAAATACAAGAGGAATAAATGTAGAGGGAGATAATTTCAACTGGTGTGGACAGGAGTGGGAGAAAGATGAGAGAATCTTGATAGATAAAAGGATGGTGAGAATTACAAGTATAGGAGATGACCCATGCAAAGGCAAGAGGCCAGGCAATGGTACTCTAAATAATGACTTTGTCATTTTTGACTGACCCATAGTGAGTGGGTCTACACTATCTTAATTCTTTGTAGTTGTGTGTGTGTGTTTGTGTGTGTGTGTGTTGTGGAAAGTAACTTGTCATCAGTGGATGACAACCTTAGAGCTGGAAGTGACCTCAGAAGTAACCCAGCCAAATCCCTTTGTTTTATAGATGAGGAAGTTGCAATCAGGAGAAGTGAAATAACTTTCCCAAGGTCACCCAGGTGGTCTTGGCCAAACCTGGAGTCCAGGTTTTGTGACTGTAAAGATAGTGTTCTTTCCACTGTGGGCATTGTGAGGTCCTTGAGCTGAGATGGGATCCTCATTCATTGTCTTTTACAAATATTTAACAGAAGTGACCTCTCTGGTATAGCCCTTTGTAGCCCTTTAAAAAGCAATTTACTTAATGCCTCCCCATCTTCTCCCCTCCCTCTCCTCTGAACTCCCTGTAATTTGACTTCCAACCTTATCTCCCAAATGGAATGGTCCTCTCTAAAGTTCCTAATGTTCTCTTACTTGCCAGAGCCAATGTCTTCTTCTTAATAATTACTGTTCTTAACCCCTCTGTACCATTTGATACTGCTGAGGACTCTGTAACCTGGACACTCTCTCTTTGGGTTTTCATGATGCTTATATCCTTGTTCTCCTCCTATTTGCCTGATGACTTTTGGTCACCTCTGTTGGATCTTCATCCAGATCAAACCCAGTATCTGTGGCTATTCCCATGGCTCTGTCCCAGATCCTCCTGTCTTTTCTTTCTTTACTCTCTCTTAGAGACTCATCAATTCCCAGGGTAAAATTGCTATCTCAATGCTAATGAAATACAAGATCAGTGTGGGTGTATCCTGCCCTGTGTTTTCTCCTGAGCTTCAGTTTCATATCCTTAACTACTTATCAGACACTTTGGGCTGACTGTGCTGTAGGCATCCCAAACTTAGTGTTTCCAACATAGACCTTATCACCTTTCTTCCACAAACTCTCTCCATTTCCAAGTTTCTCTGGTGGTGTTGAAGTGACTTTAATTGGGCCATTCTCCCAGGTTGCAAGCCCAGTCTTCTGTATTTTCCCAATCGGTGCCCTCTCCCACATATGAATCCTCTTTACTTACACAGACATCACCTTACTTCCCTCCTTCATCCTCTCATCCCTGGGCAAGTCCCCTTGTCTTATCTCTCTCTGTTCTAGACATTTTCCACAGTGCCACAAATGTAATTTTCCTAAAACATAAGACTAACCGTGTTACTGCCCTCCTCAGCAAATTCCAGTGGTACTACCTATTACCTTTGGAATTAATTTGAACTTCTTTTGGATTTGCAAGCTTGTTCTACATATTACTTGCCTTTGCTGCCTCTAGAGGGGGCACTCTATTGGACATTTGGACACCTTTGCCTTTGCTGTTCTCCCTCCCCATCTTCCTTTAGGACTCATTTGAAATGCCACAGTCTATAAGAAGCATTTCTTGACTCACCAGGTTGTTCATTGCTGCTGTCATGCAGTCATTTCAATTGTGTCCAACTCTCCATGGCCCCATCTTGAGTTCTTCTTGGAAAGATACTGGAGTGGTTTGCCATTTCCTTTTCCTGATAAGGAAACTGAGGCAAACAGGGTTAAGTGACTTGCCCAGGGTCACACAGCTAGTAAGTATCTGAGGTTGGATTTGAACTCGTGAAGATTAGTCTTCCTGATTCCAAGCCCAGGGCTCTGTCCACTGCACCACTTAGCTGCCCCTGCTGCTAATTCACTCTCTTTAAACTACTAAGCAACCTTGGATTCATTTTGAACTATGTTTGTACTATTTCTCCCTATAGAATATATTCTCCCTGAGAGTTAAGACTGCCTTACTTTTGTTTTTGTACCTCCAGCAATTACTAGATTGTCTAGAACAGGAGTGGGCAACCCTACCTCTGGCCTAAAATATAGTTAGGTACTTGATAAGTCTTTACTGATTTATTACTTGATTATCTATCACTCATTCTTTACATTTTTAGAATTTCTGTTTCGTGTTTGTTTACTGTAATTATCAGGGAATCCCATCCAAGTGATCTGCAATTGCCTACAGATTCACATACTGTCCTCATGGGAACAGCTGTCAGAGGGAATACAACTTAAGCAACAACTGACACCTTGGAACAAGAGTCTCCTCTATAACATCCCCAGCAGAGGTCATCTAGTCTTAATTTGAAGACCTTCAGTTGGAGGAAACCCTTTACCTCTTGGGGCAGCCCATTTAACCTCTGAATAACTTTAAATGATAGAAAGTTTTTCCTCACATCAAACTAAGTGTTAGATTGTACAAGTATCTGCCCTAAAGGAGACCAAAAGAAATCCCTCACACCAATTATTTAGATTGCAGGTTTTGCTTATCCTTGAGTTTTTGAGAAATTTGAAGCCATCTACAACTTAGAGGCATTCATACCTTGGTAATTCTCCTCCTCTTCCTGTTCCTCCTCCTCCTCCTCATTCATCTCCCTCTCTCTCTCTCTCTTCCTTCGTCCCTCCCTCTCCTTTCTTCCTCTCATTGGGCAATGTTCCATTATCATTTTCATTTTATCCAGAGTAACTTTCAATAGAAATGTTGGAGTGCTGATTTCCAGTAACGGAAAGGTTGCTTCCTGCCCTGACAAAGACACATGTGTTTAGGGTATTGGGGGCTTTTGGCACAAAGGATGTTTTAGTGGTTGTTGGTACCTCTTCAGCTGAATGAACTAGTTCTGGTCTACATGAGTACGCTAGAATCATACATGCTTAAAAATCCTCTCGTTTTGATCTGGCACAAGCATTCTTCTCAATTCAACAAAAGACAGAATGACCTTCAAATCCACACTCCCAGCCATTCATGAGATTGTCTCTGCAAGCCAAAGGGAACTGACTGCCAGGGTATTTTTTTTGTTATCACATCCAATTCAGCTGTGCTGATTTGTGTTCTCTAAGCCAACACACGCAAGGCTCTTAACATCTGCCCCATGTCGTAGTGGAAGGTGTTGACTTTGGAGTGAGACAAACCTGGGTTAGTTAGTAGCTAACATTGTTATGAAATAGTCAAGTTTGCCAAGTATGGCTTGTATCTCCTTCATTCCTCATGCCAACTTGGTGAACTAGGTGCTTTTCTGCTCCCCGTTTTCAAGACAAGGAAACAGACTCAGAGGTATTAAGTGACTTAGGGCCCCATAACAAGTAAGCATCTGAGGAAGAATCCACACTTAGGTCTTCCAGATTTCATGCCTGACATTTTATTCATTTAACACCACATCAACAGGTGAAAATGCTGCCTCCAGAGCTTACTGCTTACATAACTATCATCAAGGAATGTTAGCTCTAAGCCCCAAATTCTTCCTCTGGACCATAGGGAAAATAAGTATTGTAGTGGCCACATCCCAGAACACTTGTGAGACTGAAATGCAATGGAAGATGCTTTGTAGATTTTATATGGTTGTTCATGTTATAATAATTATTATAATTCTAATTAGGGGTAGGTCCTAGGGAATTCTTGTGAGTGAGTATTTGCTAAAATCATCAGTGAGATATTAAAACTCATTGGAAGGCTTTGGAACTTTGATGTAACACTATTCAAAATGGTTCGAAACCCATGGATTCTCATCTGAAATTAAGTGTCAAATGAGAGTGTTATTAGTTTAAAACCGTGGGAGTTTGGAAGCCATTTATATAGCATCTGTTCAAATTCCCCTCACCTAGAATGAATGACTATTTCTTGAAGTCCACATGAGCCTTGCTCTTTTCCTTCTACTGATTAGCTCACAGTGATGCTAAATGACATTTTCTTCCTCCATACCATTCTCAGTTCCATTTTGACCTTACTTTCTACGGTTATGTGCTGTTGAACTCTTTGTAAAGGTCTTTATTCTGATAGAACAGCAAGGACCCTGGCACACACAGGAGGGCCTGCTGTACAGGTTCTTAGATTTGCTTTTCTGAAAGGAAAGCAACCTTTGAGGGGTCAATAGTCACTTTAATGAAGCCACATGTATCATTTATTTAGTTCAGGGGAAAAAGTCAGCACCCTAAACTTCAGAGAAAATACAAACAGAAACTAAGACAGGACTTCCAACTATCTTACCATATCCAATACGAACATCACAGATCAGCTGATACATCCAGCTGTGGGACCATACAGACATAGTTACCAGAGAGAGAAGCACCAATATCTGAATTTTCAAAGTGTTGGGGAGGGTCTTCTTATCAGCTACCCAGAGTATCATGTGGTCAAACAAACACTTCCAATGAGTAAGCCCCAAAGCAAAACCTCACTTCAGGGTATTTATACACTTTTCAGAGCTAGAGGGCATTGTGATCCTTGAGAAAAATCGCCTCATTAGAAATTAACAAAAGGTGTAGGCCTTCCTACAAAACAAATCTCCCCTAATCAAATTTCCCTTAATGGGTAGGCCCATTAGTGGGTGGGGAAGATCTTTAACTCTCATAATTACCATTACATCTGATCACCTCAGCAAAACCCAATGGTAAGGAAGGATACTGGATCTGACTTCAGAAGACTTAGGTTGGAATTCTATTTTTCTTCCCAATTCCTTGGGCAACTGTGGACAACTTAGCCACATTTCTAAATGTCCTGTGCTAGTTAGTGTGTTTATGAAGGTCACAGATCCAGAGTTGAGGGAAGACTTGTCTCCCCCTCCTTCATGTAGCAGCCTCTCTAGGCTCTCTCTTCCACCATCTCCCACATTGACACTAGTAGAGTGGCTTACCAGAACGTGATCAGCTGTTTTTCCCATTAGGATTTTAGGGATAATCTTGAATCAGTGAGTTTCTCAGCCTAGCACTCACAAGTTTTCATCCAGTACATTCATCAACTACATATTAACTAATAGATTTTTTGCACAGGGATATTTACTGAGAGCGTGAACCAAGACTAAAGGCAAAACCAGCTTCCCTTTTGCCAAAAAGCTCAAAACTGCTGATGCAGTCTCCCTCCTTTGTACAGTTCATCCTTAGGGGGAGTTAGCTTAAATGTGAAACCCGAAGGCATGGGACACACTTGTACAAAAGACATGAGACTGAAGGACCCGAAGACTCCTGGCTCTGGGAATCCTTTCTCCCTCTCAGGGTCCCCCCCCTCCCAAATTCACTCCCAAGTGTGGTATCATCAATGAATGAATCATGCCCGTGCTCAGCTTGGCTAGCTTTTTGCCATACTACGTGTCCTTGGCGGTGGTGGTGGTTGTCCTTTGTCTTTGAAAAGGACCAAAATGACATCACCATTGTAAAGTGAAATTTCAGTGTGTCCAGCTGTGGCTGATCAGACGAATATGAGCTTGGAAGGGTCTACCACAGGTTGGGGACAGGTAGTCCATATGACTGTTTGGGTTGAATATCTCAAATTCCAAATTTGCTCATCCTGTGTTTACTTTGTGCTGTCTCAATTCTGCTTTGCTCAAAGAGTACAGCACCTTTTCTTATGTGGGCACACGATGCTGAGCAATCCTGTGTCAGTGTCTCCCATGTTGCATAGTCAAATCCAAAGTTCTTGAGAGAGACCTTGAGTGTGTTCCTGTATCGTTTCTTCCAGCCACCGTGTGATTGCCTACCCCTTGCAAGTTCTCCATAAAATAGTCTTTTTGGCAAGCATACATTTGGCATTCGAACAATGTGGCCAGCCCATTGGAGTTGTGCCCTCTGAAGCATAGTTTGAATGCTTGGCAATTCAGCTCGTGCAAGGACTTCAGTGTCTGGTACCTTATCCTGCCAGGTGAACCTCAGAATATTCCTAAGAGTTCAAATGGAAACGATTGAGTTTCCTGGCATGGCGCTGGTAGACTGTCCTTGTTTCACAGGCATACAACAAGGAGGTCAGCACAATGGCTCTGCAGACCTTCAATTTGGTAGTCAGTCTACGTGTCCTTACTGTCTCTTGCAAAGTCCTTTGTTTCCCTTGCTTTACAACCTTCTCACACATATGATATTCCTCTCTATCTCCCTTTGGGTGATATACAGCTTAAATTCCTAGACACTGTGGTACTTCATGGTTACAACCACACAGCACAATCCAGAGAATATTGCCATAAAAAAAACTAGGCTTTTGTTTCAGAACCAAGCTAACAGGACACCCACGACCTGCATTCCCTTGATGTGTTTATTCTTTCTTTACTGTCCTCCTGTCTTCCCATCCATCCACATCATCTGGCTTTTTCCTCATTCAGCCTTCTGTGCTATATCTTGCAGCCCATAATATCTATGATAGCTACTTAATTGCTACATGCATTTGGACTGTTCTCTTGCAATTATATTTTAGGTTCCTGTCAATGTACCTGCTTGCCTCCAGGCTGTGTTTATATTAAATATCAATAAAAAACTGATAGCATCTACATGGAGGCTGTAACACAAAATCATATGTCACTGCAGGCCAGAGCTGTCGAGAAGATAGACGCAAGCGATGCTTAAGTTCTCTCTCTCTCTCTCTGTCTTCTAAGGTTTATACAAAAGATCCCTTTCAAACCAAAGTTGAAAATATCTTTTTGAAGATGATGGCTAACATCAAAGAACTCAGGGGCAATTTATTTACTTTTAGTTCTGATTTCATAGCAGGAACCAGTATCTGGAAATGTTGGATTTAGACTTTCTTTAGATTCATGGGATATTAGGTCTGGAAAGGACTTCAGACATCATTTAACCTAACCTCTCCTTTTACAAATGAGGAAACTGAGGCCCAGGGAACTGAAGTGATTTGTTTAAATTCAAAGAATGAGGCATATAATAAATATTGCCTTGCTGCCTAAAGATACATTTTGACTTATTTTTCCATTGGTTTTCATAAGGGCAGTGTTGAAATTCAGTGAAGCTGAACAATCTGCCTAGTTCCAGGCCTGTGGTTGTCTTCTGATGGGTCACCACTGGAAACCCTGCTTGGGAATGGGACTGATAGGATTTCTCCTGTAACTCCCCTTACTATCTTGCAACTGTTGGGATTTTTAGTTCTTTATTTCTGTGTCTATAGAGTGTTATGGAATGTTGGATCTCAATAAGACAGGATTGAATGACTTTGAGAGAAGAAGACAGGTATGTAATGAGGACTTGTGCATTCATAGACTACAAAGGAAATTTCTAATAGCCCTATCATTTATCAAAAATTGTTTCCAAAAAAACTGAATATGTCATTTTAAGCAATAACCTTAAAGGTACAGGCACATAGGCATTCCTACAAAGAGAATTAGATGCCAGATCTGCAGCTTGCCTAGGGATTTCTGCTTGATTCTGGGTTGCTTAACCTTTTAATCAGTGTCTCAATAAAGGTAAAGATGGTACATTTCTCCAATGTGTCAATGACACTAAAGTAGGAGGGTTGGCTAACCCCCTGACTGACAGATGTAGAATCTAAAAGGATCTTGGATGGTAAGACACTGAGTCAAAATGAACAAGAATTTAAGATTTATAGTTAAGTTTAAAAAGTCAGTCTTATAAGTAGAAGACAGTATGACTAGACAGTAGTTCATCTAAAAAATTCTTGTTCATCTCATGAAATGCAAGTTTGATATGACAACCATATATCAATAAGTGATATGGCAGCCACAAAGAGCTAAGGCAATCATATGCTGCATTAAGAGAGGAGTGATATTAAGGTCTAATGGGCAGTTACATGGCTCAGTGGTTAAAGAGCTGGGTCTGGAGACACAAAGACCTAGGTTCAAATCCATCCTCAGCAACTTACTAGCTCTGTCACCCTGGGCAAGTCACTTAATCTGTTAGCCTCAGTTTCTTCATCTGTAAAATGAGTTAGAAAAAGAAATGGCAAACCACTCCAGTATCTTGGCCATGAAAACCTCAAATGGAGTTCTGAAGAGTTGGACATGACTGAAATAACTCAATGATAACAATGTCAGGATTGTGCCTTTTCTTTATCATAACATTTTTGAAGTATTGTCATCAGTTTGGTAGCGAGGGCATTGATAAGCTGGGTAACATCCAAGGGGGACAATGAAAATGGTTAAGGCCAATATTGGATGAGAATCTGTTAAGGAATTGGGGAGAATTGTCTGGAGGAGAGAAAATGCAGGAGTAAGAAGGTCGTTCTCTTCAAATATTTGAAAGACTGTCAAAGGAAAGAGGGGCACCCAAAAAAGAAGCAACTGGTAGAAATTGTAAAGAAGCAGATTTAGGCTTTATATCAGGAGTGACTGGGTAACAATGACAACAGTCCCCAAAGTACAAGAGGGCACATGGGAAATTTGTGGGTTCCTTTTCACTCAGTTTCCTAAATAAGAGTCTATAACTATTTCACAAATTTCTTGTAACAAATGAATACAATAAAGCAAAATTAATTCCCTCTATGGTTGTATACATATGCACACACATGTTATATATGTAAATACATGTACACCACATGCATGCACACATATATGCACATATATGACTCGTGTACACACACACATGTCCATCATACATTTGTGTAGGGCATCATGTTTCATCATTGGAACACCTCCATAGGATCACACAGGTCTCAAGCTGGAAAGTCCCCAAATCAAGTGAGTACATGGGCTTAATTTTACAAATGTGGAGACTGAGGCTCAGAAAGGCCCCACCTTATGGTGCAGGGAGATTGTGAAATCAGGTAGCTTGGAGCAGGCTTCCTTCCTTTTGCAGGATGTGCATGGACAAGCCTTTCACATGGCCTTTGTTGTTGTTTTGTTTTTTTGGTCCTTAATTGTAATTTAATCAGTCTATTTCATTAACAATTTTATCTTCACAACATAGACCAGTCCTTTTTCTGCCATTTAACATCCTAGCCTCCTTGAGGTACTCAGAAGTTCAGCAATTTGCCCAAGGTTACTCAGCCAATCAGGATCATGAGTCAGACGTCAAGTCAAATTTTAACGTCAGTTTGCTATGCGCAGAACTGAGCTCCCCCTCTTCAGATTACTTGCAGTTTGATCTCTGCCAATCAGGATTAATGTCCATTTGTGGCAGAGGTGTTGGATTAAGACAAGGAGAAATCTACAGTGTGATGGTTCATTCTAGACATGATTTTACTCAAGAAATGAGCTCTGGTGCACCTGTCTACAGGTTCACTTTCCTACTACAATCAGATCTCACTCATGATTTGGAATTAGCAATTGTTAAGACAAGTTTGTTTAATCTGAATTTAATGGATTATATTGAGTTAGTTATAATTTCAAAAGCACCTTACATATCTCATCTCAACAATCAAGAAACAAATTAAGCACCTACCATATGCCACACACCAGATATAGACAAAGACAAAAGGGAGACAATCACCGCTCTCTAGAAATTCACATTCTAATATGGTGAAGCAATATTTCTACAGAAAAATATGGGCCCCTTTATTCAAGTCTTCTTTGAATGCAAGAAAGGCTTCCTTTTCTGATTTTTTGATATATGAGGGTGTTGGCATTTAAATTGAGCCACAGTCCTTATATTAGCTCTTGGAGAAAGTTGGTAGAAATATAGCTATTCTCATTTTATTGCTAAAAAAAACCAAAGTAACTGAAGAAACAGAAAAGTTGAATGATTTTCCCAAAGTCACGGGGAGCTAGTGAGTGGCAGAGTCAGAATTTGAATTTTACTCCAGTGTTCTTCCCTTTGTACAAAAACACCTGCCAATTTGTGGAATCTAGAACAGTTTATGATGATAGGAGTAGGTCTTCTAACAAGCTGGCAAGTTTTCTGAGTTGTCATTCTCCTTTCTCTATGTAGGGAGTCCCCCACGCAGTCCCCTAGTCCTGGGATATTCTCCTTCTTCACATCTGCCTCCTAATTTCCTTCAAGATTTCCTCCAAATCCCACCTTTTCCAGGAGGCCTTTCTCAATCCCCAGCCCACCCCCAGCCTTCCCTTTTACACTGTAGAGATCTTGTACGTACATAGTTGTTTCCACGCCATCCCTCATGTCAGATTGTGAGCATAGACACTGAGCAATTGCCTTTCTTTGTATCCCTAGCTCTTTAGTACAGTGCCTAGAACATAGATCTTACCTTAAATGACTGTTTAATTATCAATTCTCTTTCCAGGATGGATCATCTTTCCCATAGGCTTGGCCTGGGTTTCAATCTTATCAATCAATCAACAAACATGTCTTAAGTATCTTTTGTGTGCCAGAAACTCTGATAGGTTCTGGAAAGACAAGGACAAACATGAAATAATACCTATCCTCTAGGAGCTGACTTCTGACAGTTCCTCTCTGTGCGATCATAAACACTCAGGGGCCTCACTTTGCTCATCTGGAAAATGGAGAAGGCAATGTCTCTATCCCTGACCTCTCAGGTTATTATGAGTCTCTGGTGTCATTAAGTATGTGAGCACTTCATGAGCATGAAAGACATTATAGGACTCCCTGACAGCAGATGTGATAGTGGGGTTCAGTTTGGGTTGGATGACCTCTATGTCATTGCAGCTTCATGCACTGGAGATCTGGAGTGTGTATGTGTGAGTGTGTGTGTGTGTGTGTGTGTGTGAGAGAGTGTGTGTGTGATAAGTCATGATGGGTTTGCCCTTGGAACAGATCTGTAACCAAGATTGACTTGGAAGGGCTTGCCATCCAGTCTCTACTTTGAACATTCTAGAGTTGCTTTGGATAAGGCCACGCTCACTATCACACATGGATAAATGTTTCCTTCATTCACTTTCCCACTCCCTGGGAGAAAACTGGGCAACAAGTCATTGATGTCATTCATCTCTGCCATCTGAGCACTGCCAGAGACAGACAGCAGGCTTTGGAAAGCGCGCCCGCACACACACACGCACACACACACACACACACACGCACACACACACACACACACACACCATTTATCAAAGAGCAAATAAACAAGCATTATAAAATGGAAATATTTAGGGAAATATCTTATTTCAGCACTTCACATATATTTATGGGCTCAATCTCTAGTACTACAAGCACTGAATTAATTATCACTCAGAACTATTCATTATTTATATATCTTCTAATTAGGATGAATAAGCATGTTGTCAATGAAAGACAAGAAGTGAAAATTGGGCAGCCACGCTTCCCATGAATGGTGCCTTCAGAGTGTTGCTGGCAACCCAGCGTGTAGGAAGTCTCATGTCAATGTCTGTCATTATTGTAATCTCTAGTTCACTGCATGCTTGATTTAGCATAATAGCAATTCATTATAATAGTAAAAACATACATTATCTCATTTGATATCTCATATCTTTACATATATTATCTCGTTTGATCTTCGCAAACCCTAGTGAAGTAGATGCAGTTATTACCTCCATTTTACAGATGAAGAAACTGAGACTAACAGAGGTTAAGTGACTTGGCCAGGGTCATACTGTTGGCGGCCAGGTAGCACGGTGCATAGAGTTCCACACCTGGGGTTGGGAGACTCATCTTCCTGAGTTCAAATCTGGTCTCAGATACTTACTAGCTGTGTAACCCTGGGCAAGTCACTTAACCTTGTTTGGCTCAGTTTCCTCATCTATAGAATGAACTGGAGAAGGAAATGCCCAACTACTCTAGTATCTTTGCCAAGAAAACTGAAAATGGAGTCACGAAGCGTCATATGTGACTGAAAGTACTAAACAGCAACAACGTACAGTTAGCCAGTCCATGAGATTGGATTAGAACCCATCTTCTTGACTCTAAGCCCAGCACTCTACCTACTACTCCACTTTGGTGGCCCATTATGGCTAGGAACTGGTAAATTGTGTCACAGGAAGTAAGGAAAATCTAGGAACTTTTTCTTGACAACAAAGCAACCACTAATGCCAAAGATAGTTATGTAACAGAGTAATTGAACATGATTTTGTTGGCTTGGCATTTTGTCGTAAGGAATATACTGGCCACCGTTAAGTTTCCAGTAGATCACAGGTAGATATAAAATAGGGAGGGGGAAGGAATAAGCAATTATATAGTGTCTACTATGTGCCAGGCACTGCAGCAAATACGTTTTATAAATATTATCTCATTTGATCTTGACAAAAATCACATCAAGTAAGTGTGATTATTATCCCCATTTTACAGATGAGGAAAATGATGCAAACAGAGGTTACACAGCTAGCAAGCATCAGATGATTTTCCTTACTTCAGGTCCAGTGTTCTTATCCACTGTACCTGTTGTTGTTGAGTTGTTTCACTTGTGTGTAATTCTATGTGACCTCACTTGAGGTTTTCTTGGTAAGAATACTGGAGTGGTTTACTATTTTCTTCTCCATGCCATTTTACAGATGAGAAACTGAGGTAAATAGGATTAATTAACTTTTCACAGAGTCACACAGCTAGTATGAGGCTGGAACTCAAGAAGATGTCTTCCTGATTCCAAGTCCAGTGCTCTATCTACTGTACCACCTAACTGCCTCTAAATATCGTGAACAGAGAGTTTCTGTGTAAAATGTTTTTGAGTCCTGTGATTTTATCAGTTTAAGGAGTTTCTGCTGAGGAAATTCTTCTGCCAGTGAAAATTAGTACATTTTCTATAATTTATAGACTTAGTTATTTGGGCATTGAGATAGGAAGTCACATGTCCAAGATTCACACAGCCAGAATATGTCAGTGACCAGACTGAAATTCAGTTTTCCCTACCTTACAGCCTGACTGCTAACAATGTCCTGCTCCTCTTCAATGAATTAATGAAGGGAGAAAAGCTGCTCTGTTTGTACTTGTGAGAAGGAGGGGCCAGGTATCTCATATCTAGACCTGATTCTGCTCTTGACCATAAAACTCCTGAATCTTTTTGCTGAAAGAGGAGATGGAGAGGATGTCCTATTTAATCTGGCACAGCCCAACCTGGACCTATATGACACAACTTTGTTAACACTGGAAAGACCAGTTTCATCAACTGACAACAATTTGCTTGGTCCTTCACACCCTGGTTATGCCAGGCACTGACCTTGGTGCTGGAGATACAAAGAGAAACCTAAGAATAAAACATTCTGTGGGGACATAGAGCATGCAAACGAGGAGGAGAAAGAGAAGCAAAGGAGGATCCATAGTAGTAAGTGTATTATTCATAATAATAGTAGTGGTTGACATGAGAGTAGAAATAAGAATAATGAGGGTTTTACTGCAGCAGCAGTAAACATGATGATAGGACAGCACTGATACTACTAACAACAAGAAATAGCTTGGCGTCATATAGAGAATTGACTCCAAAGTCAGGAAAACTTGGATTTTAGTTTCTCCTTATATACTGGCTATGCGTCCCTGATTAAATCATTGCAGGATACATTGTAGAGAAGATGCAGTCTTGCTTTGGAAGAAGAAGTTTTCTCACTTGGGAGTTCCCTATACCAATAAAATCTCAGGTCTACTCCCTATCTCAACAAAAATATTTATAATAATATCAGCTAATATTTATGTAGAATTGTAAGGTTTGCAAACCACTTTAGCTCCATTATCTTATAGCTATTAAGTTGTAGAGAGAGAGCACTTACAATCAAGGTGATCAGAAAGCCTCCCCATAAGTCTGGGCCTCTCCTCTGAGTTCCAGTTTGTAAGAGGCAGAGGTGAGGAAGGGGGGCACCCTTGGAGTGGAGGACTACCCATGTAAAAGAGTCTAGAGATGGAATACCACATTCAGAAAATAGCAACTCTATCGGAGTGGTTGGTACATAGAATATATGAATGATAGTAATGTGAAACAAGCCTGCAGGACAAGTAGCCAGATTCTGAAGGGTTTTAAATGCCCAAACAAGGAGTCGATATTTTATCCTACAAGTAATAGTGAGCCATTGAAGCTTCAAGGGAAAGATAAGGTCCAAATTGTGCCTTAGGAATGGCTACTAATTTTCCATAGAAAAGAAAGAAGGTTCAACTGCAGTTCAACTGTGCATCTCCCCCCTCATTTACAAACACTCAATTGAGATTATGTCACTTGTCCAAGTTCACACAGAGAATGTCAGAGATAAGACTTGAACTCAGGTCTTCTTTCTCAAGACTATTCTAACTCTAGTTAATCCTATCAAGTCAGAGTTGACCTTATGAGCTCCTTTCTTTAGAGTCAGAGAGTATTGCTTCAAATCCATTCCACTTCATGATGGTTTCTAGTAATCTTCTGAATATTACAATGCATTTTATATGAAATTATTTCAAGACATTTCAAGTGTTACTTAGGTAAACCACTCAATGTATTTTCTTTTTGATTAGTCCACATATAGTTCATATCCATCCAACCACACTGGTATGATTTAGTTGATCTGTGATTTTTAATGGCATAAATAGTCATTCACAAAAGTGAGACTTTCAAAACAGAACCCGCCATGTCCTCCTGACTAAATTGTAGGATGGGATACCAGGAAGAAGGTGTTCTCCTTGAAACTGCCGGAGACTCTCTTGCTAATTTTCCTCCTCCCTCTCATTTCTCATCTGAAGTAAACTTTCCTAAGGGAAAATAGCCACATGATCCAAGGTGATCAATAACCATGCCTCTTCCTTCTTGTCTCCTCTCTTTTCTATTCTTTCAGATCCTGCAATTGTCAATGGTGTGTACTGGTCAGAGTCCTTAAACAAAGTCTTTGTAGACAATTTTGACCGGGACCCTTCTCTGATATGGCAGTATTTTGGAAGTGCAAAGGGATTCTTCAGACAGTATCCAGGTGAGTAAGCAAACACATTAGAAAATTAGACTTGGAGTCTAGTGGTGCCAACATTTCAAAGTAGTTCACTTTCTCCTCCTCCTCATTAGACTTTTACTCCAACAGCTTCTTGTTCCACTGTCTGACAATGGCTGGAAGTGGTCTTAGATTCTTGGAAGCTATCAATCAACAGATATTTACAAAAAACCTACTGTGTGCTAGGAACTAGGGAGATGGATACCCCTCAATGGCACAATTCCTATCATTGGGGAGCTTTGATTCAACTGAGAATCTAATGACAGAGGGACACAAGTTCCAATAGGTCCTACTGAGTTGGGCAGGCTTTGCCTAGCAGAAATCCAGGGGGACACCCAGAGCTTCACTATATTCTGCTTCGGGAACAAAGACTCATCACCTGGAAACCGAGCACTTGGCAGTGCATTTTTGGCCATATGGGTTTATTAAATCATATCTTAGAGCCAAGATCTCATAGGTTCATAGATGTAGAGCTGAAAGGGCTATTTAAGGCACAATCCCTCACCATCTTTATTAAGCCACAGAAATGTTAATGCTGTAATTTTAATAACCTCTAACTAGCAATTCTAGAGAGCTTTAAGATTTGCAAAGTGTTTTTCATCTATTGTCTCATATTTCCCACAACAACTTTAGGAATTTGGTGCTATTATTATCCCTACTTTTTCAGATGAAGCAACATGACTTGTCCAAAGTCACTCAGCTAGCATCAGAAATAAGAATCCAACCCAGGTCTCAATGACACTAAATCCAGCAGTCCCTCTATGATACCACTGTAGACAGAACCTTAAATCCCAGATTCCCCCATCCCATTTCTTCCTGCTCCTGAACTTGATGATGCTACAAATAATGACAGAGAATTTTCTCCTGAGTAATGATGAAGGCCTTCTGGGAACACCTCTGACTCCGGCACTTGTACAGTCCCTTCATTATCTCTCCTTTTCCTCTGTACCTTCTTCTCGACACCATCTTCTTGGTAACAAGAAGGTTCTATAGCGTGTTGGACTGGAGGCTGAGACTTCACTTCAAGCCTAGTTTTTGTTACTTATTTGCTTGGTAAGCCATATGACTTCTTTTGACTCAGTTTTGTTTCACTGGAGCTAGTGGTATCTTCTCAGTAACCTATTTTGCACCTGAGAAAACTGAGATTCATTGAGGGGAAAGTGACCTGCTGAGAATCACACAAGATAGAAGTAGCAATCAGGACTTGAACCCAGATCCCCCAACTTCAAATATAACTTTCTTCCTATTGCTCATGCTGCTGGCCCTAACATTGTATTTGCAGAAAGGGTCCCTGCCCCAGTGAAACCAGGAGTCCATGAAGAACTGGAGGCAGAGAAGTAGCAAAGAATTGATTACAAGGGACTGGGGTGGCTTCTCTTGTTTGTAACAGACTCAGGGTGTGCTCAACTCCAACATAACCTGCAGTGAATTGGCTCCTTGGATCCAAGCAACCTTGGAGGCCTAATCTGAACCCCAGATGGAGGGGGATAGTTACTGTCATCCTGGATTACTGGGATCTGAAGATATGACCCTGCAAAAGCAGCCCACCCCTCCCCCTGATCTTCAGCAGGAATCAGGAAGTCTTGCTGATTACGACAAACACGCTCCCCAAGCACCAGCAAACGCAATTCACCGAATTGGACCACGTTTGTCAGAGACCCTGCCTAGCCTCCCTTTCTCAAGCAGGTGTGGCCTTCAGGGCTTTCCTGGGCTGCTGGTTGTCTGCAATGGCAGGGAGATTTCATTCTGGCTTTGTTTGAATTTTAATTAAAACGGGAAGTTTTAATTTTGCTTACAAGTTGTAAGAACGTGACTTCGGGCTACAATTGTACTGGCATTCCAGCTGTAGAAATCCTCTAAAGGAAGTAAAAAAGAAGAGAAAGCTCCACATAATCTTCAAGCAATTATGGGGAGTCATTTATGTTTTCCTTAAGTAAAACCAAGCACCTGCTCTTTTAGTGCAGTGAACTCACACACGTTTCCTGTTGTCAGGCCTCTTGATGGCATTGCTGGCAGGAGGACCTGGCCTGGGACGCATCCCTTTATGACAGTTTCATGGCCAGTTTTCTCTAGATGTTCCATGGTGTTCTGCTCCCTAGTCACACTCACACAGCCCATCTCAGGGCTTCTATCAACTTGAAAAACAAACAATTCACTGCAGTCAATTTGACAGGAAGCACAGGGCTAAGAAGGGCTTAGGTCCAGCATGGCAGTCTGTTTAAAGGAGAGGAAAGAAGATAAATCTTAGGACAGAGGCTACTAAAATTATGGCATGATTTGGGAGAAGCTTATGTGGGAAACCAAGGAAAATCTTAGCCTTGGTGTGGAGTTCAGTCATTGTGGGAGAGGAAAAAAAAGAATAATTCTGGGCCTAATCTGTCCTAGCTAGATTGCCACAGTAAGTTGTGATTACTGTGATTTAGAAAGGAAGGAACAAAAACCCTGATCGTAGGGTGATCTTTCCTTATGAGACATGTTTAATGGTGCCTACTGGAGTATGAAGAGCTTGGATTTGAAATCAGAGGATATGGGTTTGAAGCCCTGCTGTGCCATTTTCTCTGTGAGAGGCAACATGGCTGGAGAGATAGAGTCTAGACTTGTCAGGAAAATGGGTTTGAATCCTGCCTCAGATCATTATTAGCTGTGCGACTTTGAGCATGTCACTTAAGTTCTCGGAGCCCCAGGGACCTCATTTCTACAGTTGAGAAAATGGTAGCATCTCCTCCCAGGGTTGTGATGAGGGTCACGTGAAATAACCCACGGAAAGTACTTTGAAAACCTCAGAGTAGTGATATCAAACTCAAAGAGAAATGGGGCCATTAGACCATGCTGACAGCTGCAGATCTACTTTGAAAACCATATATTCCATTATCTTTGGCCTATTGTATCTGATTGATTTTGTTAACTATTTCACAATTCCATTTGGATGTGGTTCATGTCCACTCAGGAATGGTGCCCATTAAAGCACCAAATGAATGCAAGTAACTATTACTATTTTTATCATTATTAGTTTTTTCGCAGTTGAGGTTAAGTGACTTGTCCAGGGTCACACAGCTAGTTGGGTCAAGTGTCTGAGGCTGAATATGAACTCAGGTCCTTCTGACTGCAGGGCTGATGCTCTGTCCACTGCACCAACTAAGTGCCCCATGAGAGGTATTATGAAGGCAAGTTGATTTTTCTCTCTGGACCTCAGTTTCCTTATCTGTAATATATTCAACTAGATGACCTATAAGATTCCTTATAGGTTGAGTTTGATTATTATCATTTGGGTAAACATGGGCAGGTCATTTCAGTTCTCTAGGCCTCAGTTTCTTCAGCTGTGAAATTGGATGCTATTCCAGAAATGTACAGAAAGCATCAAAGGTTCCTAGTGAAATTATTTTCTTCCATCATCCTTTGTATGATGTGTGTTACAGGAAAGGGGAAAGCTAATTAAAAGTCATGGGTGGCAGGAAGGGTGATAGTACAAAAACCAAGGGGCTCTTGGCTTTGAAACCTATAAAAGCCACTTCAGTTTGATGAATCAAGGCCATATCCCAAACTCTGTCACATTTGTATTCATGTTGTCCTCCAGCTTCCTTCCTGGCTCACTCTCAGTGACAGGTGGGTAGTGACTGATGGCAGAGTTACGCTCCTTTGCCCACTCATCAGGTCAAGCCCTAGGAAAATCATCTCCCCAAACTCCAGTCCATCATTTTCATAGTGCCTCCATTGTTACTTATTCATTTATAATCAAGCATAGTCTTTTGAGAGATTGATAAAAGAGAGAACGGACAATTGAAGGTGAAGGAGATTTTCGTGGAGGATAAAAAGGCAGCTTTTGGAAAGGTGCAGAAATGCCCCAGTTCTCCTGCCATAATGAATGGAAGTCTATGGGATTTTATCTTCAAGATATGTTAATCCTAACCCTTGTAAAATGTGTGTTTTTTGTTTTAGAAATATGTGAGTCATGAGCCATTGGATGTTTTTAAGGATTATGAACTCTCTGAGGACAGATCCTGTGCCTTAGTCATCTTTGTATACCCCCAAACCCCATATTCCCCCCACCCCATGCACACACATGCATAGAAACACACATACATCTCACTGCCTAACACCCTTGCACATAATATCCTCTCCATTCCCCCCACCCCCACCATAGTCAATTAATATCAACTTATATGAAGAATTAGATCCAGGGAGAAACATAATATTAAACCTATATTAGATGTCAGCATTGACTTTTTGGTCATGCCAACAATTCCCTAGCAGTGTGTATTAGCCAGGTTTGGCATCTTAGGAAATAGCTAGCCAGACATACCCACATTTGCCTACCATAGAATTTATTGCATAATATACAAACCATAGGCCTTTTCCCTTATGCATAAAGCATACCAGAAATAATGTGTCTTCTTTGACCCACTGTGCTGCCATGTGCTGGGTCATCCTCTACAGACTAGACCAGTAGAATGAGGCAGTACCTTCTCCCAGAAAGTCATCTCTATATAGACAGTAGCAGTTGATGGTCCAAATGAGCAAGGAGTTTCATTCTAGACTGAGCAGACCACCATCTCCTATGACTGTACCAATCATGGTGGGTTGGGAAAATGTAGGCACTGGGAGACTTTCTTTGGGGCCAAAGCTAGACTTGTGGAGGTTTATTAATCATTTTGTTTGTCTCTGTATGTCCTTCTTCATCCTGTGAATGAAGGGGAGAGGTTTCCCAATAATTGGGAAACAGTTACCTCCTCTAAAACATAAACAAGTCGTGGTAATTCAGCCTTTGCTGAGAATCCCCCTCATACCTTCAGGCAGCTCAATCCACTTTTGATCAGCTCTTATTGTTAGAAACTTCTCTTTATATTGAGCCTAAATCTGAGCCTTTATTGCTCCCACTGAGTGTTGCTACTTCCCACTTCTGGGGCCAAACAGGTCTACAGGCTATTCTTGACTACACTTCAAATATTGGGAGGTAAATATTGTTCCTCTAAATCTACTGTTCACCAGAATCACTCCTTTTATCAGTCCCTCCAAACTGCAACCTCCTAGGATCATCAATTCAGAATGGAAGAGTCACTAGAGGACCTTTATTTTAGATATGAAGAACACAGGTCAAGACAGTTTCAGTGACTTGTCCAAGATCACACAGTTCATTGGTAGAAGACCTGGAATTCCCAGTCGGATCCTCTTTTCATTATAAGGCATGGTTCCATCTTTTTTTTTCCCATGGAGCCTCTTCCTTTCCAATGGATTCCTCCAATTAACTGACTAGTTGACACTATTAAACTTGAAGGACCAGTCTTGTCAACTGGTGCAAATATTAGTTGGTCCTTTGAGGTTTTCATAAATCCCTGTCCTTTGAATGTTGAAAGCACAGGTCTGATGCCCCTCCCTACCCCAAGAAGTTGCTTGGCTCCTTATTGCCTCTAGGGTAAAACAAGAATGCCTCTTTTGGGTACTTTGAGTCCTTACAGTCAGGTTCCTTTTATCCTTCAAGGCTGATTGTACTTTTTCATGTCGTTATTTCTCTGATGGCATGGTCTTCTTTGGCAATGAAGGAAAAACACACACACATCTTTTTTCCTCTACATCTCTTCATATTCTAACCTGTGAATAGCATCCTTTCTCCCACCTCTGGGTCTTTTCATTGGCTTTCTCTCATGTCTCCTCATCTCCAACTCTCAGAATCTCTAATTCCCTTCAAGGTTTAGCTCAAGAGCTGCCTCCTACAAGAGATCCTCCCTGATAATCCATTCCTTAATGACATCTCCCCCAAATTATTGTATTTATTTTGTGTGTCAAGAAATATATGGAGAAGGCCATTAAGACAGGAAGACCTGAGTTCAAGTTTTGCCTCCCTCTGACACATTCTGGCTATGTGACCTTTGCCATGTGAATTCATTTCTCAATGACCCAGGCAACTCCTTAAGAATATTAAATGCAGAATATTTGTTGATTGAAATGAATGGAAAGAATACCATCTCTGGGTTTTCCTGATGCTGAATGGAATATTCACAAGTCCAGATTCCCTGTCTCCCTTTCTTCTCGTTACATAAATGCACACTCACATATACACATATGTGTATACACACATCTTCTGCATATTCATATATACTTTGCTGGCTTCCTGTTATCTGTATTCATTTTGCACGTCCTCCATCTTTCTCCTCTCCTCCCATTCTGTCCAGTAGAATGTGACCCTGAGGGTCAGAACACTTGTGTCCTCAGTGCCTAATGCCACCTCTGACACTTAGTAGGTATTTAATAAATGAGTATTAAATTGAAATGACTTGAACCTGAGTACAGATATCATAGTGGTTGCTATTTGAACTAGGTACCTCCGCCTTATCAATTTCCTTCCTATTATAACTCACAATTGAACTTAGTACTCTTGGTCATGGTGCAGAGATACTGTGACCTATCAGCTAGTAGATATACTGTTCCTCTTTAAGCCTGCCTAAGATGACATTGGATAGCTATGTGGTACAGTGGAGTACAGCTATGTGGTACAGTGTACAGTGGTACATCTTCATGACTCAAATCTGGTCTCCAACACTTACTAACTGTGTGACCCTGGATAAGTCACTTCACCCTGTTTACCTCGGTTCCTCCTCTATAAAATGAACTGAAGAAGAAATGGCAAACCACTCTAGTATCTTTGCTAAGAAAACCACAAAAAGGGTCAGGAAGAGTCAGACACTCCTAAAAAGACTCAACATCAACCCAGAAAAAGTCTCTGCTGGCATGAGAACAGTTCACTAAAACTCCCAGGTCTTTTCTGGATGAATTGCTGTTGAGCGTCATTTTATTCCAGGAAGATGAATTTTTGAACACAAGCATAAAACTTTACACTGATCATTATTACATTTCATCATTAATTTTGTCCCAACTTTCTGGCCTGTTAAGAGTGTTTTGAATCTTCAGTCTGTCCTTTGTATGCAAGCTGCCTTTTCTAGCCTTGTTTGACTGCTTCTTTGGCAAGTAGGCTCTCTACATTTTTGTCCATGTGACTGAACTGACCAAAACATTAATTAAACATAATAGGATTAAGCACAAATCCTTGGGCCCTGCTCTGGAAATGTCCTACCAAGTAGACATTATAAAATCATGGTTCTAGAGCCAGGAGGAACCTTGGAAGTCACCTAGACTACCCTTCAATTTAGAGCTAAAGAAACAGGCCCAGGAACATGAAGTAACCTGCCTCTGATCACATAAGCATCAGCAGAAATTTGAACTCGGGTCCTTTGACACCACAAGCAGTGTTCTATTCGTTTTTCTGTGTTAAAACATAATGATGACTCTTTGTTCTGGCCATGCTGTCACCTCCATTCTAGTGTTTTCTAATTCTAGTATTTTCTAGCTCATATCACTCAAGCTTTCTTATCAGAATCACGGATGATTGTGTCAATTGGCCTACTGAAATGTAATTCAATGATACCTAAAGCATTTCCTTGATCTATTGACTGGTAGTGACCCAATAAAAAAGAGGAAATCGGGTCAGACTGGGCATGACTGGCTTTGATCTTTGGGGTTACCAAACCATACAAACTCTTCCTAACACAGAAAGCTTAGCCAATAACAGATCAAACAAGAAAAGCCTTCCAGTATACAGCAAGAGGGTTGGTCTGAGAGGCAAACAAAGGGAAGCAAACAATGCCATCTGAAAGGTAAGACTAGAGGGGAGAGGTAATGGTGGAAATGGGCCTTCAAGGATATACAAGAACAAGATTCCCCATTGTATACTGGCTGTAGTCATGTGGTATTCACTTATATTCAAGCATTGAAGTTCAGGAAGACCTGAGTTTGAGTCCTGCTTCAGATATGTACTAGCTGTGTAATTCTGGTCAAGTCATTCATTTCTCTGTACCTCAGTTTATTCACCTGTAAAATGGGAGGCTCAAAACTTTTAAAGGTCTCTTCCAGGTCTAATTCTATGATCTTATGAGGGAAGGTTTCTCAAAGATTGTATGTTAGGAAATAGGTGACAGTGGAGTTACTCAAATTAGTTATAGACTTTGAAAATCATTTGACTAAATAAAAAAGAAAATAACTTTGGTAATTATAAGTATTCACTCTATTCAGTTCAACAAGTGTTGAGCCTGATACCTGGAATTTTATTAAGGTAGGGGACTTCATGGAGGGGGAAATCCATCTAGTAATGTAGATAGACATCTTCTTTTCCACTTATAGTTTTAAATCATTGCCTAGGGTCACACAGCCAATATGTTAGGGGTGAAGATTGAATACAAATCTTTCTGATACCAAGGTCATCTCTCTATCCAAGAGGCTACTCTCCCTCTTTGCAAAGACAAACAGATCCCACCCTCAAGGAACTTAAAATTCAGGGGTGGTGAGGTCACTAGTAAGTGGAGAAGCTCTTGATTATAAGAGCACCTGAGCTAACCACTGCAAGGAGGGAGCAAAAGTTGCATGAAGCAGAAGTGAGAAGGGATAACATTCCTTATGGGAGATTTGGAGGACACCTATGGAAGACAGTTTGTGCAGAAACAAAGGCATCTTTCTAGGGAAAAAAAATCAGATTATTCAAAAAAAGAGTGTACAAATCACTTTAAAATATCTATTGGGCCTGAACGTGTCTTTGTTTCTAGGATAAGCACTTACATACTTATCCCCTCTTAATCCAAGAAGTGGGTATGGTAAATACTGTTATTTCTATTTTAAAGATGAGGAAACTGAGGCCAGGGAGGTTAAAGTCATTTTTGTGATCACAAAGGTAGTAAGTACTGAAGTGAGATCTTGAACCTTGGCCTTCTGCCTCCAAGCCTAAGACCTTTCCCTCTAAACCAAACTTCCTCTCACTTTCCCATTCAGTAGCACTTTACCACCATTTTCTCACTGATTTCCTGGTCTTAAAGACTTCCAATACATGAACTTTCAGGTTTTTTAAAAAATATCTTTCTGCCTCTTATTTACTTAGACTGCAGTGAATAGACAATGAGATGCACTGGTAAAGGGAAGGTCAAATTAGGATTGAGCCTTTTTTATGTTCAGAGATGAGTTTATATGAAGAAGCTTTCCTCTGCATTTAGCTCTGCCTCGGTGTGACCTAGACCATTTAAATCAACTCAGACTTCTTTAAAAACCTCAAAGATTATTTAGATGTGTAGCCCTCATAATAACTCACTTTCATTTGATTCTCTAAAGGCCAGTTCTGTAGGTTCTATTTGGGTTTGACGTTCCTGGTCTAGACAATTACCCTGATTTTATACGTAAGGAAACTAAGGCCCAGAAAGGTGAACAGGCTTATGTAAAGTCACAAAACAGTAAATGGCAAGCTGGAATTGGAACACAAGACCTTGGAGTCCTGTGTTACACACCTCAGTCTTTCTTTGGTCTTTGGGTTGAATTCCACGGCCACTGAGATCCTTTTCAGCTCTCAAATTCTATGATTCTGGGACTTATGTCTCTTTGTTTAATGGTAGGCATGTACCTATATGGCTATTCTCTGGGGGCATTTCCCTACTTCTTCTACAAATGAAAATTCCAACTTCCCTATCATCATAGGATTGTAGGACTGGGAGAAATCCTAACACCATTTAGTGTAACTCTCTCGTGAGAAAATTGAGTCCCAGTGAGGTTAAGTTACTTGTTCAAGGTCACCCAGGTCATATGGATCTGAGTGGGGATTTGAACAATTGTTCTGCGTCTCTCAAACCTCTACACTCTTTTGCCTATATCATACTACCTCAATATAGGGGGCCATTTTATTTGATCTTAATATAGAAAACAAGGCCAAAAAATCTTGATTTGAAAAACAGCATTGGGTGGGGGAAGAGGCTTGTGGATAGTCGGTGCTGCAGACCTGGGATTGTATTCCCTCTCACCCTCAGACTGGAGACATTACCTCATCAGGCCGAAGTGATCTGGGGCAAGATGTCTGACATCAAGCCTATGAGTGATGCCATCAGACCTGACGATTGCTGGCTGCTATGAGACTCATAGCATGGGCAATGGGGAAATTAATTTGGCGAACTATCTTATTAGGCCAGTGGAGAGGATGAAGTCTGACTCTTGCTTCATGGACAGAGCAGGGCTGCAGAGGGCTTCACTCGACAGTTGGGCTTTTGAACAGCTGAGCTGATGATTATATTTCCTGTAGGGAGATTTCCTCCAAGCACTTTTCCAGAGCTGGATATCTCTGTGTGACGAGCAACAACCCTTAGTCTTTACATGCAAGTTTTAAGCATATCTGTTCAATCAGCAAAGCTGGACGAGCTCTGAATGCTACTTACAACATTGGAACTTGCCTGTTTTCTTATAACCCAATTTTTCTTATAGGTATTAAATGGGAACCAGATGAGAATGGAGTCATTGCGTTTGACTGCAGAAACCGAAAATGGTAGGCAACACAATCAATCCCTGAAATTTATTAAAGGAAAGCAAAAAGGGAACATTCTAGGAGTAATATTTTTTAAATTTTGACTTTTGATCTAGGTATATCCAAGCTGCCACTTCTCCCAAAGATGTTGTTATCTTAGTGGACGT
Source organism: Notamacropus eugenii (assembly GCF_028372415.1). Classification (NCBI taxonomy): domain Eukaryota; kingdom Metazoa; phylum Chordata; class Mammalia; order Diprotodontia; family Macropodidae; genus Notamacropus; species Notamacropus eugenii. The sequence continues at coordinate 477,147,381 of NC_092874.1, read as the reverse complement.
GAGTGGCAGCATGAAAGGACTACGCTTGACCATTGCCAAGCAAACAGTATCTTCCATTTTGGATACCCTTGGAGACGATGACTTTTTCAACATCATTGCTGTGAGTCCGTCTGTTTCATTTTAGCTATGCGTTTCATTTTTACTTCCTGTCTTCTGATATCATTGAGCTAGCTTTGGTAGTTGCATTGCAAATGTGGAATCTATAAACCAGGACTGTTGGACTGGGGCTGACCATCCTCCACTGCTGGAAGGCACAACCAACTCATCATTACTTTGGAGAGTTGAGGTTGACTTTGTTCAAGGTTCAGCTCCAGGGTCACTTCTTATATGACATGTCTCCTCATTCCCTTGGTTTCTAGACTTTTGGAAAGTATTTTGAACTTTTTGGTACTTACTTAACTTCACATATGTTATTACCATACTCATTACCTCTCCCTCTCTCTCTCCATCCTGTACAATGGAAGCTTTTTGAGATTAGAGGCTGCTTTATTTTTGTTTTATATCAATAGTGCAAAACCTGAAACTTAACAAATATTTAATTAATGCTAGATGAAAAAGTGAGTGAATGAATGAATGAAATGAAACCTTATGGGACAATGGATCTATATGATCAAATGGGCTTTCAGGGAATGATTCCACTCCTAACCTATGACTGTTTAGATTTTATTGTTTTTTGGTTGTTTCAGTCATGTTGAATGCATCATGACCCTATTTGAGGTTTTCTTGGTAAAGATACTTAAGTGCTTTGCTATTTCCTCCTCCAGCTCATTTTACAGATGAGGAAACTGAGTCAAATAGGGTTAAGTGATAGGTTCACACAACTGATACATGTCTGAGGCTAGATTTGATCTCAGGAAGGCAAGTCCTCCTGACTGTAGACCTGGTACTCAACCCACTGTGCCACCTAGCCGCCCAGTCTATGATAGGCCGTTGTGTCTAGATGAATACAACATCTTTTAGTTTAGATACTGTATTCTCCAGAATTAGATGATGAGACAAAGTTCTACAGATATATGTTAAGTTTATTAATATAAGACAGCACGGTAACATTGGGCTGAGAGTCAGGAACACCTGAATTCAAATCTAGCCGAAGATACTCACTGGCTATATGACCCTAGGCAAATTAAACTTTGATTACCTCAGTTTCTGATCTGTAAGATGAAGATTATAATGGTGACTACCTCCTAGGGTTGTTGTGAGGATCAAATGAGATCATTGCAAAGCACTTAGCACAGTGTCTGGAACATAGTAAGTGTTATAGAAATATTACCTATTATTACGACTTATCATATGGCAATACTTTTAACTTGAGTATACTACCAAAGTTTTGTTTTTCAGCCATATCCTTTACTCCATTGTCTTCCTCATATGGTTGAGATTGTATCTCCCACATTATCTGAACAAAAATTCAAGTTACAAAGCTTATGTTCCCTTGTTTCTGAAGGCCTTTACATTTTCACTTAACCACTGGACTGGTCACCTTGGTCAAAGTTTATCTGAGTAAAGAGCGGGGTGAAAAATCCTAAGAGAAGGTGGTCATTCTGAAGGACAGAATTGGGATTACAGAAACCATTATTTACATATTCTATTAGGGTTATTTTTGATGAGAGACAGAGAGAGAGGGAGAAAGGGAGGGAGAAAGAAGGAGAGGGAGAGGGAGAGGGAGAGGGAGAGGGAGAGGGAGAGGGAGAGGGAGAGAGAGAGAGAGAGAGGAAGGAAGGAAGGATGGAGCCTGAGCACAATCATGCTGTATCACTGAATTCTACATGGAAAGGATAATGAATCGTTTTCTGTTTTACTCTCTTTTCAAGCATAAGGAAAGAGAGAAAGTTATGTAGGATGAGATTGAGGAAAAAACCTTGTGTCTGGTGAGAGGATCTGGCTCAACATGCCATTTGCTTGTTGGTCTTTATAGTTCCGAGGGCAATGGTTACAACAGTTCTTCAGGAAAGTTACTAGCAACAAGACTGTCAAAGCAAGGAAGATGTCACCTCCAACAAGTAGGGAGAGCATGACAATTGTTCAGTGACCTACAAAGAGTGTGCAATCTTTGTGTTTCTGACTTTATTTCTGTGATCACTATCTATGTCAACATACGCATTATTTTCCCTTATGGAAACAAAGCAAAAGGGGTCTCAGGGACAGACCTCTCTACTTTTTAGGGCACCCAGAAAAATAAAATGTCTTTTTACCAAAAATAGAACAAGAGGTTCACAATGTGAAAACAAAGGGGACAAAAAAGTATCCAATGTGAGAAATTATTATTACCCTATGTCAGTGGGTGCAGAAGGGTAGGAAAATGTCACCCAGGTAAGAAAGCACAACTGAATACTTAGAGCTAAGTACCTAATAGGAGGAAAGGGCAACTTCTCTGTCTTTAAAATCCTGATGATGTGACTCTCCAGGGGTCTTGGGTGACTGTGGTGAAAAGAAAAAGCTGAGTTATCATGGTTGGTTCAGGTTCCTTTCAAAGAGCACCAGATCAGCTATTTGTTGACCTAATAGTCAACAAATATGTCTAAGAGGAAGAAATAAAAATAATATTATTGTCAAAATTTGAGAGACCAACCATCTAGAAGAGTTTGAATTTCTGAGAGAGAGTTGGTAAAAAGACAACAGATTTTTCAGCCAGGAAAGTTTATGTACCCCAGTGATGATGGAGAGCTCCAATCATCTGGGCATCTGGTAGCATTCTGGCTTTGACCAAAGCAGAACAATTAATGACATCTTAACTTCCTTTAATCAGATTTTATTTTCCAGAAAGAAAAAGAAAGAATGAAAGAAAGAGGAGTAAAGGAGATTTCCAAGGCATTTACTCTGGAGAAGAATATGAAAGGCTTACATTAGATACCTTTCTATATTTGAAAGTTTGTGGAAATTGGATCAATCTTCACAGACACACAGAAACTGAGCTCAGAAGTCATTAATCCAAGCTCCTCCTAGTACAGACGAACAAGTTACAAAAGAGCCAGATAGAGGAATGACGTACCCAGGCTCCCATGAGAATGGCAGAGCTGGTCTTGAAATCCCAGTCTTCTGAAGGTCCCCAATCCGGTGCTTTTTCTACTGCTCTGAATCCTTTCTTCCTTTTGAACTAAATTGCAATGATTTTCTCTGCTTGGCCCCATTAGGCACCATGGATGAAGATAGAACAAGTGAAGTTGTTAAAAAAAAATGCCTCTTTAGGCTTCACTTCAGGAAGTGTTCCCTAATGATGAAAACTGTGCCAGAGTGGGAAGGACTGCCCTGGAAGGGCACAGCTTCTTCCATTACAGAATTCTTCTTGCAGATGCTGGATGAGCCCTTTGTGGGTTAGCGAAGGGAAATCTTATTCATGTATGATTGGGATTACCTGACCCTTAAAGTCCCTTCGAAGTCTGTCATTCTGGGACTCTGCCAGAGACCATGTGGGATTAAATTTAAGCTACAGAACAAAATGTGGGTTTATTCAGAAGTTACATTAACTTTCCTTCCTTCCCTCCTGCCTTCTCTTCCTTTCTTCTTTTCTCTTCTTTCCTCCTTTCCCTCTTTCCTTCCTTTACTCCTTCTTCCCTTCCCTCCTTCCTTTTCTTCTTTCTCTCTTTCCTTCCTTCCTTCCTTCCTTCCTTCCTTCCTTCCTTCCTTCCTTCCTTCCTTCCTTCCTTCCTTCCTTCCTTCCTTCCTTCCTTCCTTCCCTCCTTTCCTCCTCCCTTCCTTCCTCTGTTTCTTTACATCTTTTATATTTCTCAACTTTGTACTCCATATCCCTTCCAAGTTCCCATGTACCAACAGAAGCAACAGTTAAGATGGAAATCTCCCCAAAGCAAACCAGTATTAAAAATCATGTTTAATGCCCTGCCTCTTAGCCCTCCACCTCTGCCAAGAAGATGTGAGAAATAACAGGAAGTCATGTGCCTGAGCACTGTATCTTCACATGTTTAACTGACTGAAAAGAAGGGAGAGAACTGAGCCCTCCAAAAAAATGATGAGTGTCCGTGGGCCCCAAACTGTCACCTGCTGTTAAACTGTGTTGCATAAGGAGCCATTTCTTTCTTCGGTGGCAAATTTTTAGTGAGCTCGAACTTTGTATTTGCATATAAGAAAAGTTATTACAGCCTGCTAATCTCAACTGGAATATGCAAATGCTGCCTGATTGGTTGCCCTGTGTCCTAAAACATTTATTCTAATTTCTAAAGATAAGAGGTCATTAAATTGAGAAGATCTTTCTTATTTATCTTTAGTTAATTATTACTGAAGGATCAAAGGCTCAAAAGACGGAAAGCCTAATTACATTGGGAAGTCTTTATCGGGAGAGATTTATTGACCCACCATCAAAACTAATCTGTTCAAATAATCTGAGTTCATTAAGATGTACAAATATGTAAAGCAGAATTATTAAGCTATTTAAATAGCCATGTGTAGCCCATGCCTAGTAATAGAATTGTCTGTTATCGCACGATAGGCAAGAAGCAAATTAAGTGTTTTTGTTCACTCCCATAAAGAAGTACATTAGGGACATGGTGAGGTAGGCTGCGGTAGATTGGCAGGCCCAGGCCCTCAGGTGAAATCTCCAGTGTAGGCCTTGGTTGAAATTCCTGTTTTGCTAAGAATTACTTTGGTAACCTTGGGCAAGTCTTTTAATCACACTGGGCCCCTCTTCTTGAGAAGCAGTGTGGAACATTGGCTAGGTCCTGGACTCGGAGTCTGGGAGACTGAGATGTAGACAAATCATATATTCTTCCAAGGTTTGTGAACCTGGGCAAGTCACTGAATCTCTTCATCTGCAAATGAGTGACCGTGTTAGTTGAGGTTCAAATGAGACTGTGTCCATATGATGTTTGCCAAACCTTCCAATGCTCTTGAAATGGCAGTTGTTATCCATACCTGAGGGTCCTTCCAACTCAAAGTCATTGTTTTATATTCCTGTGGGGCACTATTAGGACACTGCTCTCCTGTGCCAGCCACTTAAGGCCTAAGAAGGTTAAAGGAGAGATGGGAATGGATAAATATATTGACATATTCATACATACCTGGGGTGAATCTCCACCTGGGATTGAATCAGGTTAAGGAATCATGTGGAAATTCTCCTCCACCAATGCCGATGAGTAACTTAGCCATAGTCTAGCCTTCAAAGGTAGCTTTGAGCATTGAGACATCAAGCAGCTTACCCAGGTTCACATAGCTAAGATCAGAGGACAGGAACCTGTGACATCTTACATCTAAGAGCAGCATATTCACCATGCCACATGACTTCTACATCAGATATCATCATATCATATTGTGTCATATTACGTCATGTCATATAGCATAATACATCTAGAACAATGACACTCTATATAGCATAATGCAGTATACTATACTATTACGTGGTACAATATGCTATGACATGCTCTGAGATAGCATAACATAGTGTACCGTAATCACATGTAATATGCACTTCCGTATTTATGTACATGTGAAATGTAACGTATTGGACATGGCTGCGTCTTGGATCTTGGAAGTATCAGAGGCTCCCATGAAGGAAAGTCTAATTACTTTGTGAATTCTTTTTCGGGAAAAACTAACAATAAAAATCAATGACATTAATAGTTATTTACACTATGGCATTTGTAAATATTAGTAAAATGATAATTATTTCAGTAATTATAAGAGCAGTTTGAATTTTTCACTGGAGAGCTTTTTTCGCATGCCTATTAAATTCCATTTCTCTATTGTGTGGTCAAGGCAGGAGTGAAAGAGATTTAAGTGGAAATCTCATTACAATATTACAGACACGAATGAAGAACTTCCTCAAAGCCCTGAAAGGGGAATGTCCCAATTGGCCAACTTCTGTGTGACTTTCAGGGTCTCTAAAATCCTTAGATGCTTTTGGCCCGTTTTCCTTTGGTCTGTTCTATTCACACCTGTTCCCAAACCTCTCCCCACACCCCAAGGAAATGTCCTGAATGTCCTTAGGACAAGACTTGTCCTCCTGACAGTGGGAGCTCCTGCTGAAGGTTGATCTGGTTCCTGTGCCAACAGCATGGGAACCTCTTTAGCCTATGAAATTAAATCAGTCTTTGTCACATAAGCCTGCCATCTATGATCCTAAGATATTGGGATGGCCTAAGGCTTCACGCTTTCTCAACCTTTCCTTGGCGAAAATGCTAACAAAGAACAGACTTCTTTAGAGACAAAAAGGTTCAGTGAAAATTGACTATCAATCAGCCTATCATTATTAATATTATTACACTCCTACTACAAGCCAGGTAGTATGATAATCATTGGGAAATGTGAAGAAGGACAAAAACATAGTCCCTGACCTCTAGGATCTTACTTGTATTGTGAGGGAGACTATGAGACTCTGAAAATAACTGGGGAGATAGAAGACGTATGCAAAGGTAAATGGGATGTGATCTTAGAGGTAAGACATTTGTTCCTGTAGGGAGTAGGGGGTGAAACTGGGAAAAGGCTTCTTGTAGAGGTAACATTCGAGATGAATCTCAAAGGATACCGACAAAAATAAGAGGCAGAGGGAAGGAGAGAATTCCAGACAGCAGACCCGGATCTGAAGACAGAAGGCCTGGATTCAAATACCATCTCTGCCAGTGACTCTGAGTGTGACCTTCAGGAAGCCATTTGACTTTTCTCAGCCTCCCTCTCCTCATCTGTAAAATTGGGGGATTGAACTTATTGGCCTTCACCACTCTAACTCTATGATCTTATAAACACTACCTATCTTACTGCATATGATTCTTGGTTTTGACTTGGGAAGCAATGATCACTGGCTCTTCCCATTTGTTTAAATATAATTAGCCCAACATTTGCATTGCTACAGTAAAAAGGGAAAAAAAGGACTCCAACGTGGGAGAAGGGCTTTGTTTGTTTAATGCTTTCTGTTAAGCCTGATTTGTGTATTTTACTAAGTTCACTCCCCAATGCATCTACACATTATGGGGAAAAGCTTCCAATTCAAGTCTTTCCAGAGCATAAACATAAAAAGATAATGTTAAAAATCGTTTTAGCTTTCATGGGCAGGTTATTGCAAAATCTATCTAAAATTGATGGGCTAGATGATTGAATTACAAAAGAATCGTTGAAATAGGAGACTGATTTTGTGCAGTCTCAGTTAAAATTTAAGGTCAGTTCATTGGTGCATGAACAGCGATGTCTGCGGCAGCGACAAGAGAAAGGCCTATTCCTCTGACTCACTTTGAAATGTAACTCCAAGCCATGCAGTAAATTAACAATATTACCATCAAAACCAGAGTGCTAATCCTGGCCAGGGTGGAATTTTTTTTAAAAAATGACTTTATAGAAGCATAAGCCACACATTAAGTGAACAAAATATCAACTAGGTCGAGATTGTTAAATCAATTGCAATGTCTCGGCCAAACTGTATTTTTTGCAAGCATGAATAGAGAAGGGCACTATTTGTGGGTTTGGCCCTGAACCTTTAGATCCCCTACTTTTACTATGCAGGCATAGTTTCACAGTCATATTCTCCATAGGTCATCCATGATGGATTCACTTCTTGAAATAATAGGCTTGGGTTCTAACATGGGGAGGTGACCCTGCCCTTTTGGATGAGTTGGTTTAGCACTTCTAATTGTATCCAGTTGTGTTTCAGATTATGGAATGAATGTTTTTAATGTGGAAGATCATGAAGGTGCCTTTGATTTGGGTGGAAAACTTGGGGTTGGTTTGATTCACTATATAATTGGTATGCCACATTTTACTTCTGGGAAGCTACTTAATAGAAGAAGAACTAATAAAATTATAAAATGTTTAACTGAATCCAAGCAACCCTGCCCAGAAATCTCGAAACACATTAGGGAGTTAATGTTTTTGATCTATTTTGTCTTTTAGGGTCACGTCATATCCTCTCACACTTGCTATTCAGTTGTATTTTTTCCTCTTAGACTGTTTTTCATCCTCATAAAGCTTCTGCCATCACCCTTTCCTGCCATCACCTTTTTTTATTTCCAGTACTTCCCATCAGTTTCTTGTTCTTTAACATGCAAAATTTCATTGACCATTTTCCTTTTTTATCCTTCTAATTTTCCCAGAGTAGAGTGGTTCTATCACAAGCTTCTTTTTGCTAAGCTCTGCTTATACTTGTAATGGTTTTATATTTGATGGACTTTGGACTGATGACAAGTTATTATCTTACGATCTCTCCTTTTATATTGAACGTTCTTCCCACTATGGTCCTAGTAGGTTAGATAATCACTTTTAGTCATTGAATAACATTCTTGGCATAGAAGTACATTTTCTGTAGGTTCACTGGGAAGTATTTTGGGGATATCTTGTGATTGTTTCATTCTTTACTCTCCTATCTCCAGCATCTGTGAACTTCTTGCACACAATAGGTGCTTACATGGATGAATCTGTAGGCTAACAGGGATGATATATCTTTTAACTATATTTTTTAAAATATTCTCATTTGATCGATCTAAAATTATGAATATTTTACATGATAACATTTATTACAAATGTCATGCTTAGATTTTGACACACCACTACTGTCTTGGCAAAAATTCATGGTGTATGGTGGTGATGGCCATCGTGATTCTTATTCTTCTCAGCTGCTTCAATGGAGTTCAGCTAAGAACAGTCCTGCAAATATCTGATAGAATTCTCTTACGTTATTGTGGTTCTTGCAATTACTCTAATTATTATCGGCCATTATGTTACCTATCTTTTGGCATTCATTATTTCTTTTGAATTTCATAACAAACCTGGCTTGTAGGTGATCCTGGCATTATTTTATGCAATGAGAGATGTGGAATCTGAGGGTGCTTTGTCCAAGGTCACAGAGCTCAGCTGGGTCATAAGTGGAGCTTGAACATCCTTGCTGAATACAGGTTCCCTGACTCTAGTTTTCTATCCACTGTTCCACTGCAAGGCTATGTTTTGTTTTTCTTTCTTTTGTGAATTAATCTCTCTCTCTTCTTCTTCTTGGTAATTCTTTGGTGGTTATTTGGGTCCAAGTGCAATGGTATTGGAGAACATAGAATAAAGGAAAGTTTCTTCTTCTAACTCATTAGATAGCAGCATCCAACAAAGTGACGTTGACAGGATATTGAACTGAATCTAATGAGATGAAATTGTATGGGGATAAATGCAAAATCATATATTTAGGTCTAAAAAAATCAACTTCACAAGCTGGAAAGACATGGTTTGTCTTTAACAGAGCTGAGCATTTTTTAAATTGAATTTCAAAGTCAATATGAATCAGATCTGTGATGTGGCAAATAAAAAAAAAGAGTAACAACATCTTGGGCTGCATTGAGACATGATGGTTCCACTTTACCAACAGTATTCAGAAGTAAAAGCAAATAGATGGTGCCAAAGATTATGGGCAGGACTATGAGGATGAGGATTGAGAAAAGGCCAAGGCTTTGGCAATTAAAAGGTCATTCTTCACTTTGGAGAGACTAGCTTCAGTTGAATGATGAGTGGAGAAGCCAGATTTTCATGGGGTTTCGAATCCAGTGAAAAGAGAGAAAGTGGAGGCTTGGAGTATAGACAACTTTCTCAAGGAATTAAGCAGATAAGAAGAGAGATATAGGATGGTACATTAATGTCATGGCCAAATCAAGTGAGGGTGCTTTAATGATCAGCGAAACATGGACCTGTTTGTACACAACAGGCAAAGAAGCAAGAGACAGGAAAGTATTAAATATTGTACAAGTAAGGATTATACTGGGAGCAATAAGCTATGATCTATCTGTCAGTATTTAGTATTTGGGGTAAGTATTTGTTAGTTATATTAATTTATGTTCCTCACTGTCTAGCTTAATATTTGCTGATTTGAGGAGTACAGTTGATTCTGTTTTATAGAATAAAATAAGGTAATACAGTCTCTATCATTGGGATTATATATCCTTAAGATAGTTGATGGTATTTGATGGAACATTTATCTGTTTCTGTTGTATTTTTATATCACAAAACATTAACAGCAGAATCGGTTACTTTTTCTGATTTTTATAGAAATCTGTTTCTTATTTTGCACTATGAAGATCTGAGATTTTTGGAGGCATTTGTCTTTTAGCTTTACATTTTGTATAGCTGATATAGGACTATGTAGATTAATGTACTATCGAAGAAAAAAAATCTTCATTTTTTCTTCCTTTAGAGAGTTCATTTTGGTAATTTGATTCTTCTTACATCTTCTCATTGACTACTGTAACTTTTTCAAGATTTTATACATTTATTATGCTATTATATCATGGCTATTTATACATTTTGTTGTCTTTATGATTTCTGGAATGAGCTCATTGAGCATAATTTAACCAATCCTATATCATTTCAGCCTCTTCTTTGTTCAGTACCTTTTGATCATTTTTCCCTATTGAATTTTTTATATTAAGTTATATAAATTTATTTCCCATCTTTTCTCCATTTATTTATAAATTCTTTAGAAATTAAGGGATTATCAATTTTTGTATGTTCTTTTCATTTTTGAAGGTTATCTTCCCTATTATATATGGAATACTCACACTGAGATCAGAGATCCATTTCAGTATTTGTGTGTGTGTGTGTGTGTGTGTGTGTGTGTGTGTGTGTGTGAGTTTATGGCTGCATGAAAGATAGGAGGTGAGAGAGAGAGAAAGAGAGAGAGAGAGAGAGAGAGAGAGAGAGAGAGAGAGAGAGAGAGAGAGAGAGAGAGAGACATCAGTTGGTTTTGAGCAATCCATTGAATGAAAAAAAAAATGTTTATTCTTCAACTTGAGGTATCCTACTGTGTTAAGCAGGTGTAGCTGTCCCCAAAAGTGATTGTTTTCCCTCTCCAAATCTTTTAAAAAAGTAGTTACTCTACTTTATCTGATATAACTTCTACATCGTTTACTGTTCTGGAGCTGTACCCAGAAACCTTGAGAGAACTCCATCTCTCACGTCACTCATCTTGATATTATTGTGTAACTTCCCATCATATCCCTAAGTCATCACTCAGGGAATAAAAACACAACCAGACTGCTCGGGACTTATTGTTGCCGAAGTTCCATTTCTTTTGCCAGATGCTGCCTCCTATTCTTTCTTGTTCTTTCTTCTCTTCCTTCCTGGCATTGTCTCTTCCTCCTTCCAATGTGATGACCTAGGGAAAGATATTCATTAATAGGACTCCACCATTGCTCTACTGTTGTTCCTTGCCTAGAATTTATACTGAAACAATTTAGTCATTCATAATTTTAAAATTCCCACATGCACACGCTGCCCAACCTCCTGTCAGAATTTACCTGGTAAGGTTTTACTTCTGGTTTCATTTGGCTATCAAAACATTTATGAAGACAATTCAACACAATAAACATTTGTTGAGTGACTACTTTGCACAAGGCTGAGCTTGGTTTCTTCTGTAGACATTTTTAGAATAATTACATATTGTCAAACATTCAATTTTTGCCTTATATTTTATGCTTAGTTAAAATAAGAGCCAATCTCCCTTGATTTTTTCATTATATCCCATCCTTGTTTTGAATGAAAAAATTGGTGCCATTGAATTGGTTTCCTTGATAGTTTACCACACCACTGTCCTTTAGATTCTTATAAAATCATTTGATTTTGTAGCTCTGAAGTAGATGTTGATTTGTCTGAAAAAAACTGCATCTCTTTTGGCACCTCGCAGATTCTGTTAATTTCTAATCTGTCCCTTAAATTCAATAATCCCGAGATTGATGCAATATGGTGCTCGAACGCTGGCTTGCATACTTGCAAGAGGCTGGTTACTCTTCCATTTTCTAGCAATGTCATGTACTTTACTTCGAATGGCATTGTTTTGAATGGTACTAAGCCAAATTCAAGTCAAATTGTCTTTTCTATGTGATTTTTTGCTGTTTCTTCTTCAGTTTCTACATTTTTGTCATCTACTGGAATGATTCTACTATTTAGTGAGTCTATATTTTTATTTCTATTTTCCAGCTCTAAGTTCATGTCTTTTGAATTTTTATTATTGTGTCGCTCATTTTTTTTAGTGATGACAGATCTCTTTCAGCCTTCTTTATTGCTGCTAGTTCCCCATTTTTCTTAGTGTTTATTGGTGAATTTTTTTATGGTATGTAACAGTTCAGATTCATTACTCACATAATTAATATAAATATATCATTTCCCCTTAATATATCCAGCAACGAAGGATGAACACAATCCTGTGAGTAGATACATCTGGCTGAATGGGAACCCAGATAGCTGGGTAACTCAACTCCTCTTCTGTCTGCCTCCCCCTCCTTTTCATTCTCCTCTCCAAAGGAAGGTAAATTTGGATGGCCAAAATATGCCCACCTGACTTGGGTTTTACTGGCTCCTCCCCTTCCCTTCCCTTCCCCTTGTCTTGTCCTTTCCCAAACCTTAAACCTACTGCACTCTGAAGCTGGGACACCAATTGGCCCCTACCTAAGAGCTCTTCTGGACCCTCCTAGCTTTAGAGCGAGATTAGCTATAGTAACTGCTGCTGTTTCCCTCCCAGTCTATTCAGTGAATGGCCTTTGCCTCACCCTGAATGACTACCTGCAAAGACCTTGGTCTAGAGGGCCCAAGGTCTCCCAGTGCATCCTGAGTCATCTCCAGTCATCCTCATGAATATCTGGTCACTGGATTCAGAAGGCTCTGGAGAAGTGAGGCTAGTGACCTGCACAGCCCTCCTTTACTCAAAACAAAGTCAAGTACAAGTCATGTCATCATTTCTCTGATGGCATGGTCTTCTTCAGCAATGAAGGATGAGCACATTCTTAAAATCTTTGAATTAGTGATATTTCCTTATCATGTAAGAACTTTGTCTTTTTTAGAAACATTTCTAATCTTTCTATCAGAATCTAATTACTTTCTGTAGTTTTTGAGTATCTACTTATTCCTTTACCCTCTTTGAGGGAACAGAGCCTGCCGTTGTTCAAGTGAGGAATATTGGGGAGCTGGCTCATCTTTTAAGGTAGAAATCTTGTGGCCTTAAATTTCAAGAAGATGTTAGATATAAGGAAAGATTTCTCCTCATTAAGCAAATTACTATTGGAACATGTTTTATTTGTATTGCCAGACAAACATTATTAATCAAGCAACCAATATGATATATACCAATGCCTTAGTAAGTGACCATGTATCTGAACTCAGCTTACATTTCCAGATGCAAGGTTCAGTTGGATGAGTGGAGTACAGAAAGAGGAATGGAATATTTCATGTGACTGCCATTGTGGGTATATTTGAGGGGGACTCACTGGACTTTTTTCAACATGTCTTATAATCAATTAGCTATTTTAAGTTAACAATTCAGTACAGCTTTCTAGGGGTAAAAAAACCACCTTTTGTTGACTCTAGCTTTTGTTGACCTGACCATCTTGGTATATGTCATTTCTAGTATGTTGATAATAAAAAACATCACCAATTTGTTGAGAGAAACCACAATGAATAAAAAGATTAACAGCCCTGATACAGACATGGTGCCCTTCCAATTAAAAGAGAAAAGGAGGGCCACAAGTCTCAGAATTAGAGCTTTGCATTTCATTGGATGTTGGCTCACAATGTCTCACCACATTCAACAAACTGAATTCCACACTTTATTAAATATGTCCTATGTGCCAGGGACTGTGCTGGGTCTAATTACAAAATGGTACCAGTCTTCAGAAAGCTTACATTCTACTTAGAGGGTTATAAAACACAGATGGAGAAAATAGAAACAAATTTCAAGAGGGAAAACATTCTAAAAAACAAGGGAAATTAGGAAAGGCCTCAATAATTACAAGGTACTCTCTGAGTTATCCTTTCAAGTAGGATAGAAATTCCAAGAGGTGGAGGGAGGTAAGAAGTAAGTGTGATATAGACAAGGGGGACAGCATACACAAAGACTTGGAGACAGACAATAGACAGGCAGATGGGAACCATGTATTGGGGAGTCTGAAATGCTAATATTCTTCTGACTGACAGTTTTAGAATGTCTTTGCAATCATGGTGACCAAGTTCCACTATTCTATCATTCCAAATCCGCCTCTAACTCTCTCCTCCACCCCCACTCCAACCACCTCCTCCAAGTGCACGGTTTAATTTGAATGTTTGTCTGTTTTACTCCAATGAAGCGGGGGAGCTGGGGCTGGAATTGTCTCAACTCTGGATCTGTAATTCTATCCAGATCCCTACCTGGGAGGTTTGCTGTCAGGCAGTTTCATTAAAGCTCCATGCATTTAGAGATGTCCCTGTTGGGTGATTAGTTTAACTGTGTGAATTCTGAACTCACCTATATCTTGGCACATCAGTTGTTCTCCACCACTCCTCCCTTCCAATGCAAAAACAGAAATGCAGCCACCACTCCTTATTCAAACCAAAGAGCAAGATCACAGTTTTAACGAATCAAGTCTGTTGATTGCATGGTTATTGTTTCATTTTCTGTGTGTTTGTGTGACTAAACTGTCAAATTAAAACCGCTTCTTTCCAGCCTCTGAAATGAAGGTTCCCTCTGTGTTCTTTTTCTTCCCTTTCCAGTATAATGACGAACTTCACTATGTCGAGCCATGCTTGAATGGGACCTTAGTCCAGGCAGACAGGACCAACAAAGAGGTAAGGAGAAGTGAAGAAGTTGAGGGAATCAGATGGTGTGGTGAGGCATGCCACTTGATTACAATAGCCTTTGTGAATAAATTTAATCCTAGTTTATTAAAATGAAAAAATAATAAATGGCTGCAAAAGCCTATTCAAAGGGGATTTGCTACCTGTTACAGTGAGGAAGCTATTTCATTGTTTGGTTCAAATCATTTTATGGAAATGTTGTCATTGAAATGAAGATATTCCTCTTTTTTCATTTTGCTGCAGGTTACATTGCCCCCCTGAGCAGAGTTTTAACTAATGCCTTTAAATAGATGTGGCTTTTATTCCATCACTGGAAAACAAGTTGGAGTGAGCCTTCTAATGCTAGGAAGGTCTTCTTTGCTTTAGGAAATACACGAAACACATATTCTAGTAAATATAACTGAAAATCAACTTCTATGAAAGAAACACAATTTTCCTAAAGACTTTCTTTTTCATTCTCAAAAAATTCTTTCTTTCTTGGATATCACAAGAGGCTGAATTGAAAATCTGCGCTGAGGTAGGGGCATGGTGGACAATGTATGGTACACCATATAATAAGTGGATTCTGTGTTCTCTTCCAGATGATTCCCTCCTACTTCCAATTCTGTAAAGTCCTTCTCAAAAGTTCGCTCCCTTAGGTCTCACAGCAGCTACATGAAATGTTGCTAAGTGGCATTTAAGTGCTGACAGGTGATGTGTGCTACTTACTCTCTTACTGATGCTACTGAAGTGGTAGGCATCCACACCTAGCTTGCTGCCCTGTTTTTCTTTTTCTGCAACTCACAGAGAAGAAGGCTGTCATATAACAATCTTGGAATGTGGTACACATTAGGGCCACCATATGGTGCCACCCATGGACTACCAGTCTATTGATTGTATCAGAAGATTTTTAAAGCACATGAATGAATTTTTCCCAATGGTTGTAAGAGGACCCACTCTTTAGCAGCAGACATAAACTATATAGAACAAAACTCTTCTCCTACTTCTCCCTGGCAAAGTTGTATTAAGATTATCGATGTAGTATCTGGCCCCAGGTTTTATATAGATCTAGGCGTATGAACTGGTGTGTTCCCAAAAATTGCTGTAAGAGAAAAATGTCTCATCCCTATTCTGAATCTTAACCCCACCTTAGGAAAAACACCTACAAGTGAGCATTATTCATATACTCAAGTGATTTGTTTTAATAGCCCTGGGATTTCTTGAAATTCAGTTAGATAACTATGACTGAGCTATGGAAACTTCCAGGCTCGTCTATATCCTTTTACTGAAATCTCATCCAGCTGTTGCTGCAAGGCTTCAAATTCCTGCAAATGACTACCACATCCCCATATCTGTCCCGTTTCTTCCTTTGCTACACTCAGCTTTGGATGCAGCGACAACATAGGTGAGAGGATCCCAGTGTCCAAACTGTCTTGGCCCACTGGGAGATCTCTCTCTCTCAAAACCCTTTCCTTCCATGATAGCATGATCAGAAAGTACTGTACTGCCAGTCCAGGATTCTGCATGTCCTTTCCAAAGGAAAATGGAGTGGCAGGTCCAGACAGAAAGGGTGTGGGGTGCTTGTGTGTTTCTGTCTTTTAAAATTTTATGTGAGTCTACCACTGGACTAAACTCATACTTGAGTTGTGCACTCCATTGCATTGATACAGGCATTATTATCCCTGTTAGAAAGCTATAGAAACTGAGTCTCAGAGAGTGACATCTGTGAACCTAGATTTTTCTGACTGAGTCCTCCGCGTGTATAATGACACCACACTACTGTCTACTATTATGTAGCAGCATCATTGTACTCACTGGGAGTTGTAATCATAAGCACTATAGAAATTTTCCTATCCTGTTGCTTTCAATCTACAATCCCTGGGGGGGGCAGTGAATTTAGAATTTGGGGTTTCTTAGGGCCACAGAACTTGGTAAAGTGAGATCTGGCAGGATTGGATAGGACAAAGGATGTCTTCTGTCATCTTTCTTCTTGGTTGTTAGATGTTCTATGATTACTTCCACACCAGTAAACTAGTCAGGAAAAAAGGATCTAATTTAATGCAAGTGAGTTGAGGAGGAACAGACCCAGGGAAATGAAAATTCAAGCTAGAGTTTTACAGAAAAAACCACACACAAACCCTAATACTGGGGGAAGGAGGAAACTATTCAGGGAAGTTGCTTGTCTATATTCATTTTCTAGGTTAAGACAAGAAAGATGGCAACCTACAATGGGATTTCTTTGGGGATTGTCTTTTTGGCTGCCTGGAGCACAACTCTGGCTTTTTTTCTCATTAAGGACAATGTGATATCCTCCAAAACTCTCAGACAGGTGTCCACTGATGGCATCTGAGAAAAGGAAAAGAGAAGATGACTCTACCATGCAAAGCTCTGTCCAGCCTGCTTCCAAGAGCAGTGTCCATCAATGGGACGTTTGGTTCTTTCAAAAGTGAGCTTAAAACCTGTATTGGGAGAAACTAGATGGGATTTCATCTAATTCACTGCCTCGCAATGGTTTATAAGTTAATGATAAGGGAATATAGTGCAATGGCTAGAGTTGGCCTCTGAAGAAGAAACACTGAAGTTCACCTCTTGCTCTGGCTGACTCTGTGACCTTGGGCAAGGTATTTAATCCTTGTACATCCCAAGAAAATAAGCAAAGGATTACTAACACCATCTGTGTTGGGTGGAATCTTCTATATGTGAGTGCATGTATGTGTGTATACATACATTTGTGTATGTAGGTATATATTATCATATACACAGGCATATATTACATATAAATTATATATAAAGTAAACTCTTGCTCTCTGCACATCCATGCACAAATGTACGACACTTACATATACATACACTTGCATACATACATATATACATATATGTGTACATATATTTAAAATTTCCTATTTTATATCCTAGCTATTGGGAATTCTCTGCAGTTTTCCTAATAGGTAAATAGACATGATCAAACTTGACCTTTATGAAAACTACTTTAGAAGTAGCAAAAGAAAATGAATGAGAGTAGGGAAATAATGGAGCATTAGAGATCAGAAGGGAAGATATAATAATTGATCAACAGGAACACATTAAGAAATGCCTATGTGCCAGGCACTGTGCTAAGAGCAGGGCTATGAAGACAAAAGGGAGACCATCTCTACCCTCACAGAGCTCATGTCTTAAGGAGGGAAAGAAGATTTACATTTAGAAGTATAAACAGAACGCAAGCTTGTTTCTCCATAAAAAACATAATTTAATAAAAATAAATATAAACTCCTTTGGGGAGAGGGAGCACTGTGAGTTTTAAGACCAGGGAAGGTTTTATGAAGGAGATGACACGTTATGTTTTCAGTAGTATTTTATTCGTTCTAATTACATGTAAAGACAATTTTTAACATTCTTTTTTTTAAAATTTTGAGCTCCCAATTTTCTCCGTCCTTCCCTCCCCTCCTCCCTCCCTGAAATGACAAGCGTTGATATAGGTTATATATGTGCAGTCATGTAAAACATATTCCTATAGTAGTCATGTTTTAAAAGAAGAAACAATTTACACAAAATACAATTTGCAAAAGAAAAAATACAAAAAATGAAGAAAGTGACAATAGTAGTTTGATCTGCATTCAGCCTCCATAGTTCTTTCTCTGGATGTGGAATCTGAAGTATTTCAAAATTTTCTTGAATCATTATATTGCTGAGAAGAGCTAAGTCAATTGTAACTGATCATCACACAAAGTTGCTGTTGCTGTGTACAATGTCCTGGTTCTGTTCGCTTTACTCAGCGTCAGTTCATGTAAGTCTTTACAGGTTCTTCTGAAGTCACCTTCCTCATCATTTCTTATAGCACAATAGTATTTCATTACAGTCATACACCACAGCTGGTTCAGCCATTCCCCAAATGATGGGCATTCCCTCGATTTTCAGTTTTTTTGCCACCACAAAAAGAGCAAGAGGGGACACTTTAGCTAAGTCTTTAAGGATACCAAGAATACCAAGACAATGAAATGAGGAAGGAGGAGTGCATTCTAGGTTTGGGGCACAGCGAAGACAAAAGTGTTGAGATGAGAAATGGTACATCTCAGAGTGGGAGGAGTAGCTTGTGCATCCTCATCTTTGAACGATTGATATAGCTCGCCCAGTACACCAAACTCATGTTTGGGTGGTGCTCTCCACTGCAAGGAATAGATTAGTATGACTGCATTGAAAAGTGTGAGGTGCGATGCAAGTGTAAGAAGATTAGAGAGATACAAAGTGGTCAAAGTTGTAAAGAATTTTCAGTGTCCAATGAGAGACTATATAGTTGTTGCTTGATGCAATAGGCAGATGTTAGAGTTTATCAGGGAGCAAGACCTGCCCTGAAAAATCATTTTATCAGCTGCCTTAAAGGTGAATTGTAATGCGGAGAGACTTAAAACAGGGAAGCCAGGCAAGTGACTATTATAATAGTCCAAGTAAGAGATGACAAGGGCCTAAAAAAGATTGGTGGCTGTATGAGTGGAGGAGGAAGGCTACAGGTGAAAAGTGTTGTGGAGATAACTAGAAGATCTGGCAACTGTTTGGATGTGTGGGACATTGAGGAATCAGAGCACAATGAAAACAGATCATGAACCTTGGTGGCTAGAAGGATGGAGAGGCTCTCAATAGTAATAGGAGATTTGGGGGAAGCGTAGATCTTGGGGAAAAGATGATGAGAAATGTTGAGTTTGAACTGTCTCTGAGACCTGTTCTGAAATGTTTAATAGGCAGTTATTAATGTGGGAATGGAAGCCAAGATAAAGCAAAGGACTGGTATTCATCTAGTAGAGAACAAGGACAGGGCAGTACCTCTCTGAACTCAGATGCAAGAGATGATCCCGAAAGAAAAGGAAAAGAAGTGTCAAGTGCAGCAGAGGGATGAAAGAAGATGAAGAATGAGAAGATGCTAGTAGATATGGTAATTAGTAAATCACTGGTAACTCTATAGAAAGAATTTCAGCTAAGTAATGAGGTAAGAAGCCAGATTATAGTTTATTAAAATGAGTGATAGGAGAGAAAGTAGAGGCCCCACATAAATGGGAGTTTTTTCAATGAATTCAGTTGAAGAAGGGAGTTGAAGAATGATAGCAAGTGGACATAGTGGTATCTAATGAGGGCTTCCTAGGGATAGGGGAGAATTTGCAGGCAGAAGGGTAGAAAGTGGTATACAGGAAGACAATGGCGATTATAGGGAGGCAGTATATCAAGGCCAATCTGCAGGAGGAGAAAGGATCAATGGTACATGACAAGCATTGGCTTTGGCAAAGAGAAAGGGCACCTCAGATATTGGAATAAAAAGAAGAGATTGATGTCAACAGGCTATGAATGTAGAGAATGGAGAATAGGGAGCTTTCATTAGGTAGCATGAATTTTTTAATAAAGTGTATGGAATGAGAGCCTTAATTGAGAGAGTGGAGAAGGCGTGGCTGATGGGGATTTGGGGAGTGAAGGGAGTCTTGGAACAGCCCTTGTGGAGAGTAGAATAGAGAGAGAGAGTCAGTTAAAGGAGGACTGAGCAGTGAATGGTAAACAGGGCTTGAATTAGGATATTAGAAATGAGAGTGGAAAGGACCATGGTTAGATCACCTCAACTCTATGTAACTGACCACTTACCTCCCCACCTTACCAACTACACTACCAAAACAAGAAAATGCAAAACACAGAAACCAAAAGGAGCTGCTATGTCTATGGTTCAGATATTGTTTTCTATACAGAACTTCATCTTCCCTCATTGCTGATTCCATTTTGCTATGTGGTCTTGAAACGTTGTGAAAGGTACCAGGCATTTCACAAGTCTTAACCACATCTACAAACTTTCATATCCACCCCGGGAAAGGAACAAAATCACCAAAAAATCTGTGATTCTGTGGCCCTCTTTACTCAACAGTTCTAAGGTTGATCTACTATGACATGACATCTACACGACATGACATGACATGATATGACTATGTCCATTCACCTTAGTGCCTCTCAATCTGAAGATCTACTGTTCTTTGTCAATTGCAAATAGAAATTGAATGCCAGGTTACAAACTCACCTTCACTAGATCTGTTCCTTTAATATTTCAATCTTATATGAATATATTCTCAGAAACTACTAAATCCTTCCATATTTCCTAAATCATGCTTTCCACATCATTTTCTTAAACCATACAACATATCCCAACTCAGGCTACTTCCTGAGTCTGTTAAGTATCCAGGAAGAATTATAGACATTTCATTCCTTTTGAAGTCATTCCTACAATGGGTAGAGAAGGGGGTGTGTGTGTGTGTGTGTGTGTGTGTGTGTGTGTGTGTGTGTGTGTGTGTATTTTTCCTTAATCGCATACATCTATACCTCTGCCATTTCTCAGTTCTACAATGACTTGAGCTCTTGACAATGAATAGAGAAGTGGATAGATGGATGAGAAATGATGTAGAGCTGGAATTGACAGTGTGTGGCAAATGATAGGATGTGATGAGTGAAGAGAGAAGGGATAAAAGATGATTCTAAAATCAAGAGCCTAAATCATTGACAGAAATGTTTCCCCTTCAGCAGAAAAAGAGACTTCAGAGAGGAAAATATTTTAGAGGGAAGATTGTGAGTTTACTTTTGTTGGTGTTGATTTTGGGAGGTTGTCACAGAATCCAGGTACCGGGGCTCAGGAAAATGGGCAAGGTGAAGGAAGAGTTTTGCACTCATCTATCTAGAGATGATAATTGAATCTGTGATGCAGATTAATTCATCATTATTAAAAAAAAGAAGGACTGGCTCCAGCACAAGGACAGGGCAACTAGTTAGACTCTATATCCTATAAAATCTGTACTCTATATAGACCTTCTGCTTCTATCTTCCCTCTTCTCCTCTGCCTTGTGGAATCACTTGAAAACTTAGTGCGGGTACCAATTTCTACAAGGGATTTCTCTGATCTTCCTCTCTCTCTCTCTTTTTTTTGGTTCTCTATGATCTAATGTAATCTTAAATCTTTGTCTACCAGGTACTTCTGTGATTCCTACAAATATCCCCACGTCTTCCCCATTCTTAGCAAAGATTTACCTGTTCCATTCCTTCCTGCTCATAGTTATCATCCTATTTCTCTCTTTTTGTGTCTATTTATAATCATTTGTTTCACTTCTTTTCTTCCAGTTCTCTTAATTCTCTACAGTTTGGCCTCCAACCTCATCATTCAACTGAAAGTATGCCCACCAATATTACCAAATCTAGTGATTTTTTTTCAAAGTTTAATCTTCATGATCTCTGCAGCCTTTGACACAGTCAATCATCCCTGTCCTGAATTTTCTCTCCTCTCTAGCTTTTCATGACATTGCTTTCTTTTGGATTTTCTCCTTTATATCTGACTTCTTCTCATCTTCCTTAGCTAGATCTTCATCTAGCGTACTTTCTCTAATTATGGGTTTTCCCCAAGAGTCTGTCATTGATCCCCTTCTCTTTTTCCACTATATTGTCTCACTTTTTGATCTCATCAGCTTTCATGGATTCAATAATCCTCTTTATGCAGATGGGACATAAATTTATTTTTCTGTCTCTAACTTTTTCCTGACCTCCAGGATCACATTGCCAACTGCTAACTGGACATGTTTAATTGGATATTTCATTGGCATCTAAAACCCAACCTGTCAAAAACAGAGCTTATCATCGCTGCCCTCCATCTCCCTTTTTTGAGCTCCTCTATTACTCCTTAGGGTACCACTTTCTTACAAATCCTAGGCTTGAAACCAAGTATCATCCTCAAATCTTTACTCTCTCTCACTTTATACATCCAAATAATTGCCTGGTCTACCTTCCCACTATCTCATATACATTCTTCTCTTTCCAATCCCACCACTGCCACCCTGGTCCAAGCTCTCATCCCCACATTCACCCCTCTCACTCCTGCAATAGACTGTTGATGTGTCCTTGCCTCAGGTCTCCCCTCACTCCAGCCCATCCTCTACTCAGTTGCCAGATTGATCTTCCTAAAGCATCAATCTATCCATGGAAAAACCCTGCTCAGTAAACCACAGGGGCTTTTTTTCCCCCTCTAATATCAAATAGAAATTCCTCTATTTGGCTTTTAAAACCCTTTACAATCTGATCCCGTCCTACACACTAATAAATGTTTGTTGACTGCCTGCCTAAAATAGTCCATATATACTATAATTTGACAGATTGAGTCTCCATTAGTCCATATTTGGTGGAAATTTCCAAAATCTATGATTCTCTAACACCACCTCTGCCTTGTGAAAAAGTTGAGCTTCAACCCAAGATTGCTAAGAAACTGTTTTTTGGGGGAAGCAAAGCTGTTCTCATGATATTCTTAGTAGTTCATGTGGGTTGTCTTCTGACCCTATGTGGAAAAATCAAAATAGCAAACAGGGTCAGTGACTTACGTGGGTTTCTGAGGTTCATTGGTTTTGTAAGAAATCCATCCAAACAAACCCCAAATGGCGTCATGAGAATCAGTGGCTTTCCTAACAACTTAATTATGAAACCAGAAAAAAGCAGTATCAGCCAGCCTCCTTGCCTTCCCTTTGCTCCCTTCCCTATTCATTCTCTGAATAGAGAGACCACAGCATGTACAATTTCCAGGTTTGATAGGTGGTTTACAGGCCAAAAGTGCAGCCAGATAGGAGTTTATTAATTCGGATTCTATATTTAAAACCTGGGATCAACAAATTTACTATGCTTTTAAGATTTGGGGAAAAAGTTCTAAAAGAAAAGGTAAAAAAAGAAAAAGAAAAAGACAAGAAAAGAAAAAAAAAGATTTAATACTTAAGAAAACAAAGCAAAATCTCCATAGAAATGACAGGATCTCATGTGATTTAAAAGAATAGAAGATTCAGGAAGGTCATTGGCCCAGTGTTTACACTCTTTTTCCCTTGAAAGACATAGATCAACTTAAACCTAAAAACTGAAAGGGACTTTGGAGACCATCTAGTCCAGGGGTGGGAAACCTGTGACCTTGAGGTCATATGTGACCTTCTAAGTCCTTGGGTGTGGCCTTTTGACTGAGTCAAAAGGTTTGCAGAACAAATACTTTTATTAAAGGGATGTGTTCTGTGAAATTTGGATTCAATCAAAGGGCCATACTTGAGAACTTAGAGGACCACAGGTGGCCTTAAGGTTGCAGGCTCCCCACCTCTGATTCTAGTCCAACTCGGTTGGACACACTGTAACCTAACGAGGTCATTTTGGTCCTCTTCGAAAATGAAGGACAACCATCACCAATCCAATCCATACCTCAATTAGAATACCTTCTGTATACCCCTGACAAACCTCTGCTCAGAGCCAATTAGTTATGGAAGATGTTTCATAAGACAATATATTTCTTTTTATCTCTTGAAAATTTCATTAAAAATATATTTGTATTTACATATATACATATACATGCTTATATGTATATACATCCACATGTGTATATGGACATACATAAATCGATATGGATGTATCTGCATAAATATATATGTATCTATGCATGCATATATAAATATATGTATATATATACACATGTGTATGTGTGTGTATGTGTTCTATCTAAACTTTATTGACATAGAGACATTCCAGTGCAGAATATAGATGAGACTTTGTTTCCAATTTTGCATCAAAAACCATTGGCTGGAACACTGAGAAGATTGGTGGCATGCCAAGAGTCACAAAGATCACATGTGTTAGAGGCAATATTTGAACCCTGGCCTTGATGCCTCTGAGGCTGGCTCTCTGCCATGCCTCTAATCCCCCACCACCCATCCTATCCAATCTAAATACATTTATCTACAACTTGATTGAATAATTGATCAAAACTCCAGAGCTTAGGTGTGTTTAGAGGTCATCTAGCCTAAACCCTCCACTTTATAGCAGAAAAATTAAGGCCCAAAGAAGTTACTTGACTTGCCGAAAGTCATACCAGCAGCAGATTGTAGATCTTGCTCTTAGCACAGGTCTTCTAATTCAGATCGAGCTCTCTTCCTGTCTCCTTGCTGTCTATCCCTTATTCTGAATTCTGCCTGCTGGGCTGAAGTGACAAGAGTCCAATGTATCTTCTAAGTGATGGGCAAAAACAGACTTTGAGAATTGACTGGCATCCTAGGACTGGTCCTTCAGGCAGATAGTCATTCCATCTTAGTCAGTGATCAGGCTCAAGTCATGCCTAGAAATTCTGAAAGGGATACACATATTCTGCAACAGAGTGAGAGGAAGGAGTTGGAATGACAACAACTGAGAAGCAGCCGAAGTGGGGAGGTGCCATCCCCAGCCATACACAGAAGATAACAAGACAAGCTGGAAAGAATCAGTAGCCCAAGAACAATAACTACAAAGAGAAATTTTAAAAAATAAGAAATGGAGGACCGAGCTACATCAAAGAAAGAAAATAAATCCAGCTGAGATATTGGTCCTTGCAAGCACATCAGAACAGAGGAAATGACTTGATGTTATCAGATGTATTTAGGTCTTTAGGGACTAAAGAGAGTTCCCTCCAAAAGCTTCTGTTTCTCCAGTTTCTCCCTCATGGTGCTTGTCGCGTAACATATAATGTAACATTATCTGCCCATTTCTTTTACCTAAATATTTCCTGTATCTTGATTTTGCTTTAAGAATAAAGAGAAAAAGAGAAGACTGTTTGGAGGGAGCCCCCCTTAGTGCTTAAAGACCTAAGTACAGCTGACCACATCAGGCTATGTGCTCCATTCTGACATTCTTACAGGGCCCAATAGCCAGAGAAAATGCTCAGAGCTGAGAAAGTGTTTGTTCATGAAATGACCAAGACACTGGTGTCACTGGATCAAAGCAGTCCTGAAAAAAACTCCCTAACACAAAGATTAGAAACTAAAAATAAAAAAGAGAAGGGGCTACCATAGAGAGGTGCATGGTTGGCAGTAAGGAGTAATGAAGGTAAGGGGCCACACAGAACACTGCTGTCCTGGAGACAAGTGCTCCTCAGTAGAATTTAGAGGGGAAAGATGGACACACATTTGGCTAGGGTGATGAGATGCCTACATTTAGAGCTGGAATGAATCTTAGACGTTAACCTCCTAATCTTAAACATGGTAAATTGGGGATGAATAATGTAAAGAAATGTTCATCAAGTCACACAGGTGTTAAGTGCCAGAGCTGAGTTTCCACATGAGGCCTTCTAACTCTACTTAGTACTCTGTCCATTCTCCCTTTCTGTTGTTAGTTAGATATAATTTCTGTGAGGGCAGGGTTCTCTTTGGCATTGTCTCTGTATGCCCAAGACCTACCACTTTAGAAATGCTTGCTGAATAAATGAATGAGAAAATAAAGGAATGAATGACAAGGACAAAGCAATTGGCATTAGTGGCATTATTATAGTGGTGAAATATTCAGTCAAGTATTGAGGTGATGAATAGATATGAACTTTTATATCCACCCCACAGACTGCTCTTTCGAGAGCAATTCTTAATGAGTTTTATGTTACTCTTTTTATTCCTTGGCATTCTTTTAAAAAGAAAGACTCAAACTAAAAATCTTAGGGAGTGAGACAATATATTTTAAATAAATACTATCATCACTCTCTAAGCAGACCTTTTGCTACTTCTCCAGGGTCATCATTCCTGAAATGCCTTCATTTCCTTGATGGCCCAGGCATACTGGTCTACTTGCTAATCTCCCTACATATTCCACACTTCATCTTCATGTTTTTTGTACTCCCTGGTTGTCCTTTCTTCCTAGAATGTTCTTATCTCATCTCTGCCTCTTAGGACCTAGGACTTGCTTCAAAATTCAATTTGAGAACTACCTCCTTTTGGAGGCCTTCCCTGGATCTGTCAGCAGCGAGTACCTACCCATTCAGACTTGCCTTGACTTTGTTTCGGATGTATCTTGTATTTTTTAGTTAACAATATATTATCCTGTATTCCATAGCCTAAAGAGCAGGAGTATTACATTTTACCCCAACCCCAGGGTACCCTTATAGTATAGAAAACATTTTCCATTATTGAAATCCCCACTAATTTGAGGTCCATCTCCAAATTTCATTTAACAACTTAAAAGTATAATTAGCTTTTACAATGGAAAATTGTTTCTAAGGTAGGAGGAATAAACATACAAACATTTTTGCCCAATACCTGGGAATCATAATCACTCCAACTCCTATACCATCTTAGTATTTCGTAAAAGGGTTTAAATTCACAACTTAACTCAGTTCTGTATTAAATTAGTCCCACTAAGTTCCAACCAAGTCCAAGATCTGCCTTGACTTCTGATCTAGGACTCCAGGTTCTCAGGGATTCCTTGCTGGGTTGGTGGTCACCTCCAACTGGGTATCCTGGGCTACATGGCTTGAGATTCCAGGTCAGGGACTTTACTCCCTGCACCTAGACTTGAAAAGGACAAGCAAAAGACCAAACCCCAACCCTGTTTCTCAGGACCACCTAGCCCAAGGAGGTACATAGAGGGGAACCTCAGACTCTTCACCAGCTTATTGCAGTATGTTTCTTCAGGGAATGAATGGATCTTTCATCCCTATATATGGCCTGAGAAGAGACAGAGACAGAGGGAAGGAGAAAGAGAGAGAGAGAGAGAGAGAGAGAGAGAGAGAGAGAGAGAGAGAGAGAGAGACAGAGAGACAGAGAGAGACAGAGACAGAGACAGAGAGACAGAGAGACAGAGAGACAGATAGACAAACTATCCTAGTCTGGTAATTTCGAAGACAATGATAATTCTAGCTACTCAGTCACTGGGATAACACTACCCAACATAGGATGCCCATGCAGGACTAGTCCTCCTTTCTCCTAGAAGCAAATCCATGCCACAGCCTCATGAATGTCTCCATCTTAGGTGATCTGGGTATGTGCCAAATATTGGATCCATTTACATGCTGCCCTTTCTGATAGAATGTAAGCTCCTTAAGGGTGGGGGATTTTTCATGTTTGTCTTTGTATCCCCAATGCCAAGAACATACTATGTGCTTGACACATAGGCAGAATTTAATAAATATCTGTTGATTGATTAAATATGGCAAAGACCATCCATGGCAGAGGTTCCAAGGTGACCAATTTTGGGGAGAGAAAGCAACTGTTCTTGACAAGCCCAGTTGAAATGAGCTCTGAGTAGCTACAGAGAGGTGTGATGCCTCCCTTATTTCACTCAGTGTGCATTTGTTAGGTTTTGATGCCAAGCTCATCAGAGAATTAACTAGCTAAGAGATCAAATGTCCAGGTGCCCTCTGAGTAGCCATGCTAATGCCAACTTTTGGGATGGTTTCCTCTTCTGCTTTCATCATTGAATGAAAGAAGGATTATCCAAATGTCAGGGAGAGAAAGGAGTGTGCACCTCCCACCAAAGGCCATTAGTGCCACTGTTCTGTCCCTGGCTATGGATTTCCAAGGAGGGGTTTAAAAACTCACATTTTCATCAGACAGTAGTATCATAAATCAGCTGCCTAGATGCACTGAAACAGTAAGAAAATGGTTATGATCAGATACTTGTCCTTATTACAGCCTGTATTATTTTCTGATATGTCCTTTTGTTCAGTCCTCTTAGTTGTATCCAGCTTTTTGTGACCCTTTTTGGTTTTTCCTTGGCAAAGATACTGGAATGGTTTGCCATTTCCTTCTCCAACTAATTGTATAGATGAGAAAACTTGCCTAGGGTCACACAGCTAGCAAGTGTCTGAAGCCAGATTTGAACTCAGGAAGATGACTCCGGGCTCATCATATGCCCATAGCTTCCTTACTGATTTATTCCACAATCATTAATTAAGTACCTACTATGTGTCAGGTATGATGCTGGGCACTGGGAACACAATGCCAGACAATAAACAGCCCTTGTCTCGAGAGAACTTACATACTAATGAGGTAGAAAAGGTTGTATTCTTAATATCAGCTGGAGGTAGAGGGTCCATGCGCAGCACATGCATTCTCTGCTTAGTTGGTATAAGCCAGATGGACTTTATCACCACCCCCCATTAGCCTTACTCAATAAATCATGCATTTATTAAATGCTTACTGTGTTCCAGGCACTGTGCACTAGATATACAAGGCCAAAGCAAAATCTGTCACTGTTCTCAGGGATGTTGCAGACTAATGAATCTAGGATCTTCGTCTCATCACCTCCATAACCCCATTCAATTAGTCTTTAAAAGATCATTTGAAAACTGATACTTTCCCTATCCCATTTTGTGAAGCTCGGCCTGGAACTAAAAATGCTGTTCATGAATGTGGACAAAAGAGAAGGCTTTCTTTGGAGGAATGGACAGGGCTAAGCTTGTCTGTGGACAAAGAGGAAGCAGCCAGTCAGAATACAAGTCTCTCTCTCTTTCCTTCCCTCCATTTTTCTCTCTATATATACGAGAGAGAGAGAGAGAGAGAGAGAGAGAGAGAGAGAGAGAGAGAGAGAGAGAGAGAGAGAGAGAGAACAGTTGGAGAAAAAGACAAAGATAGGGACACAGAGACAAATATAGGGATAGAGAAATAGAAATAGTTATCCCTTCCACAGTGTAGGGATTAGGGGTACAACACCCCTGTAACTGGAAAATATGTGTAAAATTTTTTGGTCCTTCCTTCATACCAGAGAAAAAAAATCTGAATTTTTTTCTTTTTCTTTTATGGGATGTTTACAGTAAAATTTGGGTTAAGTATTTGGTCATAGGTTCCTTGGTTGTCTGCTGGTCTTCGTGTGTCATCTTGTGGCTTCTGCAAAACTCCCCACAAATTCCCATTTAATTTTTTATGCCTACTTGTTATATATTGAAACCATAATGGGGAAGGTCATGATATGGAAGGGATAGCTGCATAGACAGAGACACACAGAGAAAGAGATTGAGAGACAGTGAAACAGAGACAGCAGAAATAAAGCCAAGCATTTTGAAAGAGCAGTGAGTCTGACTGAATCAGAAACTGTGTCTCTGGGGCCAGAGGGCAAAGGTATTCCACCAAGAAAGCTTAAAAGGAAAGCCCCGAGGTTATGTTGAAGGTCTTCAGTCTTGCTCTTGGAGAACAAAGCTCCTTGGAACACGTGACTGATGCCTTCTGCCCTCCTCTGCTCCATGGCTCTTGGCTTCTTGGTCTCACTACTGAATGTCAGTTCATTGCTGGGAAATGAAACACCATTCTGGAATCTCAGGACCCTGGCTGGAATCTCCACTCTGCACTTTTCTACCTGTGAAGTTTTGTACCAAGCTCAAACTTCTGTGTGAAATTCCTCCAGGAGAGGCCCTGTGAGACTAATTTCATTTCAACTCTTGGGATTGCTGAGCTGCTTGATATTATTTACCTAGACTTGAGCAACCACATGACAGTGCCTTTCTCACTCTCATTGAAATGATGGAGTCATATTGGCTAGGCATTTATTGTTGTTCTTCAGTTGTTTAAGTCACGTCCAATGGATGCTTTGTGGCTCCATGGGGGGAGCTGCTGGAGTGATTTGCCTTTTCCTTCTTTAGTTCATTTTACAAATGAGGAAACTGAGGCAAACAAGGTTAAGTGACTTGCCCAGGGTCATACAGCTAGGAATTGTCTGAGGTCAGATTTGAACTCAGGAAGATGAGTCTTCCTGACTCCAGGCCTGGCACTCCATGCACTATGGTGCCACCTAGCTGCCCTTGGGTAGATATTAGCATAGTTATATGGGCTTTGACATGGTGAAATTATCGAGCCCTAGAAATAGGGGTGTGTAGTTTAATACCAATTTGAAAAGAAGCCTTCCATGAGGCTCCCAAAGAATTTTTCTGAAGATTGTGCTATTCATCATTTTATCAAATGACATATAAAGTAATAAAACATCTTTCTGACAAAAGAAGGAGAGCTGGCGAACAGGTTGGGGACATTTGCTCCTAAAAATGATCTTCAAAGTTTGAAGCATTGGCTGAATCTAAGAAGATGAAATAGAAAAGTCTTAACTTTGGGTTTAAGAAAATTAGCTTCCTAAGTACAAGGGAAGGGGCAAGGCTCATAACAGGATATAGCATAGCATGGTATAGATAGCAGGATGGAATGGAGAAAAGGATCTGAATGTCTAAGTAGACAACAAGCGCGATGTGAATCAGCAGTATGAGGAGGCAGCCTCTCCACCAATTAATGAGATCTTAAACTGCAGCAAGGGAGGCTTAGTATTTAGGATAAGAGATGTGGTAATCAATATGTCATCAAGTATTTATTAAACTCTTACTGTGTGCTAATCACTTTGTTAAGTGCTTGTGATACAAAGAAAATGGACCTCCTCTCTCAAAAAAGTTTCTCCCTGCTCTCAAGAACTATTCATTCTAAAGCCCTGGCAAGACTGAGTTTAGAGGACTCTGTTCACTTGAGTTCTTGTTTCATAAAATGATATAACATTTGTAGAGCACTTAGCACAGTGACTGGCACATAGTAGGTGCTAGATAAATGCTTATCCCCCTCAGCCTTCAGGGTGCCCAGAGTGGGGATAGTCAGGATAATTAAGATCTTTGAAATCATGCCATATTTTTGTGCTCATCCTTTGTTTTCAAAGAAGACCATGACACTAGAGAAATGATGACATGACTTGGACTTGATTTTGTTTTGAGTGAGTGAGGGATGTGCAAGATCACCAGCCTCACTTTCTCCTCCTGAGCCATCTGAGTCCAGTGACCAGATATTCATCAGGATTACTGGAGATGTCCCAGGATACAATGGGAGACCTTGGCCTTTTTTGGTTAAGACCTTTTCAGGTACTCACTTAGAGAGAGGTAATGCCCATTCAGTGAATGGGCCTCTTTAAGAAGTAGTCAAGGAATGGCCCCTTTAATGAGCCAAAGGAAAAAAAAAATAACTAAATCAAGGTGGAAGGGAAAGAGAAACAGATATTATTGATAATCACTCTTAGTCAGAAGGGTCCAGTGAACAGCCATTAAGTGGAGCTTGGGCAGGGACCTATTGTTGTCCAATCTATGGAGAAAGGAAGGAAGGAAGGAAGGCAGGAAGGAAGGCAGGAAGGAAGGAAGGAAGGAAGGAAGGAAGGAAGGAAGGAAGGAAGGAAGGAAGGAAGGAAGGAAGGAAGGAAGGAAGGAAGGAAGGAAAGAGAGAGAAAGAAAGAAAGAAAGAAAGAAAGAAAGAAAGAAAGAAAGAAAGAAAGAAAGGAAGGAAGGAAGGAAGGAAGAAAGAAAGAAGGAAAAAAGAAAAGAAAGAAAGAAAAGAAAGAAAGGAAAGAAAGACATCAGCCAGTAAACCTCAAGTTAACTGGGCAGCCTCTGGCCATCCAAATTTACCTCCCTTTGGAGAGGAGAAGGAAAAGGAGATGGAGACAGAAGGGATAGGATGAGCTGAGTTACCCAACTTGCTGGGTCTCCATTTAGGCAGCTCAGTCTACTCACAGGTTGTGTATGCCCTTTGTTTTCAAAGAAGACCATAGCATCAGAGAAATGATGACATGACTTGCACTTGATTTTGGTTTGAGTGAAGGAGAGCTGTGCAAGATCACCAGCCTCACTTTCTTCTCCTGAGCCATTTGGATCCAGTGACCAGATATTCCGATCATGCCATATGAACACTGGTGAAATAGCTGGAAATATTTAGCTGGAGAAAAGGAGGTAAACTTAGGGGTGGGGAAGGAACAGAGAGTTAGTTCTAAGCATTTGAAAGAGCCATACAGGGAAGAGGAGGCTAGCTTCTTCTGTTTGGTCCCAAAGGGCAAAGAAAGGGGCACTGGGTGGAAGCTGTAAAGATACAAATATAGACTTAATGTCAAAGGAACACTTTCTAGCAATAAAGCTATCCCAAACTGGGGCTGGGCTCACTCATCGTAGACACACAAGCAGAGATGAGGTGACTTTTTGTCAAGGTGAGCACTATGGGAATTCTTTCTCAGCATGAATAGAACTAGACAGCTCCCAAGATCACATTCTAAAATTCATAAATTCATAGATTTCAAGATGCCATGGCCCTCAGAGCCCCATCTAGTCCAGTCCCCCCATTTTATGGGTAAGGATTTGAGACCCAGGGAGGCTTAACAATTTAACCAATGTCATACAGGTAATATGTTGCAGAGCCAGGACTGAAATCCCGATTCCCTGATGCCAAATCCAGAAATGTTTCCACTGTATCATATTGCCTCTCATTTTATGATTCTAAAATTTTGTAATTTTCCAATTTATATATCATTAATTATTTAGTAGCTGCATGGTTTGTTCAAAAGAGTGCCAGATATAACATCAGGAGAATCTTGGGTTTGAATCCCAAGTCTTCCTCTAATTGGTTTTGTGACTTTGAGGAGCAATTCACCCCTCTGAGACTATCTCCTCCTTGGCAAAATAGGGCCCCTGATTCTAATGCTAGTCACTTTGTGGGACTGTAATGAGAAAAGCATTTTACAAACCCATGGCCTTGCATAAATAGTAAGCTATTGGCTATTTGAGGAAAAAATACTGGATTTCTTCTCACTGAGTTCCTGTGTATTTTAGGGTTAGCTACAATAGCTTGTATTCTTAATGAGATCTAGAGTCAGCAAAAAAGAATGGTACTAGTAATTGATTTCTCATAACTTCTCCTGGGTGCAAAAGGCAGCCTGCCTTGCTTGTCCCCAAGAGCAAGTGTTTCCAATTGTGACTGTGGCATCCTGTAAGCTCTGTCATTAACTCTGAGGCATTGATCTATAAATAGAGCCTTTTTCTATACTCATTGCTGGCTGGCCCTCATTGTGAGCTGTGATGAAGCCTTCAAAGTGATTACTTTATTGTGTATCCTTCTAATGAGCCATGTGGAAGTTGTAGGCCTCAGAGTCAAAAAGTAGAGTAAGAATGTCATGTCTGGAAACTGTCCCGCCATTACATTTCCTGTCACTCTGCACCCAATCAAGAACCAGATTACCACTCTGCCCATGTATTCCCAACCTTCTGACTCATTCTCCTGTCGCTGATTGGAATGAGATTTTATAGCACCCAGATGATGTTCCTCAGCTCTGTTTCCTGAACATGATGAGCACATGCTCCCCATGTTTTTGTTACTTCCCATATTAGTCACATGGTGGAGGAGAGAACTCAGTGATTTTCACCGAACTGGAAAATGCACGAGTGGTTTATTGCCAGGCCTAGAGGCCTGTGGGCTACCCGAGTCTTCTTACCTCACCTCCCGAGGTCTTCGGTTGGCCAAACCGGATGCTCGTATGAGAGAAAGGACGTTCCAGAGTCGAACAAGGGTTGAGCTTTATTTCAGGGTCTAGTTACAAATGCAGGGGAATTCTTCCTTAGGAGGGAAAGAGAAAGATCTCCCAAGGAGGCAAAGATCTTACAATAAGAGATTGGAAGTAGAAGTATAAGTGGGGAGAGAGGGGGAGGGGAGAGAGGAGAGAGGAAAAGCGGAGCCTTCTGTCCTGTCCGCTCCACGCCCCTCCGCCCAAGAGAGCTTTCAGGCTTTCCTGATCCTACCTAAACTCTCCAGCAGCATAGTTTGCATCTGAATACTGTGCTGTTAGATAACAATAGTGTGCCCAGATCCGGGACAATCTTGAGGGCAGGGAGAGCTCTCTCCCATCACGTTTCTCACGGGAAGAGGCGGAAATACACGAGATAGCTCGGTTCACCTCGATTCCCAGCCGTTTCCTGGGGGGTCTCGTGAGAACTCTAAGATTTAGAAGTTCCCACCTTTACCCGCCCGAGACTGTCCACATGGAACTGAGCTTCCAACCCTAGCAGTTTATGTTTAAAATGATCTAGAAGAACTCTTGCAAAGAGGCTTCACTTCATCCGATACAATCTTACGCATATTTATTAAGCCCCTATTATGTGTCAGGCCCTGTGCTAGGTGCCAGAGATGGAAAGGGAAAAGGGAAAAATAGTCCAAGCATTCAAGGAATTTACGTTCTCTTGGGGAGATCAAATATCAATCACTCAATAAATGTTTATAAAGCAGCTGCTCTGTGCCAGTCACTCTATTAGGAGATATGTATCTATATGATTATCTAAATCTGTCTTTATAGATATTTATACATCTAACTGTATCTATATCTCTATAGATGTTTACCTATCTATAAATATCTAGATCTATTGATATTTATCTCTCTAGATTTATTTGGATCTATCGATATCTATATTGCTCTATTTTTAACTCTATAAATATTTATCTATCTAAAGATAGTCAAATCTATAGATATCTATATTTATATCTATCTATCAGACAGACTTCGAGACAGAAAAAGACACACAGAGAGAGATCATAGGACCATTGATCCAGTAGTGGAAGAGGTCTGACTGATAATCTAGTGGAAAACCATCATTTTGCAAAATATTTTTCATGATAATTTGAAGTCAAGTTATTGTGAAGTAATGTTTATGAGATCAGAAAATAGAGCTCTCCAAGAGGAGATACACATGATCTGATCCTTGAAAGAAAGAACATTAAAAGAAATAGAAATGATGAGATGATGCAGGTGAGAAGGAAAAGCATCCTGGGCATATTGGAGAGCTAAAGAAAAGGCATACAGATGAAAGATAAAAATGAAGTCCAATGAAGAATGAGTTGGCCAATTTGGCAGAAATGTACAGGGTGTAAAGGACAATCACGTGAAATTAAGCTTGCTCAGCTGAGCTGGAGTAAGATAATGTTGGATTTTGAATGTCAAAGTGAGTAGTTTATGTTTTAGCCCAGAGGGAATGGGGAGTCAATAAAGGTTCTTGAGAAAGGAGTGGCATGGTTTGATATGCTTCAGGCAGAATATTTTGGTGTCTCTGTAAGGGATGATTTGCATATGGTGAGGCAGCTACCTTCCAGAATTCCAATTAAGAGGTTGTTGTAATTTGGCTAAGAGCTGATGAGAGCCTGAAGTAGGAGAGAGGCTGTCTGAGCAGAAAGTAGGGCCCAGGTGTTAGAGATGGCTAGTTAGAGTCCTCTTGCAATGACAACTGATGAGATGTGATACAATAGAAAGGAATGAATCCATTGATGACTCAAGTTGTAAGCCTTGAAGGATGATGGTGTCCTCAGAAGAAATAGGAAATTTTAGGAAGGGAGCCACCTTGGAGAGGGGGAGAGACAATGAGTTCAGTTCTGCACATATTGCTTTTGAGATGGCTATAAGTCATTGAGTTGGCACTAACAGGCTATGCAGGGATAGGTCTTAGGAGACAGATAGTCTGGCCATCTAGATCTGGTAATTATCTGCGTATCCAGGGATGGTAAATTATTGTCAGATCTGGAAGATTTTGAAGGTTTTCTGTATTTTCTGGTTTCTTTGCCTATTTGGTTTCCTGAATTTGGGGTATTAGGAACAAAAGTTATTTGCTTCTCTTGATTAAAATAAAGCAAAACATATCTTTGGCACAGAAGGGAAAAAAATGCAGCCTAGAAGGTTCTCTTTGAATTCGGATTCTCCCAGGCTTACAATATGACTTTGAATAATTATAATCAAGAAGACAATGGTTGTCTCACTAAATATTAACATCTATCAGGCTGCCAAATTAAATGATTTATTTGCACCCAAAGTGTTTGCTCTTATCATGGAAGATGCTCCATATGGAGTTGAAATGAGGAGAGATTTTATACTGATAATGAAGTTCTCCAAGTGTTGCCATTCTCTGATTTCTATTTGATTACATCAAGTCCCAGAACAAAGCCATCCAAATGAATGCTGCAGAGATACAAGAGATTGTTTTAGCTATCCAAAGTAGAAAAACAAGATGGATGAAAAACTGAGAGAGACAAGTCTGTGATACACAGCTGGATACCAATATTTCTATTTATCTAATTCATCCATGGTGATAGATAGATCTATTGGATGTTCCATAGCCCTCTTGAACTCATGTGCAAAAGAAAACTTACTATCTTTTCTCTCAAACCTGCTCTTCCTTCCTTCTTTTTCACCCCAGTTGGAAGATATCAGTATTGGAGTCAGGCTCATTCTTTCCTTCTTCCTCATCCCTACAGAAGTTTTTCTGATTGGTTGCTGGGTTTTATTGATTCTTTGTCCACCATATTTCTTCTAATTGCTCACTTCTGTTCCTCATACACCCATGCCCTGTTTCAGGTCTTCATCTCTCCTTTTGTGGATTTTTGCTGCAATGTCTTCATTGGTTCCTTTGTCTCTAATTTCTCCCATATTTAAAGTATCTTCCACAGAGTTGGTAAACAGATACTTTAAATGTACACATCTGAGCACATCGCTCCTCTGCTAAAGATGCTCCCATAGCTCCCTGGTGTATCCAGAATAAAGTACAAATATTTCTGTTTTGGAGAGAAAGTCCTTCCCAGTGCGGCTCCAGACTTTGAACATCTTCTCCTTCCAAGCCTAGCTCCAGCCACACTAATGTGTTTGTTCCAGTTTGAAATGCCATTCCATCTCCTGCTTTATCTCCATCCAGCCTATTAGACCATACCCAGGAGAGCCCATCTCCTCACTTCTACCTTATGGAATTCCTAAATCCATCCCTTTAAGCCACCTCATAAGTAGAAGCTGATCCTAAGTCCTCCTCCTTTGTTGTTCCTACCTCCTGCCCCACGTCCCCAGTGAAGAAATTTCTTCTTGTATGTATCTGCTATTGGCTTGACTGTGTTTGTACTATGTTGTCCCAACAGAACACAAGCTCTTTGATGGCAGGACTTGTTAAAATTTTGCCACTGTATCCCATCCCATAAAATGGCATCTGACGCATAGTAGGTGTTAGGCAGCTAGGTGAGGATAGAGCGTCTGCTCTGTGTGACCCTGGGTAAGTCCCTTTTATATATATATATATAACCCCATTCGCATCAATTTCCTCAAGTGCAATATGGAGGTGAAACAATCACCTACCTCTAGGGTTGTCCTGAGGACCAAATGAGATAATGTTAGGCACTTAGCTCAGTGCCTAAAACATAGTAGGTACTGCATCAGAACTTGTCTCATTCTCCCTCTCCCCACCAGGTACTTGATAAATACTTATTGACTGGCTAAATGAATAAGCAAATGCATTTATCTCTCCAGGTGTTGTTTAGTAGAAAAGATGACAGGTGTGAGGAGTTCGTAAGAAGACATTCTTGTAGACATTTATGGCTAGGAAAGAAAAGAAGTTGCTACCCAAAGAACATGAAAAGCAAGTCAAGAACTGCTTCATTGGTACTGAATGACAAGTACAAAGACGGTTGGGTGTAATGAAGGAAACAGGGAACTCAGGGTCATTTCTTCATCTTTGAAATGGGAGAACAATTGCTATAATACTCAAGATGCAAACTATGGGGTGAAACAAAGGATATGACGCATGTCAAATACTTTGCAAGATTTAAAGCACTATAAATTTGTCAGTTTTCAATATCACACTCACAGGGCTGCCACCAGGATTTCACTGGCTTAGGAAAATCCCAAGGGAAGAACTCTCTCTAGCAATAGGAGCCAGCAAGTTTCCTGTAACTTTTAGTCTAAGAGATTTGCCCAAAGCCTTGAGAGGTGCCTTGTAAATTCATCCCACAGTCAGGAAGTGCCAGGGAGGGACTTTGAGGACAATTCTCTACTTTGTCACGCAGCCCCTCGTTACTTACAAAGCTAAGGGTGGTTTTTGTTCATTTGTTTGTTTGTTTTTAAAGGAAGGCCTCTAGTACCTTGTCTGGAGCCTTTATGGAAAGTCATATATCAAAATCATTCCAGATGAGAAGCTTTGCAGGTGTTGTTATCTCTTCAGGTAGAGGGATTGACATAGTCAACGATGACCCATAAGTCCTCTCTAGTCAACACTTTAAGAATAGAGGGAGCCTCTATGTCTGGCATTCATTTTGTAGTTACTAGCTAGCTACCATCCTCCTGAGAGTATGACCTCTGAATGCAAACAGTACTTACTATCCTTTGGCCCGTACTCCTTTTGCTTCTGTTTTGTCTATGGTCAAAGAGGAAAGGCATTCTGGGCCACTCAAAGGTGATGGCTCTCCCTCCCTCAGCTGATAGCATGCCCAGAGATGGAGGCTGGGTTGAGAGTCCTCTACAAAATTTCTAGCCTACAGTCTCTGATTTCAAACAGGCCTTGATGTAGTGCAGGGATGACTTGGGCTCCAGTAGGGCTGCTGTCTGCACCAGAATGCCCTCGTGGGTGGTCCCTTTCTGCTTGGTGTCATTCAGCCAATGTGGAGCAGAAGAGACAAGCAGAAATGCAGGGCGATCTTCAATTAGGCCCGCCTGAGCTGTTGGGTCAGTTGTGTGTTTCTGCACAGATAGAACCAATTAGTGAGATGGGTGAGAAAGGGAGTCATCCCCGTCCACAGAGAGAAACGCACTTCCCCATGAAGAAAGGGAGGAGGTCATTTCAGTTTTGTCAAAGTAAAGCATGGGGTTTCTCTCCTCCTCTTGTCCTCCCCCTTTGGAACATATTTTATGATGTTTTCTCACCCAGAATCTTTGTCTCATTCCATTCAGCAAATATTTCCTGAGCCCCCAGTGTGTACAGAGCACTTTGCCAGGGGTTAGAGCTGTAAGGGAGAGAAATATGCTGGGATTCCCAATGTCAGTCAACAACCATTTATGTGCCAGGCATTGTGCTAATTGCTAGAGAAGTAAAGAAAGGCAAAACACTCTTCTTGCTTTCAAGGTGTTCATATTCTAATGGAGGAGACAACTTGCAAACAGCCAGGTACATAAAAGAAGTATACAGGGCAAAGGAAAGTGAAAGAGGATCTTTGAGGGAAGGCTCTAGCAGTGTGGCTAGTGGGGGATGGGGTGAGCAGAAAGTGAGACTTAAGCAAAGTATTGAATAAAACCAGGGAAACCAGGAGGTGAAGATGATGAGGGAGGGCATTCTGGGCACAGAGTAATAAGACACTCAGTCGCCTCATATGGTGGCATATCCCTATAATCTGGCTACTGGGGAGACCAAGGCTGGCTTTTCTCTTGAAGCTGGGAGTTCTGACTTCCAGTCAGCTAGGCCTGTCAGAGGCTATCAGTTATTCCTACTAAGGTAGCATCAATGTGATGAACCCCAAGAGTTGAGAGAGGTACCAGGTTGTCTAATTAGGGCTATATTGGTCCAGATCAGAAACAGAGCAAGTCAAAATTCCTGTGTCAGTTATTTGTAATATCTGGCTGTGAGGAACCTGTGTATATTCAGGCTGGGTGAGATGGGGGACCCATTCTGAAAAGGAAAAGAAAATCAAGGGAAGACAAGGAAAGGGAAGAGAAGGTTAGGAAAGGCATGGTAGGAAAAAGGAAGAGAGAAAGGAAGAGAGGAAGGAGGAAAGAAAAGGAGGGAGGGAGGGAAGAAGGAAGGGAAAGAAAGAGCATATGAAGTGAAGACAGTGTTGTGTGTAAGAAACAAGAAGGCCAGTGCCACTAGGCTGGGAAATTTGAGAAGCCCTCGAACAAGAGGCGGGAAGGGAATAGACATTAATGAAGGGCTTACCATGCCCCTGGGACTGCGCCAAATACTTCTTATAAACATGATCTCCTCCCCCAAGATAGATGCTATTATTATCCTCATTTTACAGTTGAGGAAACAGAGGCAAATGGAGGCTAAGTGACAGTTGGAGGCTGCAGTTGAATGCAGGTCTTCCTGATTCTGGGCCCAACTCTCTAGCCTTTTGTCACCACCTTCCACAATAGCTTTTTGTCACGTGCCCAGTCAGTTAATAAGTAAGTAATAAATGTCTGCTGTGTGCCAGAGACTGTGCTAATTGTTGAGAAAAGAAAGGAAAAAAGTGGAACTTCAAGGAACTTTGATTCTTTCAAGGGAGACCATATAGACAGATTTAGTGACATGAAACAGGTACATTAAGAATTTGTGCAAGGTTATTTTTAAAAGGGGAGACCCTGGTAACTGGGGAGGACCAGGAGAGATCTCATCTCTCATAGGACATGACACTTAAACTGAATTTTAAGGGAAATGATTCTGAGAGGTGGAGAGGAGTAGGGAGGTCATTCCACGTGTATGGTTCAGCCTAAGCAAAGAGCTGTGACTGAGGGGCAGGGTGCTAAGCAGTTTGACTTGAAGACAGCTTGAAGGATAATAATGTTCAAGGAAGCTGGAAGAGTGATTTGGAACCAGGGCTTTGGGTGACCTTTTAAGCAGGCACAGCACACATACAGATATGATGATGAGTGAGGACACTTCAGATGAGGTTGAGACGTGAATATCTTTGCCAGGATCCATTAGAACCCACAGTCAAGCTTCCATTTGCCCAAAACTTACTCAATGCCAGTTGTAATCCTAGCCTGAGAAAGGAAGTTGAGATGAAATATCTCTTTTCCAGGCTCCTTGGGTTCTCTTCTGTAACAGGGCAGAACAAGGGCAGACATCTGAGAGAAATTCCATCCACTCTCTGTTCTCTTAGAGAATTGACTTCCACTGTCAGTTACATACATTCCCTTCCCTTCCCTTCCCTTCCCTTCCCTTCCCTTCCCTTCCCTTCCCTTCCCTTCCCTTCCCTTCCCTACAATATTTGTGCAACTCTGCTTTTCCTATCTTCCTCCTTCATAATTCTCAGTCATTCTATTCATGTAAAGGGGAGATGGGTTCCCTGGGTCAGGAGGCCTCTCTTCAGTTAGATT
This sequence comes from Notamacropus eugenii, assembly GCF_028372415.1. Classification (NCBI taxonomy): domain Eukaryota; kingdom Metazoa; phylum Chordata; class Mammalia; order Diprotodontia; family Macropodidae; genus Notamacropus; species Notamacropus eugenii. The sequence continues at coordinate 477,106,506 of NC_092874.1, read as the reverse complement.
CCTAATTCATAGGGACCTTCCTGGAATGGGAAGAACAGTTACCCACTAGCATCATTCAATGCTGTCTCCTTATCCTTTCCAGTTTGATTTTTTTGTAATTAAAGGTGTTATTCCTTGACTCGCTTCTTAAAGAGGCCTATTCACTGAATGGGTGCTACCTCACTTAAAGTGAGAACCTGAAAAGGGCTTAGCCTGAAAGGGCCAGGTTCTGCCATTACATCCTGGGTTATCTCCGGTCATCCTGATGAATATCTGTCCAGATGGCTGGAGGAGAAAGTGAGGCTGATGACCTTTCTCATTCAGATCCAAGTCAACTGCAAGTCATGTCATCATTCCCTGATGTTATGGTCTTATTCAAAAACGAAGGACACATACAATCTTATCCTAAAACCAAACCCATCTGTCCCTAAGGCCTTGAGCAATTCAAGCCTCTCTGCTCACTTTTCTCAGGAGGCTTAGCTCTCTCTCATTTCCTCTGTTTCAGTTCTATGGAAATGAAATATGATATTCTTTTTCTCCAGCAGCAAACAGGTTCTTTTTTTATTGAGTCCTTGTCACAGTCATAGGAACTAGAAATGTGGATGACAATCAGCAAGTATTTTGTAAGTGCTTACTGTGCTATTGAGCTATACTAGATGCTACCCTCACAGATGTAGAACCATCTAGAACGATGGAGAGAGTGCTAGCCTTCGGATTAAGAAATCCTGAGTTCAAATTCAGGCTCTGATATTTCCTAGCAGTATGACCTTGGGCACATCACTTTATTTCTGCTGCAGTTTCCTCATCTGTAACAGGAAGATAATAGTAGCATCAACCTTAAGGTTGTTTTGAGGATCCAAGGAGACACATGCCTAGGGATCTGTGAACCTGACAGTGTTATAGAAATACTAGGGATGATGACGGAGATGAGTCTGACTGGGACTTAGATCTTCAGGACATCTTTTTATTCCTTTCTGTTCTAGTTGCTTAATGACTGAGAGTTTTGCCTCATCACTAGGCTGACTGAAGCAGCATCTCAGTAATTCAGTATGTCTGTTTTATGTGGATAAAAGAGAAGCATCAGGAAGACCAGAAATAAAGAGTGTTTAGCCAGTGTGTGTGCCTGTGTAGAACCTTCACATCCAGACTGATAGTGAAAGCGAATGAGGGAGCAACTATTTCAGCCTTGCACATGAATTATTTTCCCAGAATTGATATTCAATACATTGTACTATCTTCAAAAATGCTTTGAGAATTGCATGGAAAACTCTTCAGTAGCTGTTATTAGAACTGCCAAATGGCATTTCTCTTCTCTAAAGTAAGTGATTTTTACATCATAATGTTGAAGTGAATATTGGTTTTTTACTCTTCTATTGAAAAACATTTCCTCTACCCACATAATGATATGACAAGAACTTGGATTTCTGCTCTTCAGCTCCTTGGAGGGAACTAGAAACTCACTGTAAGATCAAAATTAGTGTTTCTAAGGCAGCTTTTTCATGGTTTGCTATGAGCCAACATCATATTTAGCTGCATTGCTACATTGCTAGAATCATGGTGTCCAGAAGGAAGGAGAAATGATAAGCCCCAGGGCATGCTGTCCTGGTCCAAGCCACTTTCGATGATAAGGCTTAGTTCTAGCATGTTTTAGGAAGAACATGGAGAAGATGGAACAAAATATATATTTAACCTGCAAAATCAGTAGATGAAGCAGGATTTAGTAAGCACCTACTACGTATCAAGCACTGTGGTGAGTGTGAGAGACACAGAGACAAAAATGGCCCATAAGGAATACACACACACACACACACACACACACACACACACACACCATGTATGAAATATAATTTTACAGAGGGGAGAGAAGGGCTACTAACATTTGGGGAAATTGGACAAGCCCCTTATTCTTGAGTTGACTCTTGAAGAAAATGAACACTTTTAGAAAACAAATGAGACGGGAGAGCTTTTGGGTATGCTGTGTCAGCATGTGTCAGGGGGTGATGGTGATGGGAATCGTTTGTGCCAAGGCATGGATATTGAAGTTGGAACCTCATATGTGAAAAAGAACCAGAAAGAGATTTTGGCTTAATTGTAGCATGTGATATGGTGTATCCATGCGGTAGTGTATACATAGTAAAGTTATACAGTAATGTGGGACACCTAGGTGGTACAGAGGATAGAGCATCAATGCAGGAGTCAGGAGGACCTGAATTCAAATCTCACCTCGGACACTTGACATTCACTAGCTATGTGACCTTGGGCAAGTCACTTAACCCCAATTGCCTCATCCTGGGTCATCTCAAGTCCTCCTGATGAATATCTGGTCACTAGATTCAGATGACTGTGGAGGAGAAGTGAGGCTGGTGACCTGCACAACCCTCCCTCACTCAAAACAGTCAAGTGCAAGTCATGTCATCATTTCTCTGATGGCATGGTCTTCTTTGGCAATGAAGGACAAACACACACACACACACACGCAGAGTAATGTAAAGCAAGGCTGGAAAAGTAGCTTAAAACCAAGTTCTGGAGGCCTTTATATCTAGGACAGAGATGTGTTTAATCAATAATAGCTGTGGCAGGGGGCCACTGGAATTTGGTGAGTAGCAGAGTGACTCAGAGTGGTCTGAGCTGTGCTTTAGGAAAATCACTTTGGCAGATGGGATTATGGGAGGGGACGCCCTGGAGGCAGGGAGACAATTTGGGAGGCTGCTACAATAGTCTAGCTGCACTGTGTGAGCAGAGAAGACTTGAGGAGGGAGGTCCAGCTTTGAAGTGCTTTTCAGAAGTGGGAATAAAATAGAAGGTGGTATTCTTAAGATTTGAGCTTCCTCTGGATGGAGTCAGTGAACTCTCAGGCCACTAGAAGACCTCAAGCCTCTGCTTCAGAGGCAGATTGGTAGATTAGGTGGCCTTGGGGTTTTCTTCCAGATCTCAGGTTTTGTGATTCTCTGACCTGCACTTTTAGGAGATTTAGAGTTCTAGTCACTTAATCACCTAGTTCTTCAGTTTCTTTATCTTGAAAAAGGAAGGAATCAGACTAGTTAGCCTCATCTGCCCCTTCCAGTGGGAAAGCCCGGATTTTATGGGCCAACCTCTGCTTTTGGTCTTCTGCTTCTCCTGTGATTTATTTCTCCCCTCTGGGACACATTACCTCATGAGTAAAATAAAAGGGCTCTTCGTTTGGTGAGCTCAGAATGATGGGGTACAGATTCTGGGAACCTCCATGAAATATCCTTGAATCTTCCCATGTAATCTGTCTTTTTCACATCTTAATCTATTACCCTTAACCTAGCCTGGGCCTCTATTAGCTGATGTTTTCAGTCATGTCAAATGTTTTCAATGAGGATGAACATGGCATCAAGGTCAGCTACCACACTGATGGTAAGTTCTTCAATTTGAAAAGGCCAAGACCAAAGTGGAGGGAGTGTTGGTGCATGATGTTCTGTTTGCAGATGATTGTGCCCTCAGTATAGCCTCTGAAGCTGAGATGCAACAAAGTATGGATTGATTTTCTTCTGCTTGTGCTAACTTTGGCCTAACAATTAACACAGGTGCTCCAACAGCCAGCATCACAGCATCCATTCCTGGAACCATTGATTCCAGCAAATGGAGAAGTTTTGAATGCTGTGGATAAGTTCACTTACCTTGTTAGAGTATTTTCCAGAGATGTACACATTGATAATGAGGTTGACGCACACATTGCCAGAGCTAGCTTAGTGTTTGAGAGAGAAGAGGTATTAGACGGACTCCAAACTGAAGATCTACTGAACCGTTGCTCTGACCTCATTGTTGTATGCCTTTGAACCATGGACAGTCTACCAGTGCCATGCCAATGGTTTCATTTGAACTGCCTTAGGAAGATTCTGAAGATCACCTGGCAGGAGAAGGTATCAGCCACTGAGGCCCTTATTCAAGTAAACTAAACTGCCAAGCATTCAAACTATACTTCAGAGAGCACAATTCCAATGGGCTGGCCACATTATTTAAATGCAAAACATATCCATGCCAAAAAGACTATTTTATGGAGAACTTGGGTGGAGCAGGCAATCACATGGTGGTCAGAAGAGGTCATACAAGGACACTTTCAAAGCTTCTTTCAAGAACTTTGGAATTGCTTGTGTGACTGGCACAGGACTGCTCAGCATGTTGTGCCCACATCAGAGAAGGTGCTGTGCTCTATGAGCAAAGCAGAATTGAAACAGCTCAAAGGAAACATACGATGCACAAATTTAGAGTATCCACCCCAAATGTTCACTCGTACTATCTGTGCCCAATCTGTGGTAGAGCATCCCGAGTTTATATTGGTCTGATCAGCCACAGTCGGATACATTGAAACTCGACTTTATCATAGTGATGTCATTTTGGTCTTCTTGGAGAATGAAGGACAACAACCAACCAACCAACCAACCAACTTCTGGATTGCCCCACCTGCTTCTCACCCTGCCCCTCCATTGTCTGGTACCTTCTGATTTCCTCCAGCTATTTCCCACCCTTGATCAGTCACCCCAGTCCCATGAAGATCCTCCTTATACCCCTCCCAGACTACTAGACCACCCCCAGGTCCCTCCCACAGCCTTTCTGTATATAAGTTCCATCTCATCTCCATGAAGGTGGTCAGATTCTATCTAGCTCAGATTCCATCGAACTCAGATTCTATGTGACCCACTTGTCAATACAAGAGTCACAAATGGTTAGAATTTTTAAGAGTCAACCCAATAAAGCTAATATTTAATAAACTTTGTTTTACTTTGGCTGTAAGAAGTCTTGGGTTGCTGTCCTCAACAAGAGTGCAGCTAAAAATCTAGGATCTCTTCTGGAAAGGCTATAAGCAGAGCTCTACCAATTTCTAAGGACCAGTCTTTCTGCATATGTAGATTAACTTTACCAATAAGATGATCTCTTTATAGGTGGTCAATTCTTTGGCCATGGTAATCCAAGAAACAAAAATTCATAATGGTGCTCAGTCCTGTGCAGCCCCTTTTGCTTCGGTAGAGGAGGTGGCCAAAGGGGCAGAGTGTTACAAGAAGCATTCCTTTAGACTATATGACATTAATTTAACTCTTGGTATTCTGAGTGCAATCTGAACTGAATGTATTCCCTATCAGAGGAACTGAATCATGGCAATTCAACTTTTTCACTACAAAGCAAACCCTAAGACAACGATGGGGAATCTGCAGTCTGAAAGCCAAGGGTGGCCTTCTAGGTCCTCAGGTAAGGCCTGTTGACCAAGTTCAAGTTTTACAGAACAAATCCTTTTATTCAGGGGATTTGTTCTGTGAATTTTGGATCCAAAGGGCTACACTTGAGGACCTGAGGGCCGCATGTGGCCTCAAAGATGCAGGTACCCTACCCCTGTGACCTAAGACAAAAGACAAGTGAGGCCAAATGAACAGCTGACTCACCAGCTCTCTTTAGAATTGAACTCAAAGGATCATACGTCTAGAACTGGAAAGGACTTAGGGGGCATTTCATTCCACCTCATCATTTCATAGAGGAGAGTAGCCAAACCTAAGTGATTTGCCCAACATTACACGGGCAGTGAGCAACAGAGATGGAGTCTATATATACGTAAAACAGTATGTGTGTTTCGTGTGTGTGAGACAGAACAACCAATAAGATGAGAGATAGAGTCCAGGGTGGAGCCCTCCTCCATTCCAGTCACAGGCGCAGCTTTAAAGAGCATGAGCCGGGCCCAACTCCTCTGCCTCCAAAGGGGATGCTTGTTCCACTGGATTTTGTTATGGATCCAGAGCTAACAGCAAACATCGTCATTCAGATATTTGTATCATAGGGCTCAAGATGAAGCACAAGGAAGAAAAATTATCATGATAAGTGCTGTATGCACGACAATATCTGTTATAGAGAATGAAGGGGTGGAGAAATTCTAAGGGGAAACTGATGAAACTAAAACAGTAAATCAATCTCTTCATACTCAGTAATTTTCAGGCATAGGGAAAGACTGAAAATGTGTTGGAAAATATGGGTTATGATAAAAAAAAACAAAACTCAAGAGGCCAAAGTCTTTTAGACTGTATAGAATTCTTATGCCTATGACATACAAAGATCAGAATCACTTGGCTTTATATGGATAGGAAATGACTGATTAGTGATAGTGACAGTCATTTTCGAATCATGTCTATGAATGCTCATAGCAGTAGTTTGTTTGACTAAAATTCAAAATTCATGCCATAGTGGAATAATAAAAATGAGAGGACACATTTTACAATTAAATAGCTCCATCATCACCTGTTTATATTAGCATTTTATGAGAAATAATGAGAAATTGATAAAGGGATAGAAATCAACACGGACTACTATCGTTTCCTAAGGAATTTGAAGGATTCAGAAATCTAGAATTCTGCTCAGGAAGCAAACACTTAATATTCCATCCAAGCAGAGAGATGCAAGCTATAGGTTGAGAGTATAAACTCATTTGCCAAAGATGGTAGAAGACTGAGAGCAATACTCCTTCATAAAACAGCAGGAGGCAAAATCATTTTCAAGACAGTTTGGCCTAAGACCCAACGAAGTCAGATCTTCCTGAGAGCATTTAAGGATGAACCTGGGAAGATGAAAACAAACAAACAAAAAATGGAAAACATCTGCAAGCTTTCTCCAACAAGCGTTTTTCTCCCATTGGTGACTGAGGAGCCACCAGAGTTAAACTCCAACATAAAAGTCCTTAATGTGTTGTAGGATTAAGAAGAAATAGCATTAAGGGAAATAAAGACTGTTTGAGCTGTCTTGGCATAATCTTCAAAAACCCAGAGTCGATTCCACACCATTATGGGGGCATTAGAGGACTTTTGGGTCGGATCCTTTAACAATAAATTAACTCTGCTATCTATTAATCTCCATCATCTGTATTCTGACATATATTGTCTGCATGACTTTGGCCAAGGCTCTTTATCCTAGTACACCAGGTGAAGTGCTCATTTCCATTGATGAAAAGAGTTTCCTCCTTGGGAGTTGCCTATGCTGGTTGGACCAAAAACCTGAGGTTATATGAATTGCTAGTTAGAGATCATACAGCTAGTGAGCACCAGAATTTGGGCACAACCTCTCATCAGTCTCAACTATATACCCCACCATCTCTTTTTCAAGCAGACAAAGCATTTAACATTTCTATGGGACAGGTAGCATGGTAAACACTTAACCTTTCAGGGACCTATCCAACACTCTAAGATTCTAAGTTCCAGACCAAGTGCCAATGTACATTGGAATAGAGAATTTCATAAACCAATGAAATCAGAAGTCTAAACTCAATCTAAGTCAGTGATCCTAATTTCCATTTTCCTTCTGTATCATGACCTACACTTGTATTTTCATGGCTGTGGGACCTCCTGGCAGTTGTACAGGTGGCAATAAATCTTTACTTAGAAAATGCCTTCAGGGACCCAGAGGTCAAGATCCATTCTATTACAGTGCTGTGCTATGCTATGGAATGAAAATGCTAACACACTCTTAAGGCTATTAAAGGGAGTATGGTCTTTTGGCAATTGAAAATTCTAAAATTGATTCAGTGAGTCTGTCTCTGAGGATTTTATTGTTCTTTTGGCTATCAGTGTCTACATGTACTGTTGAACTAGAATTACTGAAAATTACTTGTCATCTCTAAGCTGTTCTACCCCACTGACAACCAAAATATCTGAAGAGACCCTTGAAAAAAAATCTCTCAAAGCCTTGGTTTCCTCATCTGCAGAATGGGGAGAAATACTAGCACCTTTCTCACCTAGTTATTTCATTGTTATTTTTCAATCATTTTTTCAGAAGTGTCTGACTCCTTGTGACCCCATTTGGGGTTTTCTTGGAAGAGATACTGGAATGGTTTGCCATTTTCTTCTCCAGTTTATTTTACAGATGAAGAAACTGAGGCAAACAGGGTTGAATGACTTTTCCAGCATTACACATCTAGTACATGTCTAAGGCTGGATTTGAACTCAGGTCTTCCTGACTCCAGGTTGGCATTCTATCCACTGCACCACCTACTTGCCCCTTCCCTGGTTATTGAAACTTAAGTAAGAAGATGCATATAAAGTGTTTTGCAAATGTTACAATGCTACAGGAATGTCAGCTGGTGTTATTCTTTAGGAAGGAGGATGGAAAATGGAGCAGTGGCCCTCAGAGCTACCCTCCCTGGGGGATGCTTCCAATTTGAGATGACTTCTAATCTTTTATTTTTTAGAATTTCACTCTTTCAGTAGAAGGAATGTTTCTCTTCACTTTCAGTATTTCTTTTCCTTGATTCTTTGTGTCTTTACTTTGAGTGAAATCAATATTCAACAGATGGAACTGATGATAACGTTCTCCATTTATCACCACTCATCTTGGGAACTGCACTTTATTTAATAGTCTGATCCATGCCTGCCCTTTGAGGTATACTGGAACACACACATGCTCACACACACACACACACTCACACACATATGCACACTCACACACAAGTACACTTCTGTACACTCACAACACATTCGCACTGACAAATATTCATCCTTGCACGTACTCCTACAAGTACATATCCACATACACTTACATTAACACATATTTACACCTACACACTCTCTCCTCACATGTTCACATTCACATATATTCACACTTACATACACTCATACAATGATACACACATTCTCACACACTCATAATTGCACACATTTCACACACTCACAAACACATTCACACATTCATGTAGGCATATGCTCACCCACACATTCTCATACATACTCCCAACACACTATACACGTAGCCACTCACTTAGCCCTTTCTACATTCTTGTTTCTTACAGAACTTAGGAGAGCCAACATGGCTTAGTGCAAGGAAAGCTGGCCTTGGAGTTAGAGAGACCTGGATTTAAGCTCTGCCCCTCACACATTCTGGATTGATCCAAGAGGAGGCTCTAAACTTTGTAATTTACAAGCAATTTTAAGCTAAGCTGTATTTGAGTCGACAGTTTGTTGTTGTTGTGTTTGTCCTTCATTGCCATCAGAGAAATATTGACATGACTTGCACTTGACTTTGTTTTGAGTGAGGGAGGGCTGTGCAGGTCACCAGCCTCACTTCTCCTCCAGAGTCATCTGGATCCAGTGACCAACTATTCATCAGGATGACTGGAGATGACCCAGGATGCACTGGGAGGCCTTGGGCCCATTAAGCCAAGGTCTATTCAGGTACTCACTTAGGGCGAGGTAATGCCCATTCAGTGAATAGGCCTGTTTAAGAAGTAGTCAGGGGATGGCCCCTTTAATGAGGCAACGAAAAATAACTACACTCTGTATCAATTGATGGAGGATGTTTCCAAAATGGGAGTTTCAAGACTGACAAATTGTAGGTCATGTCCACCCTTGTTAATTAAAGGAGAAGTGAACATCTATTAACCCACTGAGTGCCAATCAATGTGCTGGGGCACAGAGACAAAAACGAATAGTCCCCCTCACTTTAAGAAGCTTACCTTCTAGAAAGAAGCTTACACTAGAGAGACAATACATTCCCAGAAGAGCCGACACAAAGCTGATATAAACTTTTTCCCCAGTGCCCACAATGGGGTAGGGTGGGGGTTTCAGGAACAAAACCCCCAAGTAGGGTTTCCTATTTGATGCCAGGATGGCAGTAAATTAATGAGAATGCTAGGAAGTTCATCTATTTAAATTTTCCTTATAGTCAGGGAGATGTTTGCATAGGTGTCCAATAATTGGTATGTATTTTTTAATCAGTATGTAAAGGAAATGATGGTCTGTTTTTTTAAACTTGTTTAATTCAGCTTGAGGGGAGCAGAGAGGTTACATTAAGCTGATTAAACTCCATGGAGCCCCCTGGCTGTAGCTTCCGGGGATTAGGAAGATGCCCTTGTGGATGGCAGAGTAGGCAGCCAGCCTGAATAAGGTAAAGAACATAATGAGGCAGACAAGACTTGGTAGTTTATCAGTGAGAGCAAACCTTGCACGAACACCACTTTCCCAGGTCTCTGGCTTATCTCGTGCCCAGTGAGATGGCATAGCCCTGCCCACGGAAAGCCTGGCTCTGGGCTGATGTCCCCTTGCCATACTAAGCCTTGTGTTGTGCCAGGGAAATCACAACCAGAGGCAAGGAAGGGACTGGAAAGCTTCTGTAGCAAGGCCTGGAAATCTTCTGGACACTCGTGGAGTCACAAAGTCACATGGATGTCAAAGTTTATCAAGATGGAATGATGCTCACACAGTGTCCATAGTGATATGTGGCTATCTGCAGCAGAGGAGGCTTATCAAATGGGAAGGCATCTTACAACTGGTTAAAAATAAATCCTGCTGCTGGAAGAGCCATTCTCAGAGAGTAGCACCAGAGACAGTGTTGGAAAAGGTGGCAAGAACATTGAAGTTTTATCTCAAAGGACTTGGTTCAAATCCCAGACCCTCCACTGCCTGTGTGACCTGGGAAAAATCAATTAATTTTTCTGGGTCTCAGTTTCCTCAATTGTAAAATGGGGGTATTGAATTAGATGACTACCAACGTCTCTTCTAGCTCTGGATCAATGTTCCTATGTTCCTTCAAACCTCATTGAATTTAACTTGATGGGCTAAATATTCCTAAGACATAGTTCTAATAATTCTATTGCCTCTCTCAAAAATTCATCAGTAACTCCCTATTGTCTCTGGGATAAAATGCAAACTCTACAGACTGGCATTTAAGGCCCTCCCCAATCTGACTTTCACCCTCTTTTCCATACTTCTTTCCTTCTTGTCTCCTTCACAAATTCTATGTCCTGTCTAACCCAAACTAATAGATGGTCCCCAAATTCAAAGCTCTCACATATCTCCACACAGTCACAGAAGTCTGGAAATCATTCTTTCGTAATCTTTGTCTCTCAGAATCCACATCACAGCCAAACATAAATATCACCTCTTCTGGGAAGCCTTCCTTAATCCCTTAGTTGTCCTTTCTTCCTCTTTAATTCTCTTCCCACTCTACCTATGTACCACCCCTCTGGCGACTTTCCCATGAGCATTGATGAGTCATCCTCAGCAGCAGTGGATTACTTTTCTCCTCAAAACTCTAAGGCTATCATGAAGGGCTGGCAACTATTTTCTGATACTGCCACTCATGAACCCTAGGTGGTATACTGCCCATTGAATATCCAGTTATCTCTTCAAAACTAGTTGAAGAAACAACGTGACAATTGGGAATTGATATCAATTTACATTAACAATAGAATATTTACTAAATAACTATCAAGAAGTGCAGAAAATATTCCCTTACACCAGGAGAATACTTGCCCTGTTGGACACGTTTAGTCTTCAGGTGATATGGTCCAAACTTGTAGCAGAAGTTTGTAGGAGCATATGTGGCTAAGGGCTACCTTCCCATCTCCCTTTGAGCAGTCTCCACCAAGTTCACTTCTAGGGGTGCCCTAGTTTATGAATGAGTCATTTCCTAACTTGCAGGACATGATGTATTAACTGTTGTGTCAAGTCAGTTCTGAATTGGGTTACAAAGATGAACCTCAGGGGTTACCTCATGTCTAGCTCTGCTCTGGAAAAAGCTGCTGCGACTCCCCATAGACTCTGCCACCAATTTTATTGGCTGAACCTCTGATAATAGCTTCTCCAATCTTTCAAAGATTGCAAGTTTCTAACTCGGTCCATTCTCTCTCCAGACAACGTTTCACATAGATTCAGGAAACAATAAACACAACAGACAAAAGATGTCAAGCTGTTGTGGCCACGTGGCTGCTGGCTGAGAGATAGGCCTGATTCCCCTCCTGCCACTGGGAGGCCTGGAACAGTATTTCCTCTTCAATGGGGAGACTGCCTACTCAATCCTTTTGTACTCAGTACTCAGTAGACAGGTTTTTTTCTTCCTCTTCTTACAGAAAGTCTAAACCAGCATGAAACATAGGATAATACTGAATTTGGGAAAAGGCCTCTCCATTATGCATGCCCAGGCTCTGTCAGTTTTCACATGCACTAAAACCAGGCAGCATACATTGTCCCTCATTGACCACTCTCCCCTCCCATGTGTTTGTATATGTGTCCTTTCCAATGGAATGGAAACTTCTTCAAGGCTGGACTGAGGAGACTTAGGACAAAGCTTTGTTCTTACCATATACTTAATAAAATATTGTTGAATTGAATTTCACTGGTGCAATGTACCTGGTAAGGGAATTGATTTCTTTTATAAGACATGTCAAAATGGATTAATTGCTTATGCATAGAGTTAGGGACAGCTAGCGGGGGAGAAAAAATGTCAGATGTGCAAGGAGGCTTCGGGATCATTTTGTTCAATGTGTTCACTTTATAGCAAAATAATCTGACCTGTAGACAGGAAGGACCTTGCCCAAGGTCACTTAGCTGGTATATACTGACAAGGTTTTCTAAGCAGTAGCAGAAACTAGATGTTAAGAGATGGGCATTTAGGATATTTGCCTTTTCTTTTTCTCCTTGGCACTCAACATGGTGTGCAGCACATAGTAGGTGCTTAATGCAGGTTTGTTGACTCACTTTTAGAAAAGTCCTGTCTGACCTCGGTAATTCCGAACCCCCTGGCTTATGATTTCCTTCATTTCTCATAACAATTTCTTTGTCCATAAGGTTACATTCTGCATACTTACTCTTTGACATGTTTCCATATTAACTCATTTCTTTTTTTCCCTCACAATAAAGATATAATAAATATCTGTTTAATTGAAGTGGAATCTGGAAAAAAAAAATCCAAAAAATGTGTATAGAAGATAGTTGTTGTTTCCCAGGACAAAAGATTGAAATGATTTTCCTAAAGCCCAGATCTGATGGTATCATGTTCCCCTTCTCCACAAACTTGTGCTTTGATAATCACCTATTAACTCCACTGTTTAACATTGAAATCACTTCACAAACTAGTCCCTTACTAAATTCCCTATCTCCTCTATCTTTACTCCCCCTGCTCCTCTGTACCTTGGGATCCAGTCATATTGGCCTATGCATTTTTTTAAACACATAAAACATTTTGTCTCCCATTTCATGCCTTTGCATGGACTGTCCCCCACTCCAGGAATGCATTCCCTATTTGTCTCTACCTTTTAGGTTCCCAGGTTTCCCTTGTGACCAGTTCAAACCCCACTTTCTTCATGAAGCCTTTTCTGATTCCCTCTGATGCTTGCACACCTCATGCACAGCTGACTTGTATTTGGTTTTACAGGTTCTGTAATGTCCTTGTCCTTTGTTCTTAAACAGTACCAAAATGGCATCACTAGAGTGACATGCTAGAGTGAGGTTTCAGTGTGTCCACCTGTGGCTGATCAGACCAATATGAGCTCGAAATGCTCTATCACATGTTCAGCACAGGTAGTCCGTGTGAACATTTGGGGTGGATGCTCTAAATTTGCTCATCCTGTGTTTCCTTTGAGCTGTTTTAATTCTGTTTTGCTCACAGAGCACAGCACCTTCTCTGATGTGGGCATGCCATGCTGAGTGGTGTCTCCCATGTCACATAATCACTTCCAGAGCTCTTAAGAGAGTCCTTGAGAGTGTCCTTGCATTGCTTCTTCTGACCACCATGTAATCACCTGTCCCATGCGAGTTCACCATAAAATAGTCTTTTTGGCAAGCGTACATTTTGCATTTGAAAAACATGGCCAGCCCGTTGGAGTTGGGCTCTCTGGAGCAGAGTGTGAATGCTTGGCAATTTAGTTCGAGCAAGAGCCTCAGTGACTTTATACTGTCAGGTGATTTTCAGAATCTTCTTAAGACAGTTCAAATGGAAATGATTCATTTTCCTGGCACTGCACAGGTAGACGGTGAAGATTTCACAGCTGTACAACAATGAGGTCAGCACAAACAAATATTTATGTATCTAAATACATACATACACACATACATACATACATACATAACACCTATATATATATATATATATATATGGAAACATGCTTTGTCACTTATTGCAATGTGACTGTTTGAGGGTAAGGGTGGCATTACTTTTACTTTCGTGCCACCAACACTTAGCATAGTACCTGGCATACAGAAGGTGCTTCATAAATTCTTAATGGTTTGAGGGCAAGGGACAATAAATGTGAAGCCAAAGAACTCAGATGCTAGAAGAAAAGATGGGGAAGGGGGGCTCGAGAACATTGGGTGGATCTTCTGTGGAAAACTTGTTGAAGAACAGGGTCAAAGGTGACATGGACTTGGTTGTGGGTGTGGGCATCCCTGAGATCTCCACTTCCCTGGAAGATTGAGCAGATGGGACAAAATGGAGCAGGCACTGAGGACACAGAGAACAACGATATTCCCTGTGCTAGTGGGAATTAGGGAGGGCAATGTGCTCACAGGTTATATGCATATCTAATCTAATATGTATGAATGTGTATATTCATAGTAATGAAATGCTAGAAATTTGGGGAGGGGGGCACTAACCATAGAAGGAAACCTGGTCTCCTGGAGAGGGCAGCACTCGAAGGGAACATGGGCCATTCAGTTAAGAAGAGCTTGTTAAGTGTTACTCTGTGCCAATTACTAGAAGTGCTGGTAAAATATAAAGGGAAAAATAAAAAGAACATAACAAAATAAAACTCACTGCAATTTTTGGTCTTAAAGAACTTCCAGTCTGTTGAGGGGGATGTAAATAACTATAGATGATACAGACAAGACTAGGTGGAAGGCAACCTGTAAAGGAACACATGAGTACTTGGTAGTGGAAGTGGTGACTGAGAAAGGCCACCTGCAGGAGGCAAGCTTTGATCTGAGTTTTGAAGGAAGCCAGGGAATCTCAGCTTTGGAGGCAGGGTGCAGAGCATTCTAGACATGGGGAATAGTCATTGTAAAGACAAGGAGAGAGGAAGTAGAATGTCATTGATGGGGAACATTCAGAAGGCTAGCTTGGCTTGACCTCCTGGCATCACCATTCACCATTTTACTCATTGTGTTTTCACCTTGGTATGCCCTCCATTAAAACATTTGTGAAATATATAAGTGCGTATTTGTTCAGTGTTTGCATTTGGTCGGTCCTCCCATGGCAGAGCTGTTTGCTCCAGAACCTGAGTGATTAGAGGGAAAAGATCCCAGCTGTCTACATTGATCTCCACAAGTTCATTTCATTCTGTTTTCTGGCCTCATGTAACTGCCCTAACCCCTGACCCTCCATCTTGTGAATGCACATAAGGCTATTGGCCACCAGGGGGATTCAGGAAGAGACTGGCTGGATTGGAGCAAATCCATCATCACTGCTGTCCATCAGCCAGAAGCACGTGCCTTCTGGTAGAGGGCCAGAAGCAGCATCTCCAGATACAAAGGGCACCTCTCATAGAAAAGTAACTGATGAGGATTTAACAATGATGAGCCAAGCTCAAGAGCATTTACCAGAGGTGCATCTGTCTTCTATTCTTGGTGCAAATGGAATCTAAATACACATATATTCAGAGTTTAGGGTTTCATGGATTTTGGCACCGAGTTGGGAGTGAGCTGAAACTGTGACTTCTGTCAGCTCTCAAAAACTGCCGTTGATGAAAGCATTCTTCCTCTGAGAAGCCAATTTGAAGCAAATCAAGGTTTCTGCGAAGTTTAGAAAGGATGAACTTACACCTTCGGAAATGACAGACTGATGTAAAGTGTGAGCTCTGGTATTTACACACACATGCCACCCTGCCGAGTTGAGACACAAAGCAGACCCTTGCTTCCCTGCTCTGTCTGCTCCGGTTTCCCAGGCACTTGGTGGTTTGTAATACAGGATTCTTTTGGATACGTTTCCAATGGTGTCTGACATAAATGGCCAAGATGAGGTAATACCACTAAGTGGCTTATTCTTTTCCCCCCAATTTTTCCTATGGCCACAAGGATACACACTGGTTCAAGGCATTCGAACCTTCACACTGTTGAATAAACTAGATTTTAAACAAAGGTCAGTATTGACTTTATTATAGAATTCAAGATACTAGGCATGTGACTAGAATCTACCATGAAGTAGTCACAGGTTTTGACACTGACATTGGATTGTAGCAAACCCAAGTTTCTGGTATCAAATAGCGACATTCATTGTACATTTTCAGAGAATCCATCTTGTTTACACTTTGGCATTCATGTTAAACAAATGCTCCCTTCAGATGTCTCGATTTGTTACACACAGTGGAGGAAAGAAGTGGCGAGCAGTTCAGACATAGTTCTATCACTGTCTGCGTTTTCTCCACCAAATTATAAACATGTGGAGCTGCTGATTTTAATATCAGCTTTTCCCCCCTTGGGCCAGCGTGTTTTCATCTTTGAGAAACACCGTATTACAGTTTACCATCACCAGAGGGATCAAGCGACAATTGGAGCCGCTGTTGCTAGGGACTTGAGATAACAGTCTCACAAGAAACATTTCATTTTTCATAGAAAGGAATGAATGTGCATAACTTGGGCATTGGCTTCTATGGGACCCCAGAGGGCAGAGATAGTGAAAAGAGGCAAAAAAAATTGCAGAAAGGCAGATTTAGGGTTGTGATTAGGAATAACGAAATCAAACTTTGAACCAATGAAAGCTGTACAGAACTGAAACAGCCCTGGGGAAATGTGGGCTTCCTCTCATTGGCCGTCTTCAATAATAATAATACAACTTGCTCTAAATGTCATTGGTGGATTTTTTCAGGTTGTAGCTAGACACGGAGGTCTCTTTCTCCTCTGGGATTCTCTGACTCTTTTCCTAATGATATGATAAATCCAAGATTTCACCAGTTTCCAATCAACTGAATGGCCAATGAGCTTTGGAGGTTCAGGAATAACTTAAAAATATGCAAGGTTGATGGGTCAGTACTCCCATTAAATAAAACTATGCCACAATAAATAACCAACTCAATCAGGGAAGGGAGGCACTAAACCTCTTTTTTCCCTATTAAAGAATCAACCAACAATATACATTAATAAATGCTTACTGTGTGTTAGGTTTTGTAGAGGTTGGGATGACATCCATGTGTAGAATATTGAGTTCATCTTCTTAGCACTACACATTAGAAAAAGCAGGGACAAGTTAGAGGGTATCTAGGTGAGCGGAGACCTTCAGTCTATGCCATAGGGTAACTGGTTCAGTGAATTTTGAGAAGAGTAGACTTAAGATGGACTTGATATTTACCTTCAGTATTCGAAGGGCTAATGGAAAAAGAGTTAGAGTAGCTCTGTTTGGTAACAGAGGACAGAACAGGAATGACTGAATGCAAAAGGGATTAATAGAGGCAATAGTGGCAGGGGAACACAGGTCTGGCCATTTCATTAACCTCCTTCTACAAGCTTCAACAGCTCCCTACCACCTCTCAAATAAACTCTAGAATTCTTCCTTTTGGTGTTTGACCACTTTCCCTGTCTGGATCCCAACTCTCTTTTTGTTCTGATTTCCCGCTAATACATGCTATGTTCTGACCTAAGTGGCCTACAGGCTCCAAATGTTACATGTTCACTTCCTCCTTGCATGCTGTGTATACTCTCTCCTATGCTTGAAAGTTCCTCCAGCCTTAGATCCCCAACTTGGGAGAATTGACCCTTTTCAAGGCTCAACTTTCCTGCCTTTTGTGATACTCAATCTTTACTTATTCTATCAATTGTTCCTGCACCAGTACCTTGCATCAAATCACTTGGTGGATACTTCATATTTACTTTTCTACATGTCCTATCTCTCCCACCTTACATAAGCTTCTCAAAAGTAGGGACTGGAGAAGGACTGGGAGTGGGAAGAGACAGACAGGTCAAAGAGGAGTTTTGGACAGTAGCCCAGGTCACGATGAGGGAAGATCAGTGGTGGAGACAGTCCTCGGAAATAACATGCATTCTTTTTTTTTTTTTCATGGTAAAATGCATTCTTTAATAAAAATGAGTTTGGATTGCTCATGGATACCCACATCTTACCAACATAAATGATCAGTTTGACCATACCATTCTGATTTCATAGCCAACAGAATTTTGGAGAGAAAGAAACAGGAGGAAAGAATGATTGACTGGTCCAGCCAATAAGTTTGATTTGTCTTCAGCTTCTTTGCTGACACTGCTTAAAAATCCAAAGTTAATTTGTTGGAGGGAAGCTCCTATTAGTATTCTTAGACAGTCACTGTGTTTAAGATATGGGGACTATTAGGTTTACATACGCAAAAGCAAAGGACCAAAGGTATGGATCTGGCCTTCTTTGGATATGGGATTCTGAGAAGCAGTACTTGAAATTTCTCATCTCCAAATCACGGGGTCCACTCCAGGATCCATGGAATGTTACTAATCCTTTTGGGGATTTTATATTCTTCTAACTGATATGCCCAAATAGTAATCTTTTAACACATTTATACTTTTTTTCTGAAAACAGAAATAAATGAACAAAGAAGTGACTTGCCCAAAGTCACAAAGCCATGGTATTGTTAGGAGGCCAATGAGAAGACTCAAGTTTACAGAAAGAAATATATAAAATACCTTGCTTGTAGTAAACATTCAATAAGTATTTATGAACTGGCCTGCATCTGAAGATGAAGGTATTTTACAGTATGTGTGTGTGTGTGTGTGTGTGTGTGTGATTTACATTTGCTTTTACTCTGAGTTTATCCTCCACTCTGCTGTCAAAGTGACCTTCCTAAACCACAGGTCTGATCATATGCCACCATTTCCACAGTCTTCCTATCCCCTCCTCCCAACAATCAACTCCTATGTCTCCCTATGACCTGCAGAATCAAATAAAAAAACTCCTGACTTTTAAAGCCCTTCACAACCTGGCCCCTTCCTACTTTTCCAGTTTTCTTATACCTCACTCTCCACATACTATGTGATCCAGTGACACTGATCCCCTTGAGACATTTTTACTGGCCATTCCCTCAAGATTGTTTCCAATCTATTCTGTCTGTATCTTTTTTTTTTTTTAAATTAATTTATTTATTTATCTTTTAACATTCATTTTCACAAAATTTTGGGTTCCAAATTTTCTCCCCTTTGGTGCCCCCCCACCCCAAAACACCAAGCATTCTAATTGCCCCTATCACCAATCTGCTCTCTCTTCTATCATCCCTCTGTGCCCTTGTCTCCATCTTCTCTTTTGTCCTGTAGAGCCAAATAACTTTCTATACCCCTTTACCTGTATTTCTTATTTCCTAGTGGCAAGAACAGTACTCGACAGTTGTTCCTAAAACTTTGAGTTCCAACTTCTTTTCCTCCCTCCCTCCCCACCCCTTCTCTTTGGAAGGCAAGCAATTCAATATAGGCTATATCTGTTTAGTTTTGCAAATGACTTCCATAATAGTCGTGTTGTATCAGACTAACTATATTTCCCTCCATCCTATCCTGCCCCCCCATTGCTTCTATTCTCTTTTTTGATCCTGTCCCTCCCCATGAGTGTCGACCTCAAATTGCTCCCTCCTGCCCATGCCCTCCCTTCCATCATCCCCCCCCCCACCCTGCTTATCCCCTTATCCCCCACTTTCCTGTAATGTAAGATAGGTTTTCATACCAAAATGAGTGTGCATTTTATGCCTTCCTTTAGTGGAATGTGATGAGAGTAAACTTCCTGTTTTTCTCTCACCTCTCCTCTTTATCCCTCCACTAATAAGTCTTTTGCTTGCCTCTTTTATGAGAGATAATTTGCCCCATTCCATTTCTCCCTTTCTCCTCCCAATATATTTCTCTCTCACTGCTTGATTTCATTTTTTTAAGATATGATCCCATCCTCTTCAATTCACTCTGTGCACTCTATCTCTATGTGTGTGTGTGTGCATGTGCATGTGTGTGTGTGTAATCCCACCCAGTACCCAGATACTGAATAATTTCAAGAGTTACAAATATTGTCTTTCCATGTAGGAATGTAAACAGTTCAACTTTAGTAAGTCCCTTATGACTTCTCTTTGCTGTTTACCTTATCATGCTTCTCTTCAATCTTGTGTTTGAAAGTCAAATTTTCTTTTCAGCTATGGTCTTTTCATCAAGAATGCTTGAAAGTCCTCTATTTCATTGAAAGACCAATTTTTCCCCTGAAGTATTATACTCAGTTTTGCTGGGTAGGTGATTCTTGGTTTTAGTCCTAGTTCCTTTGACTTCTGGAATATCCTATTCCATGCTCTTCGATCCCTTAATGTAGAAGCTGCTAGATCTTGTGTTATCCTGATTGTATTTCCACAATACTGGAATTGTTTCTTTCTAGTTGCTTGCAATATTTTCTCCTTGACCTGGGAACTCTTGAATTTGGCCACAATGTTCCTAGGAGTTTCTCTTTTTGGATCTCTTTCAGGCAGTGATCTGTGGATTCCTTGAATACTTATTTTGCCCTCTGGTTCTAGAATCTCAGGGCAGTTTTCCTTGATAATTTCATGAAAGATGATGTCTAGGCTCTTTTTTTGATCATGGCTTTCAGGTAGGCCCATAATTTTTAAGTTGTCTCTCCTGGATCTATTTTCCAGGTCAGTTGTTTTTCCAATGAGATATATCACATTATTTTTCATTTTTTCATTCTTTTGGCTTTGTTTTGTGATTTCTTGGTTTCTCATAAAGTCATTGGCCTCCATCTGTTCCATTCTAATTTTGAAAGAACTATTTTCTTCAGTGAGCTTTTGAATCTCCTTTTCCATTTGGCTAATTCTGCTTTTGAAAGCATTCTTCTCCTCATTGGCTTTTTGAACCTCTTTTGCCAATTGAGTTAGCCTATTTTTCAAGGTGTTATTTTCTTCAGCATTTTTTTGGGTCTCCTTTAGCAGGATGTTTACTTGTTTTTCATGCTTTGCTTGCATGTCTCTCATTTCTCTTCCCAGTTTTTCCTCCACCTCTCTAACTTGATTTTCAAAATCCTTTTTGAGCTCTTCCATAGCCTGAGCCCATTGAGTGGGCTGGGATACAGAAGCCTTGACTTCTGTGTCTTTCCCTGATGGTAAGCATTGTTCTTCCTCATCAGAAAGAAAGGGAGGAAATACTTGTTCACCAAGAAAGTAACCTTCTATAGTCTTATTTTTTTTTTTCCCTTTTCTGGGCATTTTCCCAGCCAGTGACTTGACTTCTGAATATTCTCTTCACATCCACTTGGCCTCCAGATCCTCCCAGCCAGTGCTTGGGGTCTGAGATTCAAATGCTGCTTCCCAGCCTCGGGGCTTTGGGTGGGGGCAGGGCTGCTATTCAGTGTGAGATCAAGTTCAGGTGCTCAGGTCGGAGCAGGTCCACCTCTCGAGGCTCAGTTCCCTCAGAGGGTTTTTCCAGAGACCTTCAACAATGGATCAGAGCTCCTGCCTGCTTGGGGAGCCTTGGTCTGCTCCTGCCTCTGCTGCTGCCTCCCAAGGGGGCCTGAGTTATGGGGGCACCCCACTCCCCTCTCAACCTGCCAAAGAGACCCTCTCACCAACCCTTGTCACCTGTGGGTGGAGGCACCCCCGCGGCCGCTGGAGATTCCATCCCTGAAGCCTGCTTGGATCCGCTCCTCTTGGTGCTGTGTGGCCAAGGCAGGGCTGGGCTCACCTCCGGGGTCCACAGTGCGAAGGACCTTTTGCGAGAGGTTTTCTGGGCTCTCTGGAACAGAAATCTCGTCCACTGTGTTGTTCTGTGGCTTCTGCTACTCCAGAATTTGTTGGGAGTTCTTTTTTACAGATATTTTATGGGATGTGGGTTTGGAGCTAGCGTATGTGTGTCTTTCTACTCCGCCATCTTGGCTCCGCCCCCAATAACATGCATTCTTATTGGTAGAGTTGGAGTTGAGAGAATTTTTGTTTCAGCTTCACAAAAGGGCTACTTTTGTTGGAAGTATCCTATTTCTCAGTTAAAACAGACATTAGCATAAAAATAGGCATTTCTATGTCACCATGTTTTCTTTGAAAGACATGCAATCCTTGGATATTAAAGTACAGTTGAGAGATGCATATTTAACATTGGTTGAGCTTTGCCTAAACTTGTAGAGTTCATATCAATGTACTTCATGCATTCATAAATGACCTCAGAATGGATTGTTGCTGCCTTGTGTTACTGTGATGTTCAAAGAATGAAGCCTAGACTGATGAAGAAGAGACAAACCAAGTCATGATCACAAAGCCAGCTCATGATATCAATCCATGTACTTCCATGTGATGATTATAGGACATGGAAGCACAAAACAAGAGAACATCAAAAACAATTGGGTTTGAAAGGAATATTTAAGTTTTTATATAATTTCTTGTATATCTGTGACTAATTGCTCATATTTTACAGTTCCTAAATTAGGAAGAACAGGAAAGAAGAAATTCTGCTCCAGAGAATGTTTGAGAAGAGATATTCCTTTTTCTCCCCCATTCACCTTACCCTTATGTCCACTAGAAAACATGGAGAAAGTACATAAACTATTTTTGATAGATTAAAACAAGTTTCAATGAATTTTGTTTTGAAAATTTAAATCTAGCTCAAGTTGAGACTTGGAAAAGATTTCAGTAGTCATGTAGTTCAGCCTCCACATTTCATATGAGATGAATCCTCAATGTAACATTCTTGACAAGTGGTCATCCATTGAAGACCTCCAAGGAATGGAGAACCTACCATCTTGGGAAGCAGCACATTCCACTATGGGATAGTTTTAGTTATAAGGAAATTGTTCTTGATCTTGAGCCTGAACTTACGTCCTTGCAAGTTATTATCTTAATATCTCCTCACTTAGCTTGAATTCAAATCTTGCTAGATATTTTTATTCTGTCATTTCCATATGGAGATTTCATTTCATTGGAAGAGAAAGCAGATGCAGATGAATCGAGGAGCTTTAACTTCCCTCTGTTTTCAAGGCTCATTGTCCATTCACCTCCAAACAAGGAGCCCCTACCTTCTTTGATCCTGTACCAATATTAACTCATTCTTAACTTCAGATTCCCCACACTACTTTTACATTTTATATTTGCATTTACTTCCTTTTTCTGTTTCATGGGGTGGCCATGCAGTGAGATTGGGGACTTAGGACAGGAATTTCTCCAATATGAAGAGGCCATTAGAAAGATCTTGAGTATGTTGGTTGAGATCCCTCTTGGGAAATTTGTGGAGAATATGGGTGAGGTTTGGATAGGTTATGATCCAAGTTATTGTAGGAAATATCTATGTATATCAAAGAGAGTGAGTCACTCCAGTGAGTGACTTGCCCAGTGCCATAAAACCAGTATGTGTTAGAGGCATTCAAAGCCAGGTCTTCAGCTTCTCATTCATTTCATTATGCCCTGATGTCTCCCTGCAATAGCTACTGAAATCAAGATCAGAGATCAGAGCTCTAGACCTCAAAGGATCTCAAAGGTTATCTTTTTTACCCCCTAATTTTGCAGATAAGGAAATTGAGACCCAGGAAATTAATTTATCCCAAATCACAGAGGCAGTAAATATCAGATTGGAACTCAGGCCTTTGGATTTCAGAACCATTACTCTTTCCATTGGGCTATATTAAGCTTTCCATCCCATTTTTAAGGGAGGAAGGACATGACAAGTGGCGATATTCTTGATAGGATGGAATGGCTAGTACACAAACCCAACACATCTGCACTGCATAATTTGATGTTTTCTGTTGCCAGTGGTACACATTTTTCCTATTGGATTTTTATATATATTTGGAGAAGTCCTGGATTGGGAATGATAGGAGAGTAGACAAAGAGGATGAAGGACCTGAGTACAGAAGTAAACTTGGAAATCATCCTTTTACAGTTACTAAAGTTAGGAACAATCTATGCCTTTTTGTTTGAAATTGATGAAAATGGAAAATATTCTATGTTCAACTTTCATACTTTGATTTTTCTTGCCTGTTTTCACTTAAAAGTGATTTTCCCATTTGGCACAAACAGAATCTAATTTGCCAAATGTTAATTCAATAATCTTCCTAAGAACATAAGGAATGTCAGCTGATCTTACGTTCAGGTTAGTTATCTCATCTCTTGTCTCCTGCCAGTGTCCAATTTGATCGATGTGTGTAAAAGAATAGGACCGTCCCCAAATTTGGTTCAATTCCACAAGCAGATATTGAGTGTCTGTTATGTGCTCCGAGCACATGTTAAGTCCTGAGGATACACATATCTTTATCAGTCCCTGTCTTTAAGGAACTTACTTACATTCTATTTTCCTTTATAAGTCTATTGTAGTTCAGATATCAGAGTTAATGTCTTCAAATAATGTCAGAAATAGATATTTTAAGCCCATATCATTTAAAATAATGATTTTTAGTAGTTTGTTACATGCTGTGTGTATTATTTTTTAAAATATTTCTGTTTAATACATAGTAGAATAATGTTGAATTTGATGTTAGGCCATCTGGGTTCAAATCTCAGCTCTGCTATTTATAAACTGTGGCTTTGGAGAAGTCAACTAATCTCTCTAGGACTCCATTGCTTTATATGTAAAATGATAAGAGTTGAAGCAAATGACTTTTTACATCTATTCTGGCTCTAAATTCTATCCTCCTATTATATTGATCTTTACTGCTTTGTGGTCCTTGAAGAGTTAATGTTTCTTCTCAACCAGCTAATTAACTCCTTGGGAATATTTCCCCAGAGAGGATCTGTTTTGTGGAGTAGACAGATTGATTTCCCTGGAGACACTTCTCCTAACCTGAACCCTAGTTTTAATCAGAGAGGAATTCAAACATTTATTGTCACTACATAGGCAGATAAGAAAAAAAATGTTGTTAGTGATATAGAGAGATGGATCAGTAGCTATCTAAGTAAAGATCTGGTAGGGAAGAATTGTTATTTCCTTGGAACTACCTACCCATCTGGAAGGTCTTTACTGCTTCACTGCAAGACTTGAATGTGCCCCCAGGGTGAGTGAACCAGGTACCATAGGTCACCAGCAAAATGCCACTGTGTCAAGAGCTTTGGAATCATGGCCCATGCAACAGGGATGATTTGAGCAAATGTGTAAAAACATTCTTTCTCTCCCTTTTATTAAAATATGCTATTAAAATAGAAAGGGTCACAATTTCAAATCCATTGTTTGTTTTTCATGCCATGAAATTTTATTTCATTTTTTAAAAATAATGTTGCCTGGTCTCCATTTAATGAGGGTTGTTTATGGAAGTGACTGATTTTCAAGCAATATCGCAGGCTACAGTTTTTTCCTATACTGGTTGCACATCTGTCTGTGATAAAAACTCATCTTCCAAGGGTCAAAGAAGTCATCTTCAAAACATATATATATATATAACATTTCTTTAAATGTTTTCCAATTACATTTTAAACAAATGAACATTCACTTTAAAAACTGAATTTAAAATTCCCTCCCTTCCATCCTAACCCTTCCTCTTGAGGGGGCAAGCTATATAATATTGATTATACATGTGAAGTCAGGCAAAATATTTTTTCCCTGTGATCCATGTTGCAAAAGAGAACACAAACAAAATAAAACAATAAAATAAGGAGAGTAAAAAAGTATGATTGAATCTGCATTAAGAGTTCATCAGTCTGTCTCTAGAGATGGATAGTATTTTCATCATAGTTCTTTGGATTCGTCTTGGACCATTGTATTGCTGGGAATAACTAAGTCATTCATAGATGATCATTGCATAATATTTCTGTTCTCCTGTTCTGTTAACTTCACTTTGCCTAAGTATATATAAGGCTTTCCAGATTTTTCTGAAACCATCTCGCTCATCATTTCTTATAGCAAAATAATATTCTATCACAATCATAAACCACAGCTTGTTCAGCCATTCCCCAAATGATGGGCATCCCCTCAATTTCCAATTCTTTGCCACCCCAAAAAAGAGCTACTATGCATATTTGTGTACAGATATGTCCTTCTCCTTTTTCTTTGTTGTCATTGGATATAGATGTAGCAGTGGTGTTGCTGGGGCATAGGAAATGCACAGTTTCATAGCCTTTTGGGCCTAGTTCCAAATTTCAGCAAATAATCTTTAGACATGGCTGTGTTTTGTACCATGAAATAACAAAGCCAGGCATTTTGAAGATGCAGAAATGGCGTTTCCTTTTTGTTTCTCACAATCTGATCTTAATAAATTTATATGTAGCCAGTCAATAAGCGTTTTTGAGCACTTACTACGTGTGGTCACTGCTCTAGGTGTTTAGTGTCCAAGAAAAAAAAGAATTCTTGACCTGGAGGAGTTCATATTCTAATGAGGGAGACAGTGTAAATAAGAGTTTTTCCCCCAGTATTCATGTATTTTATTGCTTACTCTCCTTGGATATTGCTAAATTTTTTTGACTTTAATTGGATCTGGTGATTGAAATGTGACACAAGAAGAAAGGTGTTGGATGTGTAGATAGAGGGACTGGTTAAGATCTGGGATCTTAACTAATCATGTGAGCGTGTGTTGACATTGGGCTGACTCTTAGTTCTCTCCACTCTAAGGTAAAGAAGATTTGGTTAGATGTCCTCCAAGGTTCTTTCTAACTTTAAATCATTGTTTAAATTCATATTTGAAGCACTGTGCAATATAACATGTTTCACACACACACACACACACACACACACACACACAAATATAACCTATTCACATGCTTCCTTTAAACAGAATCCTTTAGATTCCAGCTTCTTCCTTCCTCACTCCCTTCCTCCTTTCACTCTCCCTCCCTCCCTCTTCCTTCCTTCCTTCCTTCCTTCCTTCCTTCCTTCCTTCCTTCCTTCCTTCCTTTCTTCCTTTCTTCCTTCCTTCCTTCCTTTCTTTCTTCCTTCCTTCCTTTCTTTTTCTTTCTTTTTCTTTCTTTCTTTCTTTCTTTCTTTCTTTCTTTCTTTCTTTCTTTCTTTCTTTCTTTCTTTCTTTCTTCCTTCCTTCCTTCCTTCCTTCCTTCCTTCCTTCCTTCCTTCCTTCCTTCCTTCCTTTCTTTCTTTCTTTCTTTCTTTCTTTCTTTCTTTCTTTCTTTCTTTCTTTCTTTCTTTCTTTCTTTCTTTCTTTCTTTCTTCCTTTCTTCCTTTCTCCCTCTCTCCCTTCCTTTCTCTCTCTTTCTTTCTTTCTTTCTTTCTTTCTTTCTTTCTTTCTTTCTTTCTTTCTTTCTTTCTTTCTTTCTTTCTTTCTTTCTTTCTTTCTTTCTTTCTTTCTTTCTTTCTTTCTTTCTTTCTTTCTTTCTTTCTTTCTTTCTTTCTGTATTTGTACCCCAGAACCTCACACAACACATCAAAAACTATCATTGGATCATAGATTTAGAACTGAAAAGGACCTTGGAAGATATCTAGTCCAACCCCCTCATTTTATAGAGGAGGAAACTGAGCACCAGAGCAGTAAAATTTCCTGCCCTCAGTATCTTTGGCACACATTTACATGCAGATTAAATATAAAGAAAATGAGCACAAATAAAATCATTGTAGAAATGAATTGGAAGAGGAAGAGCCCTTTGAATCGGTGTGCCAGAAGTTAGACAGCTAGGTGGCGACATAGCGCATAGAGTGACAGACCTGGAGTCAGGAAGAATCTTTCTCCTGAGTTCAAATCTGGCCTGACACATTTCTGACTGACAAAGGCTCTCTGAGAGGAAGAGATTGGGAAAGATACTGGGGATAACTCTGAATCTATAAGAAACAAAGGATCAATTCAAAACTTATTTTTAAAGTAGTGAACAAAGGGAATTCACCAACTGTGATTCAAGTGTAGTGGATGAGGGTGGAGAAGGCAGAGATATTTTCAAAGTTACTGGGGAGGTTAAGAAAAATCATGGAGGTGAAAAAAAGAAGGTAAAGACTGAATTCTTCAATCAGTCAATCAATGAACACTCGCCGGGGCAAAACACTGTGTTCCACTCTATGGATACACAGACAAAAAGGACTGTGGTCTTTGCCCTCAAAGAACTTATATTCTGTTGATGGAAATGACATATGCCCATATCAATAAGCATAAACTACAAAGATAAGATATCCATGTTTGGTCCAAAGGTTTCACATTGCGTGAGGAGGCACAGTAGAAGGGGAGGATAGATTGACTTTAAGAATTTGTAAGCTGAAAAGGACAAGAGCATTTAGACTTCAGCTGAGGCACAGAATGGAGAATCTACAATATGGATCTGATTAATACTAGGCTAAAACACACAAAATTTTAAAAAATCACAACCAGCCTGGTTACAAAGGAGAATTAAGGAAAAATGTCTGACATACTGTTAGTTTTTGCTCAGAATACTTCTCAGTAAAAGGAATAGTTGTCCCGAAGTTCTCTCCTCCTGAGACATGGGGCTGCAGCCAGCAGGAAGGTTAGCAGACCATTATTATTAAAAGGTGGTGCTGGATAAACTGTTGTGCTTGGATACAATTAGATGCAGTTGACAGATATGACATCAGATGACCAGAATGCACATGCAAGGGCAGGTGCCAACTCAAACTAACTTTGGGCCCTATTAAAATTCCCAGTCCCTCTGGAGGCTTCCAGGTGGCTCAGCATTTTAAGCCAGAGTACCCCCCAAGAGCTCTTGGCCCCTTTCTAGATCCCAATGTGGGCTACTCTAGAATGCCCAACACCTTCAGTGACAATTGTGCTGGAATACAATGAGGGATTGTTCATCTGGTCAAATGCAGGTATAATGAGACTTTTGCAGATTAATTAAAGGGTTTTCACCTTCATTTTTCATGGGCTGTTAAGTTCAGAATGATTAAGCAGTGTGTTATGGCAGCTGAGGAAGCTTACTTGATCTACAGCTGCCCGGAGAGGTAGAGCCCTAGACATGCAGAGGTCTAGTGAGCCAGGGTGCTCTGGTGCAGAGTTGCACTATTTGAGATCACTAAATCCCTTATGCCTTCCCCATGCCTGCCAGGACAGAACCAGGAGCCAAAGGTGGAAGTTGAAAACAGGCAAACTGAGGCTCAGCAGGAAGGGGCAGGGTTAGGGGTGGGGGAAACTTCCTAACACAGATAACTATCTGAAAATTGAATAGACAGCCTCGAGATGATGGGCTCCCCCTCTCCCACACAGAGGCTGGGGACTGCTTATGGCAAAATTGGTGAAAGGATTGTTGTTCAGGTAGAGCTTGGAAGAGTTGGCGGCCAAAGCATCCTTCTTTTCTGTGATGAGCTGATCTGATAAGTCTTTATTAACATCTCCAGGGAACATATGACTTTGAAGATACTATGAGGTTTCCAGGAAAAGAATCAGTCTCTTTCTCAAGCCATTTAAAGTTTCCTTGTAGAGGCAGAATGTATATGTGCATAAACATAGATGCTCAACTCAAATGCAGTATAGAATTCAATACTGAAGTGTGTGGAACCCATGATAGTATTCTAGAATTATGAGGAAGGAAGAAATTACTAGACATTAGACCTAGGGAGAATCATATTTGGAAGAGACCTTGGCCATCACTTAATTCAACCTGGTCATTTGACAGGGGAAGTGACACTAGGCCTCATCCTTATGTGGTACCCAAACTCCCTCCACTCATCCTCCCTCTATATTAGGATACTCTTTCTCCTTCCATGTGGGAAAGATTGTGTGACTAATCTCACGTAGGGCTGAGAGGCTCAAGATAGAAGAGGTGGATAGAATTTAGGAAGAAGAAATAACACTGGAACTGGGTGCCCAGGAGAATATGGTGAGGTCATAGGGTCAGAACTTTAGAAGTAGAAGGGACTTCAGTGGGCATCTATTTCAATATGCACTCGAAAAGGAGCCCCAGAGAAATGTGATTTGTACAAGGCATACAGGCTGTTTGCTATTGAGCCAGGATTTTAATCCAGATATGCTGATTCTAAGCTCAGTCCTCTGCGCTATCAATTGAACCTTGCCTATATACTTATGACTGACAAAACTGTAAGTAGTAGTTTCAGTGCCTGGCATAACCACTGTCCATGTCAAACAACACCAATAGGAAATGTACTTTGTGATTCATGATAGAAAAAATACAAAATGAGATTGAGATAAATTGAGTTTTTTTTTTAACTTTGATGAAATACTAAAGTGTCTTATTGTATAGATTCAGAGCTGGAAGGGACCTTGGAGGTCACTTCATTCAACCCATGGTATTTGGGATTGCCATCTTCACTAGAAACATCTTAGGGAGATTCCCTCTCCTAAATATCTGCAAAAGGAAAGGTGGCATTGGAATTATTGCTCGTTGTTGCCAAGGAGAAGCATCTCTGCTTCTGGAAGATAGTTAGGAGAAAGATTATAGCTCCTGGGAAGGAGGAAGGGGAAAGGAGGCTCTGGAGAGAAAATAGGGTAAAGCAGGACAAATTGGACATTTCCTTATGTGACAGAGTGAGAGAAGGTGAGATTGAGCAGGCTACAGTCTGCTTTCAGCCTCCTGGAACTAGAGCCTTCTTTTTCCTATTCCTTAACCAGTCTCTGAACTGTTCCTCCCTGGGCTTGTTTCTACTCTGCTGAAGGAGAGCATGTGTTAAAATCGTGAGCCCTCTCATTTCTGCCACCCTGTGGCAAAGTCTCATGGATCTGACCCAGTTATTATACCTTTGACACCTGTGGTTCCATAAGCCCAGAGCAGTACTAGGAAAATTGTCCATTAGGATCTCAGCTTTGAGGCAGAAGGAGCATAGTCCACATCATACACTAGGGATAAGTAACATGAGACTTAGAACAGGAATGTAATTCCTAATTGCCCATGGAAGAGCCAGATTCCATTTGGCAGGCCAAGGGAGAAACAGACCAGGCTTCGTAAAACAATTCACTGAGACAAGCCACCTGATAAGTCCAACCATTTCATGCAGAGTTTTCCGTGACAAAATGTACTCGATTATAATGAGCGGGTGTTCCTCTCTTGTTCTTGATTGTATGTTCTGGGCACAACCAGAATATGGTCAGGAAAAACTATAGCACTTGTTTGGGCAATTACCCCCAAACATTTCTCATTTGGTTTTCTGCCTTTTTTCCTCCCTCAAAATGCCTCCAAAGAGTGTCTTCATGTGCCACAGGCTCTGTTCACTGTGGAAAGAATTGTTCATCTTAATGGAAAAGTATTGGGATGAGTCAAGTAGGAAAAAAAAGAAATGTTGATTCCATTGTGCTCTTTCCCGTGACCTAGAGTGTCTTGGTCTGTCTCCTCTCTCCCTCTCCATCTCCCTTTGTAATATGAGAGGCAGCAGGCAGGAGAATTGTGCTCAGAATGAGGAAGATTTGAGTTGCAAACCTGCCTCTTATATGAGCTGACTGGGTGACTTTGAGATGATCACTGAGTTGCTTTAGGTCATTCACTAAAGCTATAAATCACAAAGGTGATGAACTATACTGGTAGAGGACATTTCTTTGTCCACGAGTTCCCTACATCAGTGAATAAATCCATATTTGTTTTCCTATCTATCCACTCATTCAGCAATCTATCGATCAATGTATCCATGGATCCATGCATTTGGCTGTTCATCCATCTATGCTTCTCTCTGAGAGACAAATTTAGAGGAGAGTGAGAGAGAGAGAGAGAGAGAGAGAGAGAGAGAGAGAGAGAGAGAGAGAGAGAGAGAGAGAGAGAGAGAGAGAGAGAGAATCTGTCTTTGTCTTCATTTCAGGTCAGAAATATACCCATTTATTTAACAAAAAAGGTTGGATCCTCCTTCTGCTTAATCGAACATGTAGCTTTCACTAACTCACCACAGATTGTCCTGTGGAACAGTTTGCCCAAATTTTGGGATAATGTAACACACACACACACACACACACACACACACACACACACACACACACACTGTCATAGGCATGGTGACTATCCAAGGGACTCAGTCTTTGAGAAGGGCAAAAAAAATGAAGGTTGATGACCACTTAATTATAATAACAGTGGCCAAGTTTTTCTGTCACTTGACAACATTCCACCTAGCTTCTCTCTTCATCAGTAATCATTCAGCAAAGACAAGGTGTCTTGAAATAGCTTCTGCAATGAATGAATGAAAGAATGAATGAATGAATGAATGAATGAACCTGGAATTATTTAGTGCTATGTGCCAGGTACTGTGATAAACCATGTGGCCACAAATACAAACAAGTAATATAGTCTGCACCACGGAGCTTATATTGTCACAGGGGAAGGTATAACATAAAGGGGAATCAGAGGGGCAAAGAAAGGGATAGCAAGGGAACATGACCAGTAAGTGGGAGGAAAGCTTGGTTGTGAGTAACATGAAGTGAAAGTTGATCTGTCAGAAACCAAGTTCCAGAAGCAGTCTGAGCTCTTGTTGGGGTAGTAGGAAAAAGTTGGCCAGAGTACAGGTGTGTGCTCTAGAAATGACATTAATTCCCTTGTCCAAGCAGAACCAAGTCTAGTTGCTGGAGGAAACTTCTGTCTTCATGTTATAAAGAGTATCAGCTGATGCCTTCCTGCTCCCATCTTCTTTGCTCTATCAATAGCTCTTCCTTTCCTTACTTCCCTTTTCTGTTGGAGCAATAGAAAGGTAGAGTTGGTAGAGTTTAGATTTGGCTATCTTCCCTTCCAATAAAAATTGACCTTGTCTGTGGGAGAAAGACTAGAAATAGGGTCTGCACTTCTGCTATTTCCTTCTTTCCTGCTCTGAAATAACCTTAATAATGACTGACATTTATAGGATGCTTTAGGGTTAGCAGAGGACCTTTGTTTTCATGAATAACCCCAGAGTCCCTGGTCAATTGTCTTTTTATTATAATCATCACCATCGCTTCTCACCAGAGATCTCTGATTTCAAGTAGTTGAGAGGTTGTTACATGGAAAAGTCATTAGGTTCAGTTTTTCTGGCTACAGAAGGCAGAACTAGGAGTAATGGGGATAAGTTACAAAAGGGTACATTTATCCCTGAGGTTAGGAAAAATGACCTAGCCATTAAAGTGATCTCAAAGTGGAAGAGTTTGTCTCAAAAGGTGATGGGTTCCATGTCACTGGAAGTCTTCAAGGACAGGGTGGATAACTGATTCTGATTCCTGTATCCTGTAGAAGGGATTCTTGGGTAAGCTCACGTTGAGTGAGACATTGGACTCCAATTTAACATTCTGTAACTCTTTTATCTCTAGACCAACTACCTCCTTCTCTCATTCCTCCTCCTCCTCCCCATCATTATCACCACCACCACCACCACAATCGTCATTGTCATTATGATCTTCACCATTATCAACCTCCCTATCATCATCATCATCACCTTTTAAAAAATAGTTTAATGGTGCTGCCTGGGAAGTATGATCTTTACATTTCATATGATTATGAGGTACAAACCAGGAGTGAAAGAAATAATCTCGATCCTAAGACTTAATCAGAAAAAAGAAAATCTCCCTTTGGTTTTGCCCCTGCCATTAAATTCTAGGGTGCCATTTCTAATAACACAAAAAATACATGTCTTCTTATTTTGTCATTTCAGCATTTCAGAGAACATCTGGACAAACTTTCTGCCAAAGGAATTGGGATGCTGGACATTGCTCTGAATGAGGCCTTCAGTGTGCTCAGTGAAGTAAGCTTCTGACCCTCTTTTCTCATATAGAGACTTTGAAAAAATGTACCATCAAACACACACACATCTGTAAATGTGTGCATACATAATCTATACACACATATGTGTATATACATACACACAGATATGTATATCTATATCTATCTCTGTATATCTATATTTATATCTATGTATGTATATATCTGTGTGTTAGGTGACACAGTGGATAGAGTGCCAGGCCTGTGGTCAAGAATACTTCAGTTCAAACTTGACCTCAGACACTTAATACCTATGTGACCCTGAGCAAGTCACTTAACCCTGTTTTCTTCATTTTCCTCATCTATAAAAGGAGCAGGAGAAGGAAATGGTAAACCACTCCAGTATTTTACTAAGCAAATTACAGATAGGGTCATGAAGAGTCAGATACTATTGAACTGACACAACACTAACTACACATGCTTTTTTGCATGTATGCATGTGTATATACATACATCTATTATCAGACCATACAGATAGAGCCAAATCAATTATGTTTAAGTCAAGAAACATGTACTAAGAACCTTCCATGTGCCAAGCACTAAGCTAAGCTCTGAACATTCAAAGACAAAAACAGACAACTCCTGCCCTAGGATTTTTATGTTTTTGACTACATAGATCCTACTGGAGTTCCTACATTCTTTTCCCAATCAGATTGGTTTGGGATGTAGTCCAGTTATTTTGGTCTGTGAATATCCAGGTGTGAAAGGTCAATGTGTGTGTGTGTGTGTGTGTGTGTGTGTGTGTGTGTGTGTGACCAAATTTACCACTTAAGGAACTGGGTTAAGCACAAAGACATCATCATTATTTCACTGTCACCATTATCAACACGAGCATTTTGATGGCTCTCTAAATTTGCAAAGCCCTTCCCATCAGCTGTCTCACTCAAGCCTGACAGTAATCCTGGGAGATAGGGGGTATTTCTATTCCAGTTTTACAGATGGGGAATTTGAGACTGAGAAAACTTTGGTGATTTGCCCAGGATCACACATGGGTTCATTATTTGCTCTTGCTTTTGTGTTTCCAGGAACTATAGCCAATGTTGCACACTTCTGTTCCTTACCAAAGTTTACATTTCCTTCAGAGATGAGAAAACATTGATCTTTTTCCTTCAAAAAATAGTTTTATAAGTGTACATTTGTCTTTACCTTTGAATTTCAAGACTTTACACTCATCCCAGTTGAACCCTCCCTTGAATTTAGCCCAGTCAAAGTGACCAAATGTTATGGTGGATGGAACATCCCCCACACATAGCTGACCAACTGCCTGCCAGAAGAAGAGATGTATTTTCTCATCCCTTCTTTTCATAAACCAGAATGGTTTGTTGTAATTACTGTGCAATCAGCTTCCTTTTTGGATTCTTTCCATTTACATTATTATAATCATTGTGCATACTTTTGTCCTGATTTTGCTTCCTAAGAGCTTTCACATCTCTTCCTGTTTTTCTCTCAATTCTTTATATTTTTATTACTTACGGTGCAATAGAGTTCTGCTATACTGACATCTAATAATTTATTTATCTGTTATAAGTCAAAAGGCAATCCTCTTTTTTCTTGAGGTTTTCTACAACATATGCTGCTACTATGAATCTCCTCATATATGCGGGCTCTTTCTTCTGCCTGTGACTTCTCTGGAGTACATGCCTAGTAGTGGAATTGGTGAATTTTCTTTCCAAATTCCAAGTATTTCCCAATTTGTAGCCCCATCAACAGTGAATGTGTGTGTGTGTGTGTGTGTGTGTGTGTATGTGTGTATGTGTGTGTGTGTGTGTGTATGTTCCTTTAGCCCCATTTAACTTCTATCTTTTATTACCTTTGCCATTTTGGATGACATTTTTTTTTTCAATTTAAAGTCATAAAAATTGTCTTTCTTGTTTGTATACCAAAACAAAGAGCTACCTCAAAATCATAGGAAACGTTCCTATTCATAGTATATTATGCTATTTCCTGGTGTTTTATCACTTCAGTCTCAGTTCTACAATATTGTGCAAAATCCAGATAAGGTGGATGGCTGCCTCCTTCCCTACCTTGTGAACTCATACCACCATCCTAGAAAGAGTTGAGCTCCTGGATGGGTGAAAACATTAACATTTTAATAAAAGCCACTCCTCTCTGAGGTATCTCTTTGAACAGAAGTTGGACAATCCAATGAACAGTGATTAGGAAAGAATCCTGATTTCTTTGCTATCCTTTCCTTGCGTGGAATAGAAGATCATTCTTCTTTGGGAATCTCCCCAAAGTAGCATCACTTGAATCAAAAACCCTGTGGATCCAAAGCCTCCTTCTAAATGGCATTAATATAAAAGAGGAACGTGAAGTGAGAAGAAGAGAAAGTCAGAGCTTCTTGCTTCTTATTATGTTAATTTCCCTGACACTGACTAGGTTCACTTAGGATCCTCTCAAAGGCTAATATAATTTCAGGTGGATAATCACCATTTGGGGCACGGTCTGTCTCTTTGGCCACCACAGCATTTTAACAGCCCTCTAACAGTTCTGAAAAACAGAACAAAGTCTGTAAATTCTGAGCTGGGTTCTGTATCAACCTGTTGCCAAGGTCCTAGAAAATTGAGCACTGTGTTTCAGCAAAAATTTTTCCAGTCACCCTCAAATGACTACTTAGCGCCACTCAAAACATTTATTTTGCCGGAGGAGTGCCCAAGTGCCCACATCAGGAGAAATGAATTCTGAATTCTTTGAAGGAAGTGAAGGAATAAATTGACCTCCAGCATCCTGGAAACCTGACAAAACATATTTCGAGACCTCTTGAGGATTCCTGTCATCTTTTGGAATTCAGATTTTGTCCAAGAGTCTTCAGAATCCAGGACTGGAATTCTCCTACATTCTATGACTATACTATAGACCTGTTAAAATAAGACTCTCTGAAAGTTTCAGAAATGAAAGCTTCTTTGATGAGGTCCAGGACAGAGTGGCCCAAAGTATCAGGGACAATATTTTAACTAACTCCAGCAATTCATTCCAACCAGCATTGGCTCAATGACTAGCAGGAGCCAAATTCTTTGTTTGCTATGGGAATTCAAACACACACACACACACACACACACACACACACCCCAAAACAAAATAAAAACCTGGTATCCCTTCTTCCCTGGAGCAAATTGCCTTCTACTGGAGGGATATAGCATGTATAGAGTTTAGGTAAGTCATCAGGTCATTTCATTAGATGAAGATTAATCAATTGCAAGATTCAGAAAGAGGGCATCAAAGTATTTGAATTGCTATCACGTGGTAGCAGGATTAGATTTAGCATCTGAAGATCATATATTTAGACCTGGAAGAGACCTCAGAGGTCATGTAGACCAGGCTAGCCGTTTTACAGTTAAGGAAATGGAGGTTAAGTACTTGCCTAAAGTGACACAGGTAGTAAGTAGCAGAGCCAGGAATTGAACCCAAGACTCCTTTTAGAAAGTCAATGCCGTTAGGAGAGGGACTGTTTCTTTTTTTTGGATTGTTTGCTTTATACCTCTAGCATTTAATACAGTGTCTTGTGTATCATAAACACCTCATAAATGCTTGGCGATTAGAAGATATCTGATAACTTTGGAGAATGCAGTTTCAATTCTATAAAGAGATTAGAAGCCAGACTGCAAAAAGTTAAAAAGAAAAGAAAGGATACAAAGGAAGGATGATTATAGATGGATTTCTCAACGAGTTTAGCTTTAAAAGGGAGAAGACATAGAGAATGGTAGTTAGTGAGGATCGACAGATTGTGTGAGGGTCTTTTGTTTTGTTTTGTTTTGTTTCTGAGGATGGGACAGACATGGGCATGTTTCTAGGAAGTAGGGAAGCAGCCAGTGGGCAGAGAGAGTAATAGACTAGTGAAAGATTGGAAGTGATGACTTGTGTATGTGGAGGGGCTTGCCTTGTCAAGGAGTAGAGCCATCTCTTTATAAGAAAGGAGGACTGAAGACATCTGAGCGAAGTTAGATGAACAGCAGAGAAGATGAGGGAGCCATCAGTGAATTGCTTCATTTTTTAAAAAGTAAAATATGAAGCAAGTTTTAGTCTTCTTCCAGGGACATCATTTATCATCTTCCCCCGTACGATCTTTCATTCTTTATGGAATATAAGCCCCCTGAAGGCAAGTACTGTTTTATTTATGTCTTTATATTCCCAGTATCTCCTATAGGGCCTGGCATATGATGCCTGATTATCAAATGCTTGATGTTTGATTATTTCCATAACTCTTCATCTTTTTCCCCTCCTGCCTCAGTGGTCCATAGAGATCCATCATGCCAATACTAACTTTGTTTCTTTTGGAATTGCTTAATTATTCTCTCCTGTCATGTAAACCTTGGGTTCTTAGATTTCTTCTCAAGATCATTTCTGCTTAATATACAAGCGTGTTCCACTTCATTTATCTGTCGTGTCCTTCTGAATAAGGCATACCCTTCCAGAACTGGATTCCTCTCCTATTCAGTCATATTACAGTGACACTTACGACATCAAATTTACTTCCTCTAGTTCAATCTATTTATTAACCATATTCTGCTCACTCATGTATAGACATCTGAGGTCATGGATTTTAATGCTGTCTGTCTGTCTGTCTGTCTCTCTCTTTATCTGTCTGTCTGTCTCTCTCTCTCTGTTCATTTTCTAGTGCTGTGCCCATCATTTTTGGGGGGTATTGTGTAGATCTCAGTGGGTAGCTTTTTTTTCACCTCTTACCTACTTTAAAAGACCAGATTTGGAAAATTTCAACCCAATCCACTGACCAGTATTTATTAAGCAGCAAGTTGTTAGTCACTGTGCCAAAAACAAAAATGAAATTGTTTCTCCATTAAGAAACTTCCATTTTATCAAAGGGTGCAACGTATGCAAAAATATCTACATGCTAAATAGATGCCAAACGGATTCA
The DNA here is from genome assembly GCF_028372415.1 of Notamacropus eugenii. Taxonomy (NCBI): domain Eukaryota; kingdom Metazoa; phylum Chordata; class Mammalia; order Diprotodontia; family Macropodidae; genus Notamacropus; species Notamacropus eugenii. Next base: position 477,068,455 of record NC_092874.1, on the reverse strand, counting down.
GTCTGAAGGGAGCAGGGCATTAGCAACTGGGATGATGAGGAAAAGCTTCATGTAGAAATTGACCTTTGAGATCCGGTTTGGGAAAAATGTTTTGTTTGTTTTTAACAACTCTATCTACAGTCTCCTGGTGTCTAATATACTCTCTATTCCTTTGCCAAGAATCTAGTTCACTCACTTTTACACCTTAACTATTCTCTTGTAATGAGTTAACTGGGGGAAGAAATATTACCCTTCTAAGAAATATTTACAGTTTCTTAGGAGAATCAAATGCTGTAAAACCTAAAAGACTTAAAGAAATAACTGGACCATGGAAGAATCTCAGGTTGTCACCTGAAAGGGAAACATTTTTGAATAATTCCTAATGGCTGTCTCAGGGGGTGGTCATTTAGAAGTTAGTTGATGGGTATGTTGTAAATGAGCTATTTATTATTGCTTGGATTAGATGCCTGTTGATGTCCCTTTCAACTCTAAACTCATGTGATTCGGTAGCACCAATGCCATATTCACAGAGCCTATGGCTATGAATATCCTGACACAATTTTGATTCATGAAATACAATTGACTCTCCACATGGAAGACAGAATCAAAACACTTATTCAGACATCAGAAAGCCAAATCCTAACATGAGAAAGCCAAATCCATCATAGCAACAAAAATCTGGACATGACAACAATGCAGAGGACAACACCATCCCCAATCCTTCCTCATGCTAGGCTGCCCACAAAGCAGTTCCCTTAAAAAAATTACAAATAAGCTCTTTCACTCATGCTAGCCTGCTGCCTGCTTGCCTGCATCTTTCCTAGCTCTGACTCCTCTCATGACTAAACTTCTCTCAGCTCTGCTCTAGCTCTGCTTCTTCCTGTTCCACCCCTCAGCAAGCTCCTCCTACCACAGGCTCCATGTGATTTGGACTCCCATGAGACCCAGGCAGGGCTCATGGACCTATTAGTGAATGGGAAAGTTATTCCCATTTCAATTTCCATTACAGAGTCTCTGAAGGCTTGGGACTTTGCCATGCTCTTCAAAGATAACTGTATATGAGTATATGCCCTCTCATGCATTCATAACAAAGTGTGCATCTTAACTTGTTCTTTACACATGACATTCCATCTTCCATCTCCATCCCTTTGCACTATCCCATTGGCCATTCCTCATGCCTAGAATATTCTCCCTCCTTACCTTCACCTCCAGAAGTCCCTGTGTTCTTTTATGATGCGTCTCCATCACTATCTTCCACATGAAACTTTTCCAGATCCCACTCCCTCCAAACTGCAGATTCCTACCTCTCAAAACACCTTTTATTTAACTATTATCTCTGTGTGTATAGATTTGTGTTTATTCACTTTATATTTAAGTGTTACACTCATTTATATTTCTATACTTCTCTACTTTTTTATAATGCAAACTCCTTGGAAATATCTGCAATGCCTAACAGGGTACCTGACACATAATAGCTGCTTAATAAATCCTTTCTATCAACTGATTAATAACATTCCCTTTCCTTTTCTGTATTCTCTCTCTCTCTCTCTCTCTCTCTCTCTCTCTCTCTCTCTCCACACATATACATATCTTTCTACACAAAGACAGGTCTATGATAGATTTAGACATATTTACATACTATATACATTTATATGTGTACACATGCATATATATATACACATTCGCATACATATATGTATGTGCACATGCATGTGTACATCTGAGTATATACACATACACACATATATTTGATAACCCAATCAATGAATTACAAACCTCTCATAGGAAGAAGCTTAATATCATATGTTTTGAAATAGAAGAGACCTTTGGGATTAATCTTATTCAACTCCTGAATTTTCCAAATGAGGCAGAAGAAGCCCAGAGAGGTCAGGAACTTTGCCCAAAGTCACCTAGATAGTAACTGGAAAAACAGAAATTCTTGGCCCCAGGTCCTTTGATTCCAGAGCTAGCTGTCTTTTGACCGCCCAATGACTCAACAGTAGTGGGTTGTCCAACATATTCCAGATTAAAATAATAAAGTCCTGTATGAGTTCTAAAGGCTCTGTTTGATGTAAACTGAGGGTAAGTCTATTGAGTACAAGCATCTTTTCTTCTGCAGGTTTACTATCTACTGTACTGTGTATCACAGCATGTCCTCACTCATCTGTCCTTTTTACCAGTAATGCCTTTTGATGAGCACAGAGCTAGTTAATTTTCCATGAAATATCTTGGTTTATCTGTTTTCTGCTTCATCAATACAACCTTTAAACACTCATATTCATTTCTATGGAGTTACTGCTGCCCTACTCTCACACACACAATGATGTACAATTGAAATTCTGGCTGGCCTTTGAGGATGGTCAGGGGTTAGAGTAATTAAACTAAGTAAATTGTGTCTTGAAATTACCTGCAGTTTGCATTCTATGCTGGCTTAGCTCACTCAAAGATTTGTAGTTGTAGAGACTCACATCTTTGAAAAGAGCGTAGGAATGCGCTTCTGAGCTCCTTCCAGCCACTGATTTGTGCTGTATTCATGGCATTTGGTAGGCATCGGGAATAGCTGGCTTTGCTAGTTAGTACCTACTTTGTCATGTGACAACAGCAATTATCTTTCCTAGGACTGAATACCATCTTTGCCGTGATTACCTTAAATTTTTTTCTTAGCCAATTAAGTAAAATTCTGTGACATTTCAACGATGGTTAATCACAACCAAACTCTGTAAATGTCAGCATGCATTGAAATTTTCCCTTCTAACTGATGAATCACTGAGTTAATTGTTGTTCATCATAGAGTTCTTGTCGTCGTTATTATTATGGAAAACACTTTCATCATTCTTGCTATTCAATAAAAACGTTCTAGACAAATATGAAGAGAAGAGATATTGCTCATCAAAGCATTTGAATGTAATTGCATTCTTCAAAATACTCAAACAGCAGATTTCTATGTAGAATAATGTGGTCTCAGGCAGAGGAGAGAATGTTTTAAAAAAACATACAGCTTGAACAGCCTCTTCTGCCCTTCTCCTTTCTTCGGATCTCTAGGGAAATAAGGAAGAAAAGTATCCTTTTTAAATGAGAGAATTTTCCAGGGCATTTCTTTCCAAACAAGTTACATAAAACCCCCTCTCTGATGACTTCTCGGTTCACTGGGCCATTATTAAGGCTAGTTGATCCAGCCCAAGGATAGCCAGGGCCTGCATTTTTAGTTGGTGTCAGGGTCATGCTCCTGTCTGAGAGGGGGTAGTGGCTTTATACCACATTTGCTCCTAGGTGACACAGGTAGCCAGATGCTAAATAATCTGAGAGGCCCAGGGCAGCTAGGTAGTGCAGTAGACAGAGCATCAGTGCAAGAGTCAGGAGGGCCTGAGTTCAAATCTTGCCTCAGACACTTAACACTCACTAGCTGTGTGGCCTTGGGCAAGTCACTTGACCCCAGTTGCCTCATCCTGGGTCATCTCCAGTCATCCTGATGAATATCTGGTCACTGCATTCAGATGGCTTTGGAGGAGAAGTGAGGCTGGTGACCTGCACAGCCCTCCCTCACTCAAAACAAAGTCAAGTACAAGTCATGTCATCAGTTCCCTAATGGCATGGTCTTCTTCCACAATGGAGGATGAACACACACCCTGAGAGTGGATGACCACACACCCTTAGAGTGCATCTGTGTTCTATTTACACCTTAGGATCTCTTTGTCCCAGTGTGGACACCATCATTGCGCGTCCTTCAGAAGAGGACCGATGACATCTCAAAGGTTGATGAGCAGCCCTGTAATGAGCTCCACAAGCCCTCCCACCACAGGTGCTAGTCCTCCCTGAACACCCCACATACCCCAGTGTGGGCTCCAACGTCCAAGGAAAAAGGAGCTCTTTATCCATCCACTTTCTGAAAGGCTCATTGTGAAGTCATTGCAAGGTTAAACTCTGATGAAAAGCTTCAGGTAGAAGGAAGACAAGTGGTGAAAGTAAAAACTACTAAAGCTTGTTTTGTAAACTAGTTAAAGAGCAGTCATCTTGCCCAAGGCTGGGAGCTTCCATGGCTTCCTGTTGTCTGGTGCTTTGGCTTCTTTCAGAGAACAAACCATCATGTTCAATCACTGGATCCCTACCTCCAGGACGTTTTTGTCTTAACTTTCCTCAAGGGCCACATGTGCAGCTTGGAAGGAGGTGACATGACCTTAGGACCAGAAGCAATCTGTCCTTGCTATAGGAGAAGAATTCTCCTTGAATTAAAACCATTGGGGTGAGTTGGAGAGCAACACATTCGAAAGTTCCTTGAATCAGTGACTAATGAAATCTGCACCAGGACATCTTGTGGATCATGACGTTTAGGCTCTAAAATGCAGAGAGGTAGATTTCTCATTTGAATGGCTTGCCTTTGTGACACACTTGAGGTCAAGACATTCTCTTATTTTCCCTGTAAGGACAGTCTCTGTCCATCCAGAAATAGCTTGTTTGTATTTCATGTTAGGCCCTTATTTATCTTTCTTAGGTAGATTTTTATGTTAGAAATCTCTCCATCCATAAAATCCATGTCCATAGGGTGGGCTCATCATCACTCAACAAGTATTTATAAATCATTTCCTCTATGCCAGATATTATTGGCTGAATATTTTCTTGCACATAACTTCCTTTCATGCTCTCTGAATTCCAGCCAAACTGGTCCATTTGCTCTTCTCCAAACTCAGCATCTCATCTCTCATTGGTATGTCTTTGCATTTGCTATCTCTTCATGCCTGGAATGTACTTCATGCTCATCTGGATTTCTTGGAATCCCTCCCTTCTTTGATGCTCAGCTTATGTACTACTTCCTTTAGGAAGCTTTCCCTTTCCCCTAGTTAATGCTCTCTCTCTCTCTTACTCATTTTCATTTTTTACAAATATGCATATAATTTGTTTAAAAAGTATTGATATTTCATGTTTTTTTCAAATCTGTTCACAAATGTATACTTCTCCCATACCCATGTTAGAGGTCCTTTATTTATAAGAAATAATAAAAAGGGGGAGGAAAGCAGAACAATTCTGTCAAGTTAAGAACAATATTGAAAAATCTGACCTATGTAGTGCTTTATATACATAGACCCCCACCTCTGCAATATATCAGGAGAGTGCCTTCTTGGGGAAAGATGGATTGTTACAATTTCTTAGAGTTCGGTGATGATGAATTTGTTTTTGTTTTTTCCACTTTCCTTCTCGTAGTCATTATATGAAGGTAGATGACACAGAGAATAGAGTACTGTTTTTGGAACTAGGAAGACTCATCTTCAATGATTCCAATCCAACTCAGGCATATACTGTGTGACTCTGGATAAGTCACTGAACCCTGTTTGATTCCGTTTCTCATCTGTGAAAATGAGCTGGAAAGGGGAATGGCAACCCACTCCAGTATCTCTGTCAAGAAAACCCCCAACGGGGTCTCAAAGAGTTGGGCATGATTGAAAAATGGTGGGGCAACAACAGTCATCATACAGAGGATATCACTTTCTTAGCTCTGTTTGCTCCACTGCGAATTACTCCATGTGCTTCTTCCCAGGCTTCTTTGTATTCACCATTTTCAGCAATTCTTACAGCATCATGAGATCCTATTACATTTAGATCCCATAGTTTGGTCAGCCATTTCCCAATCAATGGGCATCTACTTTGTTTTCAGCTCTTGGCTACTAAAAAAAAGTGCTGCTCTGAATACTTTGGTGCGCTTGGGCACTTTTTCTGTCAGCTACCTCCTTGGTCTATAAGCCTAGTAGTATAGCAATCTGTTTACATGTTTTTATCACCTTAGCAAAATATATTCTCTTTAAGGTCATAGACTTTCTTTTTCTCCCTTTCTCTCTTTCTGTCCTTCCTTCCTTTCTTCCCTCCCTCCCTCTCTCCCTCCTTTCTTCTTTCCTTCTTTCCTTCCTACCTTCCTTCCTTCCCTTCTTCCTTCCTCTTTCCTTCTTTCCTTTTCTTGTTTTCATGTTGTTTCCTTTCTTGCTTTGTCTCTCTTTTTTGTATCCCTAGTTCTTAAAAGAGTGTCTTGTACATGATGGATGCTTAATAAATGCTTTGGGGATTGACTTAGATTATATTCCTACATGGCCATATTTTGAAGAGCTGACAATTAATTCACAAGCATTTATGTGACAGGCACTGTTCCAGGTGCTGAGCATAAAAAAATACGAATTATAAAAACAATCTCTACTTCAAGAACTTACATTCTAATATTCTAAGATAAGAAAAAAAGTTAACTGTATCTGGAATCCACTCTGACATTAAAATTAGAGGGTCTTAGATTCAATTCAATAAACAATTATTAAATGCCTCCTGTGTGAGAGACAGTGTAAGGTAAATACAGAACAGAAAGAGAGCTGGCCTCAAAACCAGGAAACCCCAGGTCTGAGTCCCACTTATAATGCCTGCTGCTTGTTCGGCCCTAGGCAGGACCCTTAGTCCCTCTGTATTGCTAGAGGATGTTCCCTCATTGAGAATTTCTTATTTCAAAGAAACCCCAGGTGCTGAAAGTTCTGAAATAAATGAATCCATCTCTGAGTTTTAGGAGCTTACATTCTATGAGGGAAGGTTCAACTCTCAATAATTATAACAACAGTAACAATAATAATAGCTGACATTTACATGGTACCTACTATGTGCCAGGCTCTGTGATATCTCACTTGGCCCTCACAACAATCTTGAAAGTAAGTGGTATAATTTCCCCCATTTTATAGATGAGGAAACTGAGGCAGTTAGCAGTTGAAGGAATTGCCCAGGGTCACACAGTTAGTAAGTGTATGGGGCAGAGTTTAATTCAGGTCTTCCTGACTCCAGGCCTGGTACTTCATCCACTGGACCACATGCTTGCCTCATCTCCCATTCCAGCTGTCATCAATTTTGTTGTTCACATTCAATATAATCATGTTTCATGTAGGACTTAGCATAGGAGTTCTTGAAATTTCCAGGGGATTCACAAGTATCCTTCCATTCGAGGAGGCTTCATCTCATTCTTTCCTATGCTTTTCTCTGGACTAACTCACATATTCGTCTTTCCAGAATGCACTTTAACTCAACACTTATTTCTTTCCACAGTTCAATCACACTGGACAGGGAAGCATTTGCAGCCAGGCAATAATGCTCATTACTGATGGGGCTGTAGACACCTATGATACAATCTTTGCGAAATATAATTGGCCAGAAAGGAAGGTAAGTCAATGCAGCGAGCCACACTATTATTTCTTTAAAAACAACAAGTAAAATCCCTTGTTTTCTAAACTCGACATTTCTGTGAGATAACTCTGTATGTTGGTTTAATCTTACTATGACATGTAATTTCTTATACTGACTATTTTTGTTGCCCAAAACCTGTGTGTTTTGTGTGAAGTGTGAGACTTCAGCTATGTGAATGAAACAATTGAATTGAACTGAATAGATGGAAATTGAATCTGACAAATGGTAACAGGGGATGGAGCAGATTCTAGAGAGGGATTGCGTGAAAGTAAGAGACTGTTATTAGAGAGAAGTGAAAACTTAGCTTTGTTTAAAATAATTACTCTCTGAAAGATATCACCTAATCAGCCTTGGATGTGCTCTGATTCTGGCTAGTTCAATCTCTGGGATATCAGAATAACAGACAGAATTTAGTCATTCACTGCCAAATGTTAAAGCCAGCTTTCTGATGAGAAATGAAAATAAATGAAAAATCCTTTGTTGATTGTTTTTTTCCTATTGTCATTAGTTATTGGCTCAATACAGATAGCAATGATGTATCATCTTGGAAAGTAAAGTTAGCTTTTTGTACTCACTGGGTTGGAATTATGGAGAACCACACATCCTAATCACATGGACTCAGTAAAACATGCCTCTATGAGTTGTGCTGTGGTACAACTGGGTCTGGCTAAAACCAGTTAATCCCCATTCTTCAATTCTGTGCCTACTCCATCTGTGACCACAGGGACAACTCTGCTCTGCAATGGGGTTCTTGGTGGCTTTCTGGAAACTGTCCTGTTTCCTATTGAGCCTTTATGATTCTCACTCATGCTGGACCCAGGATTCCTGACTCTTTGCCAGACTGGTGTGCCTGCTACCTTTATAGAAGTTCATTATAGTGATACATTGTTTGAAATGAGATCTCAAAGCATCATTTCAATGTTTTGTGCCTCTTCTTATAGCTGCACTAATAATTATTGACTAACCACACACATTTTCTAGAACAATGGTAACCCCTTGGTTATTCCTGTGGGTTTATAATACAAGTCAATAGGATCACAGATCTATAGCTGGAAGGGATCTAAGAAGCCATGTAATCTTGAGACCCAGGGAGGATAAATGACTTGTCTAACATCCCACGCAGGATCATAGATTGAGGGCTAGATGTGACCTTACAACATCACCTAGTCCAACCATTTAGTTTTCAGGATGCACAAATAGAGGCCCAGAGAGGTTACTTGACCTGGTCAGGGTCTGAATCCATGCCATCTGACTCCAAATCCAGAGATCTTCTGTTCCATGCTGCCTCTCCCATCATGGTATTTGGATTCAATCCCCATATCTTTATTTACATCTTTAGCTGGCATCCTTTAGTCATTTTCTTCTGTCTTTTGTGGTTTATTAATTAGCTTAGAAGCCATTTGTGGGCAGGGACATTGGTATATACTCTGTATTCTCATGCCACTCAGCACAGTGCTAGACACGTTGCAGTTATCCGGTATAGTCTTGTTGAATTTTTGCATGAATGAATTAACAAGCATATATGTCTAATAGAACTAGGAAATGACTTGAGTAAATATGGGCTGAAATACTTATGGTATAGTGAAGAAAATTCTGAGCTTGAGACAGGAAGACCCGGGTTCAAATACTCCTTTGTCAGCTCTATAGGTTGATAAAATATTGGACTTGAAGTCAGGAAGACCTGAATTTGAATCCTGCCTCAGATTATAATTGTGTGACCCTGGGCAAGTCACTTAGCTTTCTGAGTTCCTGGGCAGCAACCTAGAATTTATATATTAGAGAAGCCATACTTATGCACTGTCTGCCCTGCTAGACAGAGTTGCCATACTGGATCTTTTGCATGTATACCTTGAATATTTTTGAAACATTACAATGAAACATTTACAAGTAAATATGTGAAACCTTTAAGAGGTTGATTTCTTCACACTGAATATTCTTTTTGGTTGATTGTCCCATGCAGAGCCACATAAATCCCAGCCACAGGGATGTGCTTGGGGGAGAGGAGTCATCTAAATAGATATTCCGAAGCTCTTGTCCTTTCTTAGAGGAATCAGCTAAGGGCAGAGTCAGATTTCTTTAGCCAAACCCCAAAGCCATCCTCTCTCTAGATGAATGTTATTGATTTCATGCCAGGTAGTTTCATGGATTAATTGGATACAGGACCCTGCAAGCATCAGCATTCCATGAAGTGTGGTTTCATCATCTTTTTATCATAGTAGCATCAATGAGACACATAGTCCATTTCTGTAGCAAAAGGGCACTTTGGGGAGGTGACAAATTCAGAGGTGTCTCTGGCTGCCACTCTACCTTCTCTTCCCTATCCCAGGGGAAAGAAGGAGGAGAGAAAGGAAACAATTTGTTAAGTGCCTCCTGTGTGCTAGGCACTGTGCAGAATTCTTGATATGTGTTATCACATTTGATCCTCATAATAATCCTACAAGGGAAGTGGCATTATTATCCCCCAAATGAGAGAACTGATTAAAATGGGGGTTAAGTGGTTTGCCTAGGGTTGCACCATTAGTAAATTTCTGCAGCAGAATTTGAACTCAAGTCCCACTCATTCCTATGTCTGATGTTGACTCTCTTTGCCTCAGCGTCCTCATCTGAAACGTGAGAGGGTTGAAATAAATGGTCTCTAACATCTCTTTGAACTCTGCTGTTTTTGAGTTCAGTATATTTTTCATCACTCCAACTAACTGCCTTCTAACCTTCTTCAGAGACCTCTTTGCCTTTAAGGTCTCTTCGTGTTCTAAACCAGATCACCTCTGAAATTGTAACATCCCTCTCAGACTCTTGCAGTGGCCTCCTACCTGTTCTACTTGCTTCTCAATCTATTCTTTATGCAGTCATTGGAATCATTTTCCTAGAGAATGTATCTGACCCTTTCACTCCCCTACTCACTCAGCTATCAGTTGCTCCATATTGCTTCGAGGATAAAGCATAAATGTGTCTACTGGGTATGTAAAGCCCTTTACCACCTTGTTCCAATTTATCTATCTAAAATCGTTTCATATAATTCCTTCATATACTCTATCCTCTAGCAAAATTGACTTGCTAGTAGTTTTTTGAGCTTGACTTTCCATCAATTATCTCTGGCTTATTGTCTCTCCTGCTTGTAGTTCCCTCCCTCCTATTTCCTTTTCCTTATGATTGTTAGTTTCCATAAATATTCATACATACATACTTATTTCTTGTGTTAGCTATTTTTTTCTGGTATCCTTATGTGTTAAAATTTTCTTTCCCTGCTTAAGGATCACATAGTTATCAGTTTAGCACAGGAAGCTGGAGAAATCATCCCTCTGCTCTTATTTTACAAATGAAGAAACTGAGGTATAGAACATTTGTCACTTGCTGAAGGTCACACAAGTATTGCATGGCAGAGGTGAAATTTGAACTCAGGTCCACAATCCAAACCCAGAATTACAAAGCTTTATTGAGTCATATTTTGAGTAGTAAAAAAAAAAAAAGAGGTGAGTCTTATGGGGCAGAAGATTAAATGAGAGGAGAAGCAAATGCAGTATTCAAAATGGACTAATGAACTCCCAGGCAAGAGGAAAGTCAGATACATGAAAGCTAGTCTTGCAGCAAACCCTCTAGGGGATCCAAGGGATGAAAAGAACACATTATCTGAGGTCAGTTCAAAGAAACTTGGTATCCACTAAGATCTGAGAAGGAGCAAAGAAACCAGTCTCCCACACTTAATCACGGTAAGCATCCCTGTGTCCTTATAAGCCTAAGTTGGAGACATGAACCTTGGTCTTGAACTTCAGCCTTGGACAGCTCCTGGGTGCAGCCACTTTGCCCCAGCGGTAAACAGCTGTACTTGAGAATTCTAGAGTGCACGTAACCTTTCTTCTATATTCATTCTCTTGGAACAGTACATCGGATTCTTGTTGCCAGTCACAAAAAGGAAGTATAGAAACTGAGGTGGGTTCAAAGAAGATTAACCAAGATTTTCAAAGGGAGAAAAAAGGGGTTCTTTTGAGAGAAGTTTAAAGGGATTGAGCCTTGTTAGTTCAGTGAAGAAAGAATGTTGCATTATTTAACCAGGATTCTATGAAAGTAAAAATTTAGTCATTGCAGTGAGTTGTTCTTCAAGAGCATTTTATGTCTGGATGCATAAACCATGAGATGGCAGCCAGTGCCTTTATCACGTGCCATCCTTTAACGTCTAGTGACATTACACAGTTGCCTCAGAGAATCCCAGAATGCTGAGCAACAAAGAGATCCTTGAGGACTTCTAGTCCATTCCCTCTCCCTGCCCAATGCAGGACTCTTTTTTATAGCTTTACTCAAAAACAAAAACACAAAACAAAACATAAAAGTCATTTGGTGTTAGGTGATTAATGAAACCAACAGGATTTTAGAAACTACCTTATATCTAATACGTGCCTGAATAGTAAAGAAACTTCCTTTAATATCATTCTGAATGATGGAATGATCTAACAAGTCAGCAAGCATTTACTAAGCTCTTAGTAGATACCAGATACCATTATAAAGGCTGGCTCTACAAAAGGGAAAAAGCAAAGTTCATGCCTTAGAGGAGCTCACAATCTAATGGAGGAGATGTATTCCAAGATATCCACAGGGGAAATGGGAGGCAATATGGGCTAGATCCCTTTATCTCTGTAAGCTGGGGAGATTACTGTAGTTCCTACCTCATGAGGCCCTTGTGATACAGCAGATCTTGTCAAATACTTTGCAAGCTTAAAGGGTTTTAAAAATGGAAGTTGTCGTTCCTTCCATTGTTGTACTGTTGTCACTCACTCCACAAATAGTGAGAGGTTCCCTTAAGCAGCTAGTGAGCCCAGACATGATGCTGGCTTCTCTTGGGAGTCAAACCTGTTAATATATCTGCAGGAAGAAAGAGCTACAGGAAGCTCATTTATTTTTCTCCTTTTCTCCCCCTCTGCCCCAGTTCTAAACTTGTTTCATATGGCTATGTGTGTCACCATGTTGTTCCTTGTCAGCATGGCAGCATTTTCTACAAGGGTAGTATTTTCCCAGTTGGAATTAGAGATTGAAGGTTCAGAGAGGGAGGAGTTAGAAACGTTGTAGCCCCTGCTTGTCAGGCCAACTATGGGCTAATTGCGAAGGAAGGACATGGTTACCAGAGTGAATATAGGCCTTCCCTAGTCAGACCATCACCTCCGCACCAGAAACCTGGACTCCATCCTTAAGTCCCTCAGCCCTTAGAGAGAAGCTTTTTGCCCTCTTGTGCCACAATCCAGCCCCCCCCCCCCCACTTTCTAGTTCATCCCATGTTATGCCACCCTGCAGCCTGCATATCCCTGAGTCCCTTTTGGGCTCCCATTCAAGTATGATCTTCCACCGTTAGAATGCATGCTCTTTGCAGGCAGAAACTGTACTGCTTAATGTATTTGAATCCCCAGCATTTCACACAGTGCCTGGCACAAAGTGGATGTCCTTGAGAAATGTGCTTTCTTTTCCTTCCTTCCTTCCTTCCTTCCTTCCTTCCTTCCTTCCTTCCTTCCTTCCTTCCTTCCTTCCTTCCTTCCTTCCTTCCTTCTCTCTCCTTCCTCCTCCCTTTCTCTCTCTCTCTTTCTCTCAACCATATATCATCTATCCACCCATCTGTAAGCCTTTTCTGGCTCATTGAGCAAATTAACTAGTGATTTATCATCATGGATCTTGCTATTGTGGACCTGGTGAATTTATCCCTTTCTTACTTCTTCTCGTCTCTCTCCCTTTACGTTGCCTGAAGAACAGGCATCAACCACCCTTCGAGGTTTACTGCTAACTTTATATCTCACTTATTTGCTATCTGCATGTTTATATCAAGTTTTGTCTAAGATAAATATTTCTATTGCATTCTATGAATGTTTGCTATAAATGAATGGACCACATGCTGAGGGGAAGGAGAAAAGGGAACGCCAGAGCAGTAACTCGAGACTCCGCTTTGAGCCTGCCTTGAATCTTTCTCTATGTGTCTGCTTCTCGGTATGTGTGTCTCTCTGCCATGCTCTTCTATTTCTGTCACATGCCACTCTGTCTCTGTCTTTTTATCTCTGTCTCTGTCTCTATTTCTGTCTCTGTCTCTCTCTGTGTGTATCTCTTTGTTTCTGTCTGTCTGTCTGTCTCTCTGTTTCTTTTCTACTCCCTTCTTTTGCTAGAAAGAGGGGTTACATGTGTAAAAAGTCATTGAACAGGAAAGCCATCTCAAGACAAAAAAATAAAATAAAGGAGCAGGCCAGCAGTCAATGAAGGGAATAGATGGCCACATATGAGCATCTTTCATGGCCCGATCACCAGCTTCCTCTTTTCCTACATCCCTTGAATGCCACCTTTCTATAGAACTGTAACACTGGTTCCCAGCTTCAGACGCATCTGGAGGTTACAGACACAGCTCATCAGGACAGTACAATTGAATGGCCTGACTGTTCCATTGTCCAAATGTTATTAAATTGATTTTCTTCTTCTAAAAGGACTGAGGGACTTCAAAGACGAATGTTATTACGATTCTATGTACTGTGTGTTTTATTATTAGTGATCTCAAGAACAAAAGCCAGGCACCAGCCTCTTTGTAGTCTCTGCGAGCTGTAACATAACTTAGGTTGATTAGCTGCCTTGGAGAGCAATGGGCTGGTGAGAGGGATGGGATGGTAAGGCTGAACAAAAACTTCCCTTGATTCCCCAATAAAGGCTTTTCAAAGTGGCTCAGGATGCCTGTCTTTGTCCCTCATTTTAAAACACTGCTGGAAATCACCACCTTTTCAGAGAGAATTGGACTTCCAGGAAGGAGCGTCTTTGGCATTTTTCTCAGTCTATCCACTCTACCCCAAATATGTGAAAAAAAAGAATCAACAAACACACAGGAACTAAGGATTCCAGCTCACTTTAATGAAAACAAGTCAAGGGAACATGATTTTCTCTGTAAAAAGACAGGTAGCAAAGACAACATGATGTACTATTTAAAGAGCTGGGTTCACATTCTGCCTCCGAATCCCATCTCCAACACTTGCTGGTTGGGTGGTGCTGCACAAATACCAATCATTCTGTTCCTGTTCCCTTACCTAGGAAATGAGGGGCTGGGGCTCAATGACCTCTGAAGTCCCTTCCAGACCTAAAAATTCAGATTTAATCTAGGCCATTCTAGCTATATGATCCTGGGCATGTCACAACTTCTGAGTCATCCAACCAAATTTCAAGGCAGTGACAGGACTATGGAGAGTTCCATCCATCAAAGAGATCATATGCTCAGACCTCTCCCTGCTTTTTATCATTAATGTTAGATATAAGAATTAACATGTGGCCAATTGGTTTTTTCTCAAATACTTTTTGATTATCAGATTGCAGTCAAACTTTTGGGAGATGAACCATTCTGGGAAGCAAAACTACAACTAGAGTAATGGTAAATACTTTAATTAAATTCCACCTGTATGTAGCATTCTTTGCTATATGTAACATTAACACATGATAAAGTCTTAGTCCTCAAGAAACCCTAGAGCCTAGTTTGAGTTTGATACACCAGGAGAAATAAGTGGAACGTATATGTTACACGATATGTGAATATGAGAGTGGCAAAACAAAAACCTAATGAGATCCAGGTAGGAATGAGAACTGAGGAAAAGCTTCAGACAGCCTGTGTCCTCTGAGCCAGGCATTAAAGATGACTGGGAATTCAGTCGGAGCAACTAGATCATGTGATGGATAGAGCGTTGAGCCTGGGATCAAGAAGACTCATCTCTCTAAGTTCAAAAATGGGCTCAGATACTTAATAGCTCTGTGAACCTGGGCAAATCACTTAACCCCATTTACCTCAGTTCTCTCATCTGTAAATTGACCTGGAGAAGGAAATGGCAAACCACTCCAGTATCTTTGCCAAGAAAACTCCAAATGAGGTAATGAAGAGACAGATGTGATGGAAATGGCTGAACAAGGAATTCAGTATATACAGGGTTTTGGAGAAGAATATTTTGGTAGTTGAAAGCAGTGTGAGTAAGAGCATGGAGAAAAGATAGTACCATACCAATTTAAGGGATAAAACATTTGTCCAGTCTGGATGGAGCTTAGGGTAAGTAGAGCAGAATCATCTGCTGTAAGGCTGCTTTTTGTGTTGGGGAGGTCTTTGAATGCCAGGCAGAAACAGAGAGTGACTGAGAATTTGGAGGAAAAAATGTGACATGTCCCATTCTACGGGATGGAAATTGGGAGGCAGTAAGACTACTGAGATAAATACTAGAAGAATCTAACCAGGGGTGGGGAAACCTGCAGCTTTGAGGCCACAGGTGACCCTCCAGGTCCTCAAGTGCAGCTCTTTGACTGAATCCCAACTTGATATAATTATTTTGAAATTGGGATTCAGTCAAAGAGGCACATGTGAGGATCTAGAGGACTACATGTGGACTCAAGGCCGCAGGTTCCCCACCCTTGGAGCAGATATGTAATGAGCTTATGGACCATGGAATTAAAGTAGGAGGATAGAGAGGAATGGAGAGATGCAGGAGGAGTTGGAAAGAGGGATTATAAAGAGCCAGATAGCTGATGGAATACAGGAGAAGGAAGAAACTAGGCATCGTAAGAGTAGCAGTGATGATAACTATATTCATATAAGACTTTAAGGTTTACAAAGTACGTTACGTATAATAGTTGGGGAAAAAGTCAGACATAATCCCACTGTCATGGAAGAGGGGAACTGGGTGAAAGGTGACTCTACACATAGAAACAGTGAAGTAAGGAAGGCTGGAAGGTTTAAAGGAATGTTTTTGGACAAACTTTGGACATTTTATGAGAAACAGCAAGTACAATGGAGAAATCAGTAGCAAGGTCCTGAGTTCCAATCTTTCCTCCAGTGTTTTCTGGTTGAGAATATCTTAGGAAAACCAATTTTTCTCTTTTTCAACTTTATTTTTCAATTGACATGCTGTGATTCTCTTTCCTTATGGCTCACCCCATACTGGGGAGAAAAGGAAAATAAATAAAATCCTGAAAAATATATAGTCATGCAAAACACATTGCTGCATTGGCAATGTCCAAAGATGGCATGCCTCCTCCTGTGTATCCAATCCAGCACCTTTCTGTCAGGAGGTAATGGGAGCATTCAAAGTTATCAGTTCTTCAGCTTCTATCAATGAGAGCTCTTAAATCTTTCAAAACTGTTCATTTTTCTCAAGATTATTGTTATAGTAGGATTTTTCTCCTAGTTCTTCTCACTTTGCTCTGATTCAGTACAGAGTGAGGTTTCTTTGATGGCCTCCCCCATAAGTACAGATTTCTGCTTTTGCCTGCTGTTGATGTGAGAAAAGCTCTTTCTTTCTTCCCATTTCCTTTCCCAGTTCTTCCCCTTTCCTCTCTCCCTTCCCTTTCTTCTTCCAAAATCATAAAACATAACAAAAAGCCCTCCCAGAACTTTTCATCTTGGTGGGAACCCTCCGTGACCAGTCACATCCCCGTTCTAAGGGGGATGCTTAGCTCATCCTTGCCCTCCTCCTTCTCCATTGGAATGGACGCACTTCATCACTATGAATTCTTAGCTGATCACTCACTTTGTGATTAGTCCCTTTTTTATGTTCCTCTTCCACTCCCTGTTTGTGAGTCAGAGAATGGACTCAGCTCCTGTCTTTTCGTCAGCAATGTGCAGGAGTCCTCTATTTCATTAAAGATTCATTTTTCTTCCATATGGTTGAGTAGCTTATTCTTCATTGGAAGACTATATCATCTGCTGTTTGAAATATTGTATTCCATCCTCTCCACTCGTTTTCCTTTAACGACTCCTAAATGTTGTACAATCCTGAATGCGATTCTTTTGCGTTTGAACTTTTCTTTGCAGGGGATTACAGTAATTTTTCCTTTGACCTGATAACTCTGGGTTTTGGCTATGACATTCCCAAGGATTTTATTTTAGGGTTTCTTTCAGGTGATGCCTGCTGGATTCTTTCCATTTTTACTTTGCCCTCTGGGTCTAAGAGATCTGGCCAATTTCCTTTAATGAATTATTGAAATATGGTATCCAGGCACACTCTCTTTTTTCTGTCTCTGTCTCTCTCTTTCTCTCTCATATTTAAATGTAGATATTTATTTGTAGTTTTCAACATTCATTTCCACAAGATTTTTAGTTCAAAATCTTTCCCCGTCTTCCCCTCCCCACAACGTGGCATGAATTTTTATTACTCCTTGCCCCAGTCTCCCCTCCCTTTTATTATCCCCCCATCACCTTCCCCTTTGCTTTCTTGAAGGGCAAGATAGATTTTTATACCCCATTGCATGTATATCTTATTTCCCAGTTGCATATAAAAATAAATTTTTAATATTTGTTTTTTAAAACTTTGAGTTCCAAATTTTCTGCCTTCTTCCCATTCATTACTACTGAAATAAAGAACAAAAATGCGTAGTTTTGACTATGGATCTTTGTCAGAAAGGTGATAGCTCTGCTTTTTAATATGTTGTCCTGATCTGTCAGGGCTTTCCTTGAAAAGAGAAAGCATTTTTTAATGACACAATTGCAATTGCTATGTTCTGTGATCTTTGGACCCAACAATATAAAATCTGACACTACTTATATTTCTTCTCCTTCTATTTGCCAGGAGATGATGGGATCAGTTGCCAAGATCTTAGGTTTTTTTTTGTTGTTGTTGTTGTTGTTAAGATTCAAGTCAGCTTTTATACTTCTCTTTAACCTTCATCAAGAAGCTTCCTAATTCTTCACTTTCTGCCATCAGAATGGC
The DNA here is from genome assembly GCF_028372415.1 of Notamacropus eugenii. Classification (NCBI taxonomy): domain Eukaryota; kingdom Metazoa; phylum Chordata; class Mammalia; order Diprotodontia; family Macropodidae; genus Notamacropus; species Notamacropus eugenii. The sequence goes on along the minus strand of NC_092874.1, from coordinate 477,050,594 downwards.
AATGTCTACATATATGAAATTGTTGACATTTTTCCCAGGAACTTAATTTCAGTTTTGGATTCAATCAGCCTCAAATTTCACATGATACACACTGCATATAAGTTAAATAAATAAGGTGACAATATACAGCCTTGCTGTATTCCTTTTCCAATCTTAAACTAGTAAATTGTTCTATGTTTGGTTCTAGTTGTTGTTTCTTGGCCCACATACAGGTTTCTCAGGAGACAAGTAAGATGATGTGGCACTCCCATCTCTTTGAGGACTTGACACATTTTGTTGTGATTCACACAGGTCAAAGGTTTTAGTGTAGTCAATGAAGGAAAAAGTAGATGATTTTCTGGAACTCCTTTGCTTTCTGTATAATCCAGCCAATGTTGGCTAGTTGGTCTCTACTGTCTCTCCCCCTTAGAAAATCATCTGCTCTTCTGGTAATTCTTGGTTTACATATGCTGAACCCTGGCTTTCAGAATCTTAGGCATATCTTGGCTGGCATGGGAAATGAACACAGTTATTCAATAATTTGAACATTCCTGATCATTGCCCCTTTTCAGGATTGGAATGTGAATTGATCTTTTCCAATCCCATGACCACTCTTGAGTTTTCCAAATTTACTGGCATGTTGAATGCAGAACTTTAACAGCTTCATCTTTAAGGATTTTAAATAGCTCAGCTAAAATTCCATTATTTACTAACCTTATTATTGGTAAAACTTCCTAAGACCCACTTGACTTCATTCTCCAGGATGTCTTACTCTAGATCAGTAACCATCATAGTTATCAGTGACATTAAGATCATTTTTTTTCCTTTGTGCATTCTTTCCAAGTCTTAATCTTTTCTGCTTTTGTTAAGTCCCTTCCACTTTTTATGTCACATCCATTTTTGCATGAAACATTCCCTTGATATCATTTTCTTGAAATGATATTTCCTCTTTCCCATTCTATTGTTGTATTTCCTTACATTCTCATTAAAAAATGTTTTTATCTGTCCTTGCTATTCTCTGGAATTCTGCATTCAGTTGAGTATCTTTCCTTTTGTCCTTTAACTTTCACTTTCCTTCTTTCCCCAGCTGTTTGTAAAACCTCATCAGAGAGCCATTTTGCCTTCTTGCTTTCCTCTTTCTTAGGGATGTACAGTCTTACAAAATATTTCCATATTAGCCATGTTGCAAAAAAAAAAAAACAAACAAACAAATAAAAAAACCCAAGAATAATGAAGAAAGAAAAAAAGTAAGTTTCAACTTACATTCAGACCCCATCAGTTCTTTCTCTGAAGATGGATAACATTTTCCATCATAAGTTCTTTGGAATGATCTTGGATCATTATATTGCTGGGAGTAGATAAGGCATTCACAGCTGATGATAACACAATGTTGCTATTACTGTGTAAAATATTCTGGTTTTGCTCATTTCGCTTTGCACTGGTTCTTGAAAGTCTCCTCAGGTTTTTCTGAAATCATCTTGTTCATCATTTTTCATAGAACAGTAGTTTTCCATCACAATCATATACCAGAATTTATTTAGCCATTCTCTAATTGATTGGCATTTCCTGAATTTTTAATTCTTTGCCACCACAAAAGAGGAGTTACAAGGATTTATGTATATATAGGTCCATTTCTTTTTTCTTTGATGTCCTTGGGATATAGATCTATTAGTAGTACTGCTGGGTCAAAGGGTATGCCTGTTTTAATAGCCCTTTGGCCACATTTCCACATTACTCTACAGAATGGTTGATCAATTCACAACTCTACCAACAGTACGGAAGTGTTTGAATTTTTCCCCATTCCCTCCAACATTTCCCATTTTGCTTTTCTGTCCTATTAGCCAATCTTATAGGTAGGAGATGGTGTCTTAGAGTTGCTTAATTGACATTTCTCTAATCAGTAGTGATTCAGAGAATTTTTCTGTGACTATAAATCACTTTGATTTCTTCTGAAAGCTGCCTATTGGGGAGTGACGCATGTTCTTATAAATTTGACTCAGTTCTCTATAATATTTGAGACATGAGCCCTTTACCAGAGAAATTTGTAATTTTTTCTCTGTTTCTTCTGCTTCTGGTTTTATTTATGCCTGACTCTTCTTGAACCCGTTGGAGGTTTTCTTAAAGGTACTAGGAGACTGCTATTTCCTTCTCCAGGTCATTTTACAAATGAGGAAACTAAAGCAAACAGGGTTAAAGTAACTTGCCTGGGGTCACATAGTTAGTAAGTGTCTGAGGCTGACTTTTGAACTCAGGTCTCCCTAATTCCAAGCCTAGCACTCTATCCAGTGTGCCACCTAGCTCCCACTTTTCTTTCTTCTTAATCTTGGATGCGTTGATTTTGTTTGAACAAAATCTTTTCTTAATTTGATGTAATAAAAATTATCCACTTCACATAAAATAATGCATTCTTATCTTTTAGTTGTTAATAAATTCTTCCCTTACTCACAAATCTGACAGGTAAAATATTCCATGGTTCCCTGTTTTGATTATGATCACACCCCTTATGTCTAACTCATCTAAACATATCTTGGGATATACTGTCTTCCTTCCTTTTTTCTTTCTATCCTTTCCTTTTCTTTCCTTTCCTTCCTTTCCTTCCTTCCTTCCTTCTTTCCTTCCTTCCTTCCTTCCTTCCTTCCTTCCTTCCTTCCTTCCTTCCTTCCTTCCTTCCTTCCTTCCTTCCTCTCTTTCTTTTTTTCCTTTCTCACCCTATGGCATGAGGGCTCAAAGGATAGCAACCATTCATATGTCTGGTTGTGCTACCGATTGGCATGGGCAATTTGACCTGCCTAGTTTCTGACCTGGGCCAGTTTGCACCTTCTTAGGCAATCTGGTAACTTCCTACTTTTGGGGGCTCATCATATTAATATTGCACATAGTTTTCATACCTGATTGCCTTAGCTTGTACATCTCCAGTATTCTGAGCTTAATCAGTTCACTAAGCTCACTTCCTAGTAGCCAGGAACAAGGGCATGCATCACCACCCCCGCCCTCCTCTTCCCCCTCAATCAAATTATTTTTATATCAGAAAGTCATCATTCTGCATTGTTCACAAGAAGGATTAATATTAACATCACAATTCAAATTTAATTTGAACAAAACTACTCAAATCCCTTTCAAAACTGTGTTTCTTCATACACATATTAGTAGTTTTACTAAAACAAAATTCCTTTCCTCCTCGTAGACATAAAATGTTTATCTCCAATAGCAGTAATATCTTACATCATTTGACAATTACCATAAATCTTTTCCTTTAGACCCAATATTTTCCTGCCTTTTGCATCACTAAACTTTCCCATATGGAAAGGACCTTTCTGGGACAGAGTCCATTACATTCCTAAGCTAAGTTTGTTAATGGTAATTCCTTCCTTTCCTGCTTTCCCTTTTTCTGTCTTTTCTTTCCCCTTCTTTCATTGCTTCCCTTTTCTTTCTTTTCTTACTTTTTTGGAGTTCATTTAGGAAGAGAAGAAGGACCTTCCTTCTCACACTGCCTGAGTGGCATAACAGAGACCTTTCCCTGAAGTTGGGTGATGCTTGGCCAGAGCTAAGCAAGTTCCAAGGTTCATTTTCTCTGGGTTTATTTTGAATTATATTTGCAGGTCTTGGCCATCTTGCGGTTTTAGCCAGAAGAACATGACAAAGAGAGTAAGAAACAGGGAGTACTGATAGGGGTTCTCTGCACACCATCTTAAGAACTCACTATCCCTTGGAGTCAGAACCTCCTAACCTAGGCACTTCATCCCCAGTTTTGAAAGGACTGTATTCTCAACATTCAGCTGCAGAACCCAGGCCTCAAACCTGATGGTGAGTGTATCTGAAGGTGCCAAGCATACCACAGGCTTCAGTGGTTCCTACCAAGAATTAGGTCAGGCACCTCCTTAGCACAGTTTATAGTGAGAACAAGGTGAAACTCAGCCATTCACCTGCTTCCATCCTCACCCACTCCCCAGCATTTTATTCTATCTCCTCTCTCCTTTCATCAAGGTAGTATTGGGGAATAGGGCTAACCACATCTTCAAGACTCAGGCTATCAACATCTCACTACATAGAATCATACTTTGGGTAACGTCTAAATATCAGGATATGAAAATTCATAATGCAATTTTTGTAAGGGTTATAGGATAATGTATTTTGAGTAGGAACTGACCAGGGAAGCCATCTGAATCCATCCCCTTGTGTTATAAAGGAGGAAATCAAGAATATGAACCTGGATCTCCTCAACTCTAAGTCAAACTCTATTCACTAGGCCACTCTTGCTCCCTCAACTAATGTGCTTCCACAACAAATTACCTGTCTACAA